>NW_027551760.1:1255000-1555000 GCF_045843805.1 Urocitellus parryii
GGTGACACACTGCTGTGTGCTGGTACGGGGTTACGTGTCAGGAGAGGTCACTCACTGAAAGCTCACACCAACACAGAGAGGTTCCTCAGAATTACCCAAGGCCCCGCCCGAAGCCCAAATCCTGCAAAGGCTCCTCTGCACACCCTCTTACCAGGCCACCAGGACCCCAGGTGTGCGCTCTCCCTGGCTTGACAGGAGCACCCCCCACCTGTTTAATGTCCAGACTGGGGTTGCCCCGAGGTCACAGGCTCCCGGGAGATGCCCCTGCATGGCATGAGAGGTGACTTAGTACCCCTCCAGCTCCCCTCACCACCTCTGTACAAAGAGGGGGCCTGGCCCCATCAGGCCGCGCAGGTGGAAATGGGACGCAGTCGATGTGTTTTTGTGGCATTGCTGGGTCCCCTACTTGCATGACGGCTGTCAGCTTTCCCTTGACAGTACTGACTGAAAGATGCCCCTTCAGCTGGGCACAGAGGTACCCACCCAGCTGGGGAGGCTGGGGCACGGGGATTGCAAGTTCCAGGCCAGCTTCAGCAATTGAGCAAAGTTCTGTCTCAAAATAAAACTAAAAAAAGGCTGGGGACCGTGGCTCAGTGGTCAAGTACCACTGGGTTCCATCCCTGGTATGAAAAAAGAAAATGCCCCTTCCCGGGAGTGTATCAGAATTTGAAATGCCAGTTAATTAAGAAAAAATAACTCGCACCTGGTGAAGCATGCAAGGCACAAACAGCAAAGGCAGATGTTGTGGCTTGACTATGATTCATCCCCAAACCCATGGAGCAGTTGAGTCCCCAGAGCCTGACGTTAGTGAAGGGTGGGCACTTAACAGGACTGCGTGTGTTTAGAGGTGGGGCCTTTGACAAATGGTTAGGTTAGATGAGGTCAGTGGTGTGGGCATATGATTGAATTGTTGTGGCTTTATAAGGACAGGGAGAGACCCCAGACTCAGAAAAACACATGCACTTCCTCCATGGTGTGATGCAGCCTAAGGAACCCTCGTCAGAGC
The DNA here is from genome assembly GCF_045843805.1 of Urocitellus parryii. Lineage (NCBI taxonomy): Eukaryota > Metazoa > Chordata > Mammalia > Rodentia > Sciuridae > Urocitellus > Urocitellus parryii. The sequence continues at coordinate 1,256,007 of NW_027551760.1, forward strand.
CTGCACCCTGCTTCTCTGACTTCCAGCTCCAAAACTGTGAGCTAAGTGAACCTCTTGTCTTAAAAAGGCAGCCTGCCTGAGGTATTTTGTAATAGTAAGTGAAAATGGACTATCACAGGGGAGGACAAACAGGCTAAGAAGCTTGTGTTTCTCATCTCAGCCGAACCTGGCCCAGCAGTGACGCCTGAAGGTCTGAGCTACCCCACACAGTGGCCACAGCCACATAGGATTATTGAACAGGTGGTGTGGACCTAGTCCAAACTGAGAAGTGATATTCTGTGTAAACACACTCTGGGTTTCAAATATTTGTGTACCGGAAGCAAAAATAGCTCATTAATAATATCTATAGAGATTACCTGTTGAAAAGACAGTGTTTACACTGGTTTCCAGTTAATTAACCTGGCTGGGGGTGGGCTTCAGGCCAGTTGGCATAGTGTCAGACCACTGAGCGCAGAGGGAAGAGGTCTGTGGTCAGCCAGACTGGAGGGCTGACCTCAGGGGGCCTGGAACCTGGGACCCTCACGACCCAGCTCGGTTGCCTGGACAGAGTCCGACTGCTCAGGGCCTCCCTAGTACACCCTGGCTGGTTTCTGAGTGGTTAGGTGAGGCGTGAACACAGAGCCCCAGAGGGAGACCACCACGGGTCTCCACCTCTGGTCCTGCGTCAGGCCGCTGCCCAGGACAAGGGGGAGAGGTCAAGTGCATGGCCAGTAACAGACTTGCCGCCCTCGGCAGGTGCTTGCTGGGATCTGCTGGGAGATTTCCACCCCTTCGGGGGCTCCGTGGTCAGATTCAGGGGAGCCTGGGCCACTCTGTGAAGCTCTTCATCCTATTTGGAAGTGCAGCTGAGGTTTCCAGGGCTTCTCCTACACACAGAGAATCCTGCTCCTGCCCATGGGGGAAGGAGGTCCAAGGTCTCAACCCACTTCCTCCCGGGCTGCTGCCCGAGGCCGGGACCTGGGCCTGCCCACCCGTCCCCTGTCCTCAGGGGCGGCAGCTGCGCGGCCGTCTCGCCCGGCGCCCGCTGCGGTTGGCTCCATTTCCATCTTGCGGGACAGATGGCGGGAAGCAGTGGTGGGCGTTGTGTCGTGCGGGCTCCCAGGTTTGGGATGGGGAGGCTTTGGGAGCCCAGCTCCTCACCCACCCTGGGCACAGACAGGTGTGGGCCAGCAGGGGGCTGAGACGGCCGGGTCCCCACAGCCACAGGCACATTTGCACACCCACCCACGTGCCGCACGCCCCTGGCCTCGGCCTCTCAGAGCGCTGGAGCAGGAGAGGCCAGACCTGCCGTCCTGGCCTGAGACTGACGGCGGCCAACTTCCCCAAGGCGCAGGCTCCCTCACCCTGAGAAGGGGGCATCGCATTGACCCAGAGTTGACCAGTGGGGCTGGCTGGCCTTCCCAGGCGGTACCCAGCCACCAGAAAGCCATGGCGTCAACACCCCCCCTCTACGCAGCCCTCAGCGGAGCCAGCTGGCAGATGATCTCCTTCATCCAGGTGGGTGATATCTCCTCAGGAAAATCAAAAGCGCTTGGCACAGAGAAGCTGAGCAACTTGTCTGTGGACACACAGCTAAAGGGTGTAGGGAGCAGGGCTGAGTCCAGAGAAACGGGGACAGAGTCTTGGCTAGCATCTGGCTGCCCTGAGTGCCCTGTGCCATCTGTAGCAGAGGGACTTGGATCTACTCTGGTGGCCACCCACTGCCCATTGCTGGAGGCAAGGGTGACAGGCAGAGCTGGAGACCAGGCCAGCAGTGCTTCGTCCCCTCTGGCAGAGGGGACAGCTGGGCAGAGAGCTGAGGCCGCAGATCCAAGAGGGGAGACTGAGCCAACCGAGGGGAGGGACAGGGCCCCTTCTGATGTCCTCCTGTCTCAGCTGAGCTCTGTCCCCCCCACCAAGCTGGCACCTGCGGGTCCCCTGGGTTCCTCCCTGTCACGTGGCTCTGTGGGCTCTAGGACGTGGGCTGAGCACAGCTGACAGACGCACCTGTTCTCGGGAACATCAGCTTGCTGGGGCGGGGGTGGGCACCACAGTGAGTCAGGTGCCTCCCTCCTGCCTGGGGGCTGGGCCACCAGGAAAGGGGCTGTGCCCAGCCTCTCTGGTCCCTTCTTTCTCTGCTTTGGAAGGCAGGGGTGTCCTTCCCCCTCCAAGAGGCCATTTCTGGAACCCCCAGGGAAGCCTGGTGGTGGTCCGCGGGAGCAGGGGGCTCCAGCCTCGGCCTCGGAGTCAGAAAGGCAGCCCTCCACTCTGGTGGAAGGCTTTGGAGAGCAAGGGGCGGTGGGGTGTAAAACCCTGGGGTCCTCTCCGCCACACTCCTGCACCCTCAGCCCGGAAAGGGGAGGCAGGAGCCAGGCCTCAGGACTGGGAGCGGGCAGCTTCCCGGTCACCTGGGTAGGGCCATGCCCTGGCCCCCTGGAGTCTTCCCCTGGAGCCGGAGCCCTGGGGCCCAAGCCTGAGAATGAGGCAGAGCGGGGCTCAAATCCCAGCGACCACGGCGCTTGCCAGCCAGCTTCCTGCTTCCTCATCTGCGAAACGGGAGGAGAAGGGAGGGGGAACTTCAGGGCTCCTGACCCTCGACCCTGGCCTTCTCCTCCACGCCACCTGGACAGCAGGGCCACTTCCTGACCTGCGCTCTCAGGGGCTTTGGAAACCAGGGAGCAGTTTAGGACCCATTTTGCACAAGTTCGTGCAAGACGGCTGCAGCCGGGCAGGAGAGGTTCCCGGGCTGAGCTGGGCCTCCAGGACACAGCCCCCCAGAGCCCCAGGACGGCGCCCGCGCCCATCGCGGTGAGCCCAGCCCAGGCTCCCTGCCTTCTCCTAAGAGCTGGTGGAGTTGATGCTCCTGGGGACCTGGTGCTGCGACATAGGACCCCCTTCTGGGCCTCAGTGTCTGTGGGCTGGGAGCGGCAGTGCCCACCCCAAGGCTGAGCCAGGGTTCGTGAACGGGCAGCTGGGGAGAGCAGGGAGCAGGGCAGGGCAGGGCTGGGGGCAGGGGCTGGCGAGAGTGACCAGAGGAGCCAATCCCCTGCGGGTGCTGACGGCAGACCCCGCCGCCCCTGGAGAGGAAGGTGTGGCTCCCCATCTCCAGCGGTGGCTTCCCCGGGAACCACTGCCCCTGCCTGGCCCAGCACCCAGGGGTGTGGGCTCCACTCCTGTCCCTGGCCAGGCCTCCACAGGAAGGCCTCTGGTGGGCAGAAGGACAGTGAGACCCACAGGAGCTGGTTGTGGGGCGGGTGTAGGGCCGGAGAGGGGGCCACAATGGCCAGGAGAAGGGCCAGATGCACCTGCAGGACTCGGGGCACTCACTCTGCCCATGTAGCGGGGACAGTGGTGGCCACGCTCCAGGGGTGATCTCCAGCAGTAGAGGCAAGGGGAGGGGGACCATCCTCTGGGTGGACAGAGCTGGAACGCACATCTGGGTGCCGCTGGATGGTAGGAGTCCCTGCCTGTGGACGCTGCGTTGCATGATCTCCCGGGGACTGTCCTGGGGCTGCGGGAGCGTGTGCTGGTGAGGCTGTAGTACGCACCAGGCCAGCCTTCACGCCAACCGCGGGTCACACGGCCTGGGCTACCCACAGCACTGGTGGACAGGGAGCCTCAGTAGAGCATGAGGTTTCTCCGCGTCTGCTCTGCCCTCCTGGCAGATACTGGGGACACTTGAGGTGACAGGAGAGAAAGCAACTTTTCAACGTTCATTGTCACCATGCTCAAAAGCTTCGTGTCATCACCTCTGCTGATCCTCCTGGTGTCCCTGAGAAACAGCCTGGACAGGGCCGGGGCAGCCTGGGCTTTGGGACAGTGTGATCTGAAGCCAGCCTCGAGCCCTCTCTGGGCTGCTTGTCCTCATGGGTGGGAAAGGCAGGAAGCCCTCTCTCGGGAGGCGAGATTAAGAGATGCCAGCCCAGTATTCATTCTTTCTTACTCACAAGACCTTGATTTTATTTGGGTCCTTTGGTCCTGCCTTCTTTATCCTTACTTCTACCTGCATGTGCTGGCTGGAGCGCCAGCAGCCATGTTGGGCAGGGAGACAGATGGAGCCTGGGTCCCTGCTGATGGGTGGGGGGTCGGTCTGTGTCAGCCCTGTATCACCTCCCTCTCGACATCTGCATGAGAAAAATCGCCATCGACCTTTTTCCAACCACTGTTATTTGGGGGTGATCTGAGCAGCCAGACCTAATTCTGGTGCTTCTTCTTTCCTGCAGAGCAAAACTGTCCCGCACCTTTCAGCAGCTGCAGGGCACTGGACGGCATTTTCTGAGGGTGAACTCTGGGCTGGGGGCTGGCTCACTTTCCTTGCCTACAGTTAGTTCTTCCTCCTTGCCCCCCTCTACCTTTATTTCTCGACCCCTGTGTCAGGTGTTTCCCTCACCTCCTCTCCAACCTACCAGCAGCCCCACCAGAGCGGACAGCTGCTCTGGGTCCTTGGTAGAAGAGGGCACTCGCTAGCTACTGAGCAGTGAACCGGAACTCGCACTCCTTGGCCCTCCTCCAAGCACCAGACACCCCTCCTGTGTCCTGCCTCCCCTGACCCTCAGGACAGTGGAAGCCAGCTCCCGGCCGCCTGACCCCTGTCCCTGGGACCTAACTGGGCAGGACCAGCCATAGGGCTGCCCTCCAGTCCTGGTCTCAACGTCACCTTAAAGGGGACAGCAGAGGATGGGGTCATAGAAGGAACCTCTAAGAGGATCCCTGGTCCCGAGCAGTCCCCAGAAGCCCCACGTCCCCTCCACATCCCAGGCGAGCCCTCGCCGGCCAGCGCCTACCTTGTCCCGCTGCATCCCGGGTGCTGGCGGGCACTGCTGCTGGCTGCCCCGCTCCCCAGCCCAGGCAACCAGGACTGCCCAGCGGCGCGGCTGGCAGCTGCCTCATGTTTGCTTGGACCCAGACGTAATTGTCATCGGTGGCTTCTCCCCCCCTGCCCCCGCCCCCTGCCCACACCCCTACCCCACCCTCCCTCCCTGCCTCCCAGCGCTCCGCCCTCCTGCTCCCCCTCCCTCTCCCTCTCCCCCTCCCTCGCTCTCCCTCTCATGCACATATGCACGAGTCTGTCTTGCATCTTTCTGGTCCCCTCCCAGGCTCTCTCTGTACATGGCTTCAAATCCTGGCCCCTTGTCCTGTCCTCCAGGTCATGTCCCCTCAGGTGTCTGTCCCTGACTCACTCTCTCTCTCTCTCTCTCTCTCATCACCCCTCTTCTTTGTTACCAGGGGAGGTTGCAACTGGGGGTGCAGAGGGTGCAGGGGGTGCCCTGGGTCAGGGAGCAGCAACTGGTGGGAGCTGTTCCCGGGGCAGGGGTCCTGTCCTGCCAGGGGAGCTCTAGGAGCCTCTTGGTGGCATTTTCCAGGCCGGCCCCTTCCTGTCCTGCGCCCCTCCCCTGGGACACAAATGTGGAGAAGCTGGCCCTGGCTGCTGTGGCTCTGTAGGGGGGCTGGCCACCAGGACAGATTAACAGCCCGGGGCAAAATCATCAGGGTGACACTCAGGGGTCCTTCCATCTCTTTCCTCTGTCCCTCAGGACCCTGAATCACCTCCCTGTCACCCTGGTAATCCTTGCAGAGTGGGAGTCTCCCCGGAGCGTGGACTTTTCCTATTTCCCAAATACCATTGTCCTGGCTGCCTGGCTCTGAGGGTCGGAGAGCATTCAGGGCAGCAGCGGGACCTCACCAGATGCTCTGGGAGGAGGGCAGCGGCAGAGGAGAGGTGAGGGCCCCGGGGATCCCTGGGAGAGGGGGTCTTACTGCCGTTTGGGGGGGCGGGCTCCCTAGCTTCTTCTCAGCCCTGGGAAAGCACCCAGGAGCCGGGTGCCTGAAAGCTCTGCCAACTTTCCCCTCTGGGTGCCCGGAGGAGCCCGCCTGTGCGGTGCCTGTGGTTCCCATGGCAACAGAGCCCTGGCCGCCCCCTCCTCTGCAGTGTGCTCAGGAGCTCGCAGCCCTCCCCACCCCCCTTTTTGAGCCAGCCAATTAGCTTCAGTGTTCAGATGCTCCAGGGGAGAAAACAGCCTGGAGCTGTTGACCCACTGAGGCCAGGAGGACTGTCCCCAGAGGGGGGATGACAGTCCAGGTGTCTGCCAGAAGCTTCTAGTCCCAGAGCAGCACTGCCTGACAAAGGGGAGCCCCTCGGCAGCTGGGGTGGGGACCAAGCTCCCTGCCTCAGGGACAGGGACAGCCCTGCCACTCCTCCTAGCCAACTTCCGGAAGCTGGGGCTGATGAGCATGTTGTCTTTGTGGGGGCCTTGGGAGAAAAGTGTCTTGGTCCCACTCTATGATAATGACAGGAAGACCCGGAAGAGTTAAAAGGTCGGCCAGTCCCGGGCTGGTCAGTGGCGGGGCCAGTGAGTAAAGGCTACTCCTTTCCCCACGGAGCGCGGTGGGCAAGACCTGCCTGGCCCGCCAGGAGCCAAGTCCCACCATCCGCCTGGACACTTCCTCACCTACACACAGGCTGCAGAACCAGGGCCACAGCCGCCGTCCCCGGCCCTCTGCAGTCCCCAAGTCACTGAACTTCCCCTGCTCAGAGGCCCTTCCTGGGGATTGGCGACCTGCACAGAACAGGCGGGGACTCCCCTCTCTCCGCTGGGCCATGGGGCAGGGGCAGGGGGATGGGGGTGGTGCAGGTGGCAGTGCTCTGGGAACTTGCCCTGCAGCCCCCTGAGGTGGGCGTCCCCCATGGGACACAGAAGTGGGTGCATGTGCCCTTGCCAGGGTCCTGGTGTCACCACACTCTCTTCCTCCTCTGGCCCCCATGGTCTCCAGGCACTGCCCCCGGGGTCTCTCTGCTGGGCCTCTGGAGAATAAGAACGAGAAAAGACCAAAGTGGGGCTCCCCACCTGGGCCCCACAGACTCCCCCCCAGACTCTCAGAGTGGCCGCATCAGCCCTGTCCAGGTGAGGGACTTCCCTACCCCTGCCCACAAGTCTTGGGGTCTTCTGGCCCTTCCTCAATGTCTGTCCATAACCCCTCTGCCTTAGGCCCAAGTTCAAGCCCCTCGTCCCCAGGACCCCTGACCTGTGGAGCCCCCTGCCCCTGTCCTTTCCTCAGCCCTTGCTTCTCCTGGCCGAGGAGGAGGAAAGAGAGAAGTGCTGGGTCACAGGGGGCGGCTCCTCCCCGGAAGACCCTGCCTGTCAGCAAGGCCCAGGGGCTGGAGGGGGCTCACCGTGCACATGGAGCCCCTCTTTACGGGAGCACTGAGAATGCCTGAGGCCCCCAAAGGCCCAGGAGTGTCACATGACTTGAGCTGGTGCAGCTGCGGCTTTGGAACCTACCAGAAGCACCTTAGCGGTATCTCCTTGAAACCTCCTCTGCCCACTGCCCTCCCAGAGCCCTAGGGACAGTTGGGGCCGAGGGCACTTCTTGGTAGGGAGATACAAATGGCCGTCTCTCGCGTCACATCACACAGCTCGGCCCCTCCCGTCCACTCTCCTGTCCAGGGTGGGAGTGGTGGGAGGTGCACTGCCCAGGGCTGTGCTCAGCCTCCAGCTGACCTCAGCTTGGCGAGGTCGCAGACTCCACCTCTCTTTGGGGGCGCATCCAAGGGTCTCCAGAGCCCGGCCCCCGCCTGGATTCTCAGGGACCAAGGAGCCCGCAGTGCCCAGTGGCAGACTTGCCTTCTCTTGGCGAAGTTTTGTCCCTTCTCCCCGTGGCTTCCTGGGACTGAGCTAAAAGACCCCGTGCCGACTGTCATAAGGGCCTTCATGGAGGCCACCCGTCCTTTCTGTAGCTCTGCCACCAGCCACCAGCCACCAGCTCATCTCCCACCTGCTGGACTGTGCAGGGGAAGGGCCTTGACACATCAGCCACTGGATTGGTTAAACTGCTCTCAGGCCCACCTTCCTTGTGGCTTGAAGGGCACTCCTCACCGTCCCCCAGGGCCCAGCTCACACCCTCTAGTGCCCCTCCTCTAACCCCAGCCCCTGGTTGCCAGCCCCCTCCGTGTGGGCAGGACCCCATGACCCCCCCATACCCCCTCCCACCTGTGTCACTCAGGCGCAGGTCAAGGCTGGGTGGGGGTCTCCGCCCCGGGCATACCCCACCTCCCTCCCCACCCAGCGCTCTGAAGCTCAGTCACCACGTGTAGGATAGAGGACTGTGAGGTGCTCCAGGATGGCACTCCAGGACAGCCAAGGGAGGACTGGGGACCTCCGAAGGGGCTTGGTTCCAGCAGCACATGGTGTGGGGAGCAGGCTGGCCACCGCCTCCTGGATCAGTCCCTGGCATTCCAGCCTGGAGAGGCAGGGCCCAGGGAGAGGCAGGCCCAAGGCGCTAAGCAGAGGGCCCTGGCTCTAGCAGGTGGGAACGGGGACACTGTCATTCTGAGCAGGGCCACAGACTGTCAGGCTGGGCGCGGAGGATTCCGAAGGCCGCCATCACCGTGGGTCCCCTTGGATAGGTGGCGCCCTTGGTACTCAGCCCCTGTTCAGTGTCCATGCTCTGGTTTTCCCAACCAAGTAGCTGAGTAGCGCTGGCCACCTGGTCATTAGTTCAGGTAAGTGTGCAGCACACTCCCTGACGGATACTCAGCTCAGTGAATACAGGTGAAGTCACATTGTCCCAGCCCCATCACGTGGCCCTCCTTCTGCACACCCAGCCACTGCTAGGGACCTCAGATGTCCTGGCCCATGTGGCGTTTCTTGGGCAAAATCTGCCACAGGGCTTTGTGCTGGGCAGCCAGGTGGAGCACCTGGCAGAACTCCCAGGGCCCCCAATCTGTCATCTCTTGTGCCACAGGGACATCAAGGACATCTGAATCAGATCTCCCTGGAGACACAGCCTCCTTCCCGTGCTCCCGCAGGGAATGGAAGCAGCGGCTCATCCAACAGGAAACCCCCAGGCTCAGCTCCAGAGAACCTGAGTCCAACTTCTGTGAACTTGAACCAGATAGAAACATCATGGAGCTTCGTCTGCTCAAGCACACATGTCAACCGCCCCCTTCAGGACCCCTGACATCTGCTCCTGTTGGAATGACAGACCAGACTGTGATCATGGGGACTTTGTTTCACCTGTGAAGCAGAATTTGCCTGGCAGAATCCCAACATTCTAAAACCAGGTCATGAGGCGGCCTTCCCACATCATTTCCACCTCTTTGTCAACTGCTGAGTGCCATCCCCAGCCCTGAACGACTGGTGCTCTCTGAACAAGCTCCGGTGCAAAACCAGCATTCGGCGGGGCTGGGCTGGACTTCTGGATACTAGATTTGAAGTGAGGCGGCCACTGGCCAGTTCTCAGGAGGAATATCAAAATCGACTTTTAGGACCATGACTTCTGATCATGGTGGAAAGGTGATTTGTTCCAAATTCCCAGCTGAGGACAACTTTAAAAGTTGCTCAGATGACTGCATGTAGACATGTGGCTGCACGTATACATGTACACACCCCCGTGCACACACACAGAAGCACCTGCACAGCAGCCAGCAGCTTTTTAACCTACTGATTTATTTAATATACATAATGTATACATTTAATATTTACAATGTATACTTATGTAGGTCTATTTAAGGGTGATTGAGGGCACCAGGAAGCTAACCAGACAGCCACGGATCACAGTGCCAAGACCTGGGAAAGGAGGACATCCAGAGACCGGCGCCCAGCACCGCGGCTGCTTTCTCCCTAGAGGGTCTGCTGATTCCAGAAGATACCGCAAAGGTGCAGAGTTTTGAACAACTTCTGGGGCGACAGACCAGGCCCACGAGAAGAGTGTGCCCGGCACGTCTGTTGTACTCTGGGCTGGGACCCCAGAGACCCTCAGGCTAGGAATGAGTCAAGTGGAAATGAAGAATTCCGCCTAGGGACGGAAAAATCATCTCTTTCCCGCAAGTGGACTCAAGCAACCTGGTTTGCCAGGTCCCCAGACACCTGCAGATGTAAACATAGGTTTCTTGGAGGAAGAGAACTTCATCCTAGGCCTCCTACTGGTTTCAGATACAGTGAGTACCCAAGTCAGTCAAAATCCACCAAGTCCCCAAAGAGGGATACGAGAAATCAAACAAAACCCAGGGGAAAAACAGCCACTAGAAACAGACCCATGGGTCTCCCTACAAAGGAATTACTCAACTTTAAATAACTCTGCTGCTGGGATGGAGCTCAGCCGTAGAGAGCTTGCCTAGCACGCACGAGGCCCTGTGCTCAATCCCTCTCACCACAAACAAAACAAAAAGGCAAAACTATGCTTAAATATATTGATGACAAGAGGCAATTATAATAGAGAACTAGACATGACTTTTACATTATTTCTACTTCATTTTTTTTTTTTTTTTATGGTACTGGAGAGCTCTACCACTGAGCTACATCCCCAGACCTTTTCTATTTTTATTTGGAGACAGAGTCTTGATAAATTGCTTAGGGTCTCCCTAAGTTGTTGAGGCTGGCCTTGAACCTGTGACCCTCCTTCCTCAGCCTCTTGAGTTGCTGGGAGTACAGGTGTGTGCCATGGCACCCATGGCATGTTTAATAGGCAGGGTGCCACTTCCTCTGCACAAGCCGGCCTGCGAGCAAACATCAAAACAAACAAATAAAACCCTCTGGGGAAAGCCAAGAAGAGCGACTGTGCTGAATGTGAGGATGCTTGTTGGAGATGTCACATAGGCACCACCCTGACTCCCAGTGGAAAATCTGTTGCTGGTTTGTAAGACGCAATTAAACACAGACACATCCTGAAATTCAGGAGACCACCGCTGTCATGGGCTTTGGCCTTCGAACACGGACCCATCTCCCCTTTCCCTTGTGCCCACCCAGACCCTGGCTCTGCCTTTGGTCCAGCTAAGTTGTGATGGAAAACAGCAGCCCTCGGCCAAGGGCATTCCACAGATCACGTTTAATTGTCACGACCCTCCATGGGGCTAGGGTGCCTCCATGCTATGAAAGGAGACACCGAGGTGAGGGACCTGCAGTGCATGTTCCTGGTGCCCAGCCAGCCAGCACCAGAGCCAGGCTGGGGGCCAGGTCTGGCTGCTCCTGGGCAGGCCCCCAGATGGGTGCTGCTCCCCTGCTGGTGGCTGGAATCACCCCTGGATGCCTGAAGCCAGAAGAGGCCTCGGCACTCTTGTCTCCACAACCCTCATTAAACCCCAGCTGTGTTCAGGGACCCAGCCTGAGAGACCTGGCTTCTGGGACCCCAAGCCGAGGCTTCCAGGGAACGGAGAGCTGCCATCTCTTCTCTCCCTTGTGGAACTCGGTTCAGCTTGGCGGTGATGACGGGCACGGGCTGGGATGGCCTCAGCCATGTACACAGGGGCCCTCCTGGGAAAGCTGCTGGGGAAGACACTGCCTCCTGAGAAGCAGGGAGGGGACGCAGGGAGGGGACGCAGGGAGGGGACGCAGGGAGGGGTAGGGCTGACACAAGGACTCCTAACCCGGTGCAGGCAGAGGCTCGGGCCGTAGAGGCCACTCACCCCACTGAGGTCCCTTAAGTCCAGGCTGGGGCCCAGGGCAGTGGAGGGCTCAGGGGCCACCAGGCAGAGCCCAAGCCCAGACCTGGGTCGTGGTGGCCTGATTAGTTTGGTTGAGTAGAGGAGTCCCTGGGGCCAGCAAGATAATAGTGGGGACAAGATAAAGAGGGGACAAAGGGAGAGAAGGACTTCCCTGGAGGAGGAAGGAGAGGGCTGGGGAGGGAGCAGGAGGGAATCTGGGCTGATGGGAGGTGAGGGCAAGAGGCAGGAGCTTGGAGAGGAACAGAGGGGGCCCCAGGTGGGGACAGGGCAGGGCTGGGCAGGGCTTCTGTCCCACCCAAGGGGCTGGGGACGGGGTTCCAGTAGGTGAAGAACAGGTGCTTCTTGGTGCTGATGTATTGCAGCAAGGAGGATAAGGGCGAGACACCTGGAGGAACCTGCAGGCGCTGTATGATTTGGGAGGTGAATGAAGGGGGTTATGAGCAGAGAAGGGTGGAAGGGGAACAGGTAGGATGGGGCCAGGGAAGGTGGAATTGGGAGACAGCCCAGATCTGGGGCCAGGTTGGGCTCTAGGGCAAGAGCTACAGAAGTCCTCTAGTCCAGGCTGAATCAAAGTGGGGACAGGCAGTCCCAGGGGGCACCTTGCCCTGTTAGGAAGGAGAGAGTGCTGGGGGGCGGGGACCAGGGCTCCCGCCTGTCAGATCCGCTGCCGAATGGCCACAGCCGGGCCCAGACGCCACCAGGTCCCCAAGCCTCCCTGCCCTCTTGGAGACCCCTGGTCCCAGCCCCTCTGCTCCCCACCCTGAGCCCCCAGCATGGAGGAACTGAGGGGTGGAGCAGCTCTTACCTGCTGCATCCTACAGCTTCAGGGAGGTGACCCGGGGGATGTGGAAGAGCTGAGTCTCCTCAGAGCTGGTAGAGCTGCAGCACAGCAAAAGAAAAGTGTCCCCAGAACAGAACCCCAGCTCCCACACAGGGACAAACCCAAGTCCTGATGTTCCTGCCTCTGAGGCCCTCCAGGAGAGAGGAAGAGTTTTAAGATGCTATGCTTCGGTGGATGTGTTACAGTAAGAAGGATGTGGGGCAGACATAGGGGAGGACTTCCAGGCCATGGAACTCCTTAGTGCATGTGTCTCTTCAGGCCTAGACTATGATTCTTCTCTGCCAGGTTTCAGGAGTAGGTAGGGCAGGGGATGAGGTCCAGTGTCTATAAAGACTCCTTCCTGGGCCTCCAGTGGCCCCCCTGTCCCCTGAGATCCTGGCAGCCCCTCACCTGAGGCGTTTCCGGATAGGACGGAAGTATTTGGAGGTCTTCACAGCAAAGACGACACTGGGGATGAGGAAGAAGGTGCACCAGGCCAGGCAGAACCAGAAGGCGTTCTGGAAGGGGTGTGAGGTCAGTCAGCTGGCCGGGCGGCCTTCCCTGCTGCTCTGCAGCCTCCGCACTGGCCCAGCGAGGGACGGGGACAGCTGTGACCAGCGCTGGGAGGGCTGGGAGCAGGCCCCGGGCTGGGGGCGCCGCATGGCCTGCTCACACTGCCCATCCATGGGCCTCCATGTCCACGGGCCCTGATGAGCCGGGGCACTCACCCAGGGGTCGGCCACCATGTCACACAGGATCACACGGCCATTGTCCAGGGCTGCGGAGAGGGGCTGGCAGGTGGCGATGCGCTGAGTCACCTGTGATGGAAAGGAGGTGGGCACATGGGGAGACCCCTGCCCCTCAGGTGTGCACCTCACATTCAGCAAGAGGTGGACAGGGACACACAGAGGTCCAGGGACATGGCTGGAGCCCTGCACACCTTACACAGATGCGGGCAGCGGCCCTGGGCAGGCACAGGGTGCAGGCCCAGAGATGGAGACGCTCCTGCTCCTGCTCAGCTCCTGCCCTTGGTGGCTCGGCCCGAGCTAGACCCACCCTGTGCCCAGCACTGAGCTCTGAGTGGCCCTCACTGGACAGCAACACATACATGTGCACGTGCTTGCCCACGTGGCCTTATGTGCTTGTACACACACGCATGTGCACAGACACACTCAGGCCAGGCCAGCCCCCTGTGGCCAGTGCAGAGCCAGGACAGCTCTCAGAGGTTTGGCCAGCGGGCGCCTGGAAGAGGAGGTGGGCTGTGACCACGGAAGGGCAGGGGCACGGCGTGGACGGCACGTTCTAGACGGCCAGGGCCCTCCCAGCTCACACTGGCGCTGGGCAGAGGTGGGCGGGCAGAGATCAGCCAGCAAAACCAGGGGTGCCGATGCCAGGTTCGGGAGTTTGGGTTCAACCCTGAAAGCCTGAGGCACCTCCAAAGGACAGGGTGACCAGCTGCTCCCCTGGGCGTGGGTGACCCTCAGCTGCTCTGAGGCCAGGCAAGGTCCAAGCCCCCACGCACCTCCTCTCTCACCCAGGCCAAGTACTGCGAGAAGTAGCTCAACTCCCGGCTCAGGAAGCAGGCACTCTCCTGCAAGAAAGAGGAGGCCCAGGCTGGCAGGAGGCCAGGAGGCCAGGAGGCCAGGAGGCCCCTACCCCAGGCCTGACACCCTCAGGGCAGGATGGGCCTCCCTGGGAGCCACCTTGAGGGTCAGGGTTCAAGGAGAGGCTGGGGTGGAGCCCAGTCCCCAGCCCCACTCACGTTCATCAGGATGCGGGCGGCCCTGGCAGGCAGCTCCCTCTCGAGGTCAGCGACGTGGCTCAGGACGCCCGCGGTCTGCAGCTGGAGGGAGAGGAGCCTCGGCTCTGTCCCCCTCAGGGAGCAGGACAGCAGCCAGCCACTCCCCACAGTCACCGCTCACCTGAGCAGGGTAGGGTCAGCGCCGAGGGCCCTGAGACTGAGTGGTGGTCACCAAGGCCCCCCACCCCTCCTCCTTCCCACCTCACCGTGGCCCTCCCTCCGTCTGCAGCCCATGCCCACCCCCTGCGGCCACCTGAAGACGAGGGGCAGCGGATTCCAGGGCCCTGACACTGAGGTTGAGCTGTGCCTGTGGGGAGAGACCATGCTGGTGGGGGAGGGTGCGAGGGGTGCATGTGGCCCCCGGGCCTCCTGCTCCTCGCTGCCCTCTCCCCGGCAGGCCGCAGGCGCCTGGGCCTCAGGACTCACCACCAGGTTCTGCCGGGGGACAACCTTCTCCTGATAGAGATCTCTAAGCCCATGGGCCTCCATTCTCAGCTGCTGCCCCAACGAAGAATTGCCCTGAGAGTGGACAGAGACCAGAATGTCCCCCACGCCCCGCGAGACAGGCTCTGCCTAAGAATCCTTGACCCAGACTCTCCACGGAGGGGAGGTGGGAGGCTAGGATCAGAGGCAGCAGAGGAGACTTCTCAGCTCCAGGGAGACCTGTGCCCGAGTTTTAGGTCTGCCCCTAGTCAGCCACGGGACCCTTATCAGCTACGGTAGCATCTGCAGACACCAAGGGACGCTCCTTGCCTGCCCACCAAGCTAGGTGGCTGCAGGGTCTCAGAGATGTCAGAGAGAACGTCCCAAACTCTAAATATCTGTGATTACAAAATGCCATTCCTTCCCCTGGAGGGCTGTCCTGGGGTCCCCGCGACCCCTGTCCCTGCATGTCCATGACGGGCGTGTGCATAGGAGACACACGATATCAGGCCAGTTACCTCATCTGATCTGAGGTGACGTCAGTCCTTTTTATGGATAAAGAGACTGAGGCTCAGAGAGGCTGAACGACTCATCCCAGGCCACACAGCCCATTGGTGGCGGAGCTTGAGTTGGAACAGATGGTGCAAAGCCTGCAGCCCAGTTTGGGGACGAAGAGCCTCAGCTGTCACTGGTGAGGGGACCCTCGGTCCCCTGCCTCTGCCCTCATCCCCTCTCCCATGCAAGCATCCTGGCCTCCCGCACCCCCGGGCCTCCTCTGCCGGCTTCTCACCTGGGCCTGGGCCAGCCCCTGCAGCTCCTGGGCCAGCTGCTCCAGGTCAGTCTTCACCACAGGGCTCTGGATCTGAGGGCAGACGGGAGAGGCCACCAGGGGTGAGTGCTGAGGCCCCTGGCCACGTTTCAGACATTTCCCAAGACAACCACAAAAGGAGGTGCCCTCTGGTGGAGCCCAGGCGGAGCTGCCCAGCGCGGGCTGCAGGGGGCTCAGCACCAGGAACAGCGCTGGGGGTGGGCCGAGGGCGTGGCGGCTCCCAGCAGGGAGGACCTCGGAGCGGCTGGGAGGGTTGGGAGGTGAGAGCCTCTCTGAGGCCCCTCCACCCTGCGGGGACCTGAGGGGCCATGTCCACCTGCACGCGGAAGGCCTGGTAGTTGACTTTCTCCAGCCCACTGCTCTGCAGCGCCTCCAGGTCCCGGTGGGCCTCGGGGCTCAACAGCTCCAGATTCTGCACATTCGGTTTGAAGTTCTGCAAGTTCTGCTGCAGGTTGTGGGTGTACTGGGGGAGGAGGGGGAGGATGGGGAGCACGCCCAGGTGGCAAGCCAGGGTCCCAGACGCTCCCCAGGCCGGTGGTCAGCGGTCACCAGCCCTCAGGACCTCCGTGCTGGGTAGGCAGGACCACCCAGACGCACCCCACCCCCTGCCAGCCTCCTTGCACACCCTCCAGGACCCGGCCTCTGCGCTGCATCTACTGGCCACCAGGCTGCCAGCACGGGCCTCCCTGTCCTCTGGCCCCTCTTTTTCACATCCGCAGAGTTGAGGTCTTTCCAGGGCCCCAGGTTCTGAGATCATCTTTTTTTCATTTGTCTACTTGTCAACTGCCATCAGCCCCCGTGACCGTGGGACCTCGTCTACCTATTCTAGACACCAGCCCCAGGCATTAGAGCGAAGACTCCCACGTAGTGGCTGAGGCCCAAGTTTGTGGACTACAGGAAGGAAGGAAGGAAGGAAGGAAGGGAGGGAGGGAGGGAGGGAGGGAGGGAGGGAGGGAGGGAGGGAGGGAGGGAGGGAGGAAGGAAGGGAGGGAGGGAGGGAGGGAGACAATTGCATTTCCAGGAAAGATCCTTGGCATTGTCCTACCATCACGGCAAGAGATTTAGGGCTCATGAAAGTTCAGTCTCAGAGTTTACCAGAGAGAAACTGAAACCAGACAGGGGGTTCATCTCCTGGACGATGCACAGCAAATTAGAAAATGCAGCCCATCTCCGCTCACTATTCCCCCAGGCTGCTTCCCCGCACCACCACTGTGACGGAAAAGCCCTCGCCTCCTAGGAGGGGGTCTCAGTATGGGGGGGTCAACGCAGCGGGCCCCAGAAGGCTCGCCTGCCTCACTGATCCCTGCATAATCAGCTGTGGCTTTCTGACTTGAGGATGAAATTTCTAAGGTCCCCCGGGTCAGTTGCCGGATGGACTCTGAGGACCTTAAGTTCTATCTGTCCAGACTCTTCCCTGAGCTGGACCCTTTCCCTTCCCAGGACCAGGCCTGAGACCTCTCTCCCTGGAGCCGGGACCCCCAGCCAGCAGCCTTCACCCTGGGGCAGTGTCCCTGGACTCTCCCTAGGGTACGCCAGCTCAGTGGACCTCCTTTCTGGGTCAAGAAGCGGACAGGAGTGAGCTGAGGTCTGACGCCAGCTGTCCCAGGTCACACAGCTTAAGGCTTGGAGTTGGGACTGGGCCCCGTGGACCAAGAACCGGGGTGGACCTGAGAGGAGTTGGGGGCGAACTCGGGAGGAAGCAGAATCAGAAGTCAGCCTGCTGCTTCCCAGGGCAGAGGGGGCAGGCCAGGGAGGGGTGTGGGTTTCCCAGGACACGCTCAGAAATGGCTCCACCTCCCACCTCAACTAGGCACCAGGGAGGCAGGAGGGGAGGTTCACAGCCTCCACACATTTAGAGCCATGTTCTCAAAGTCCGTCCCTCTCTTGTGAGGTGGCATCTTGGTTTGTTCTAGAGCTGCCCCTGGCCAGCATGGGCCAGCATCTCCACCAACTTCCTGTGTGACCTCTGGCAGGCGAATGCCCCAAGTTCCAGGAGGCACAGGGAGAGTCCTGGGGGTCAGGCTGGCCTTGGGTGCTGGGCAGGGGCCCGGCTCTAGTCCTGGGCCAGGCCCCGAGCACCTCAACCAGACTCCCTGGGTTCCCAGAATCGGCGCCTCCACAGAAGCAGGACCTGAGGAGGAGTATCTGCAGGAGAGGTCCTCACAGCCTTCTGGAATGTTCTCCTACCTGGCTGAGATCCAGGTGCTTCTCGAGGTTGTAGGAGTCATCCAGCTGCAGGACCTTCCAGAGGGCAGCCCCTTCCCTGCACTGCCTGGGGGGAGGGTGAACACAGAGGAAGGGGGCTGGTGGCCCGCATCACCCTAAGGGGACAGCCACTCTGCCCTCCCCGCAGGCCCCCCTGCCCCCAGCCCAGGCTCCCACTCACTGATAGGTCAGGAGGACGCTGACATTCTTCCTCATGCCGAGAAGGTGGGACAGGTTCAGGGACGGGGGCAGGTTCCCCGGGGTGTCTGCAAACTGGGCATGGACAGGGAGAGACGGGGGTGAGCGTGGTGGCCAGGCTGCCCGCTCCCCTGAGCCCACCCTGGCAGAGCAGGCCGGGGGAAGCATCTCCAGACCCAGAGCTTGCCTGTAACCTGAATGAGCCCCGGGCCCCTCCTGGCTGGGGCGATTCCCATGACTCTCTGGGAGGGTGGTGGGTCAGCCTGACCCTCGGAGAGAGCCCAGGCCAGCCCCCAGCTCACCACCAGAACGCACCCAGGGCCCCAGGCCCCGGGCTCAGGGTGGGAGGAGGGAGGGGCCAGGTGTGAGTGGAACCACGAGGTCCATGTCTGGAGGCGCACGGGTTCTCCCCTGTCCTGTCCCCTGGGCCTTCCTGTCTCTGTGCCCACTCTGCCCCCCTCTCTCCCTCTCGCCCCTTCTTCTCTACCCACGCCTCCCTCCGCCGGCTCTGGGTCCCCGGAGCGGTGGCAGGCCCACCTGGTAGAGCTCCCCGCTCTCCCAGCTGCGGCACACCAGGGTCTGCACGTTGCCGCCCATCAGGAAGGTGAGGAAGACCAGGAGGATGAGGGGCGCGGCGAAGACGAAGCTGAAGCCCACCCCCCTGTGGATCCTCCCTACACTTCGTGCGTCCCGGCCATGGGTACCTTGGAGAGCTCGCTGGGCCAGCCCGACCTCCCGGGCGCTCACAAGCAGCCACCTCCAACTCGCCGACCCGCGCCCCGGGCTGGCCCCGCCCCAGCCCCGCCCCCGGGCCCTAGCGCGAGGACCCCGCGGAGCTGTCCGCGGCTACGCCTGACCCAACCTACCCTGTGGCCCATCCGGATAATCCTTCCAACCCGATATCGGCTACGGCGTGGTCCTCGGGTCTCGCACCTCCAGCCGAGGGCTGGGGCCCGCCGTTTGACGAGGAGCCTCGCAGCAGGCGAAGGACCGGCTGCCCCGGAGGGAGGAGGCGCGGCTCGCGCTTCAGCATGGCGGCGGCGGTGCGCGCTGAGGGCCGCGTCCCTGCGCTGTGCGGCGTGTCGACCGGTGAGCGCGGGGAGGGGTCGCGGGAGCCGGGGGTCTCCAGGGCCTGCGGGAGTCCGGGCGGAGGAAAGTGAGCAGCGTCCCGCGGCTCTCCCATCCAGCCCGGGACCGCTGGGTGACCTTGCGCGCGTTCCTTGCCTCTGTGGGCGTCGGGGCGCTTGGCTGTAAAATGACCGTGAAGCGTAGTCGGTTCTTCGCGGTTCATTTCGGTGAAGGGGAGGGAACTGGCGAGCCTTGCTTTCCCGGCGGGCAGGCGCGACCCCCGGGGTCACACGGTGATGCCCACCGGGTTCGGGGCTGAGAGGCGCCCGCGGGGCTCTGAAGGTGATGGTGGTTCTCCAGGTGGAGTCGTAGAGCACTGGCCTCCGTCAGCTTAATTCCAGCTGGCCGGTGGCCTCAGTGCAGAGACGGATGACTCGGACGTCAGCCCGCAGTATCGCCTTTCCTGTGCCCCCGGGCCCTGGTGGGTTGTGTGCACCCTAGGAAGGCGCCCTGCTGCTGTGTTGCCTACGGTTGGCTCCAGGGCCGCTGCGTGGCCGCCGCCTGCCTTCTCTGCCCTATTTTGTTGTTGAGTCCACAGTTCAGCATTTCTAATTCTGGAACTCAAAGCCCCCTAAAACCCTCAAAGTTCATTTTTTTTTTTTTTGGTAACTCATTTAGCAGCAAAAAATTTTACCAGCAATCTTGGCAGAAAATCTGACCTTAATATTCTTTTCTTTTGTCTTTATGATTGTCTCTTCCCTTTTATTTTTCTTCCCCCATCTCCTACTATTTCAAGGCTGTCTTCCTTCAT
The DNA here is from genome assembly GCF_045843805.1 of Urocitellus parryii. Taxonomy (NCBI): domain Eukaryota; kingdom Metazoa; phylum Chordata; class Mammalia; order Rodentia; family Sciuridae; genus Urocitellus; species Urocitellus parryii. The sequence goes on from NW_027551760.1 coordinate 1,275,581, forward strand.
GAGTCTAAACTGTGTGCCAGCCACTGTCTTCCTCTGTTCATGCGTTTTCCCTCACTGTCTTCCTAATCCCTTTATGGAGTAGATTCTGTTATTACACTCTTTATACAGGTGGTGGAGGGAGCCACACAGATTGAGCAAGGGACAAAGGTTTTTGCACCCAAAATTCCTGACACCAAAGTGTGTTTCCCCGCCCCCCCCTTTTTGTCTTCTTGTGTATAACTATTTTTTTTGTTTTTTTTTCCAGCTTTATTGAACTATGATTCACATACCATACAGTTCATCTATTTCAAGTGCACAATATTTGCACAAACCTGTGCATTTATCATTATAATCTAATTAGAACATTTTTATCACTCCAAGAAGGAAGCTTTTTAGCTGTAGCCACCACTGATCTATTTTCCACTCTTCTTAGCTCTCCTATTCTAGACATTTCATATAAGTAGAACCACATACATGGCTGGCTTATTTAGTGCAAGGTCATCAAGATTCATCCACATTGTAACATGTATCATCCTGAATTTCTTAGGGCTAAATTGTAATGTGTCCATCACCACACTTTATCTGCTCATCAGTTGAGGGACACTTGGGTTGTTTTCCATCTTTTGGCTATTATGCCTAATGTTGCTGTAAACATTAGCATGCCATGTTTTTACACGTGTGTCTATTTTCTTTTCTCTTGAGTATGTGCCTGGGAATGGAGTTGCTGGATAAAATGGTAATTCCACACTTGAGGGATGGCCAGAATGTTTTCGAAGTACCTGAGGGTACAGTGAGGGTTTTGATTTTTCTTTAGCAACATTTCTGATTATCTGTTCTTTTGATTATAGCCATCCTCGTGAGTATGAAATGGTATTAATTTGAAATTTTGATTTGCATTTCCCTGATGGATAATGAATGTATTTTCATGTGCTTATTAGCCATTTTTACATGTTTTTTTTGAGAAATGTCTGTTCAAGTGTTTTGGCTCTTTTAAAATTGGGTTTTCATTTTATTATTGAATTGTAAGGAGTCTATAGGTGTCTAATCAGATGTATGATTTGCAGAATTTTATTCCATATGTTGTTTTTTAACTTTCTTGATAGTATGTGGGTTTTTTTTTTTTTTTTGTACTGGGGATTGAACCCAGGGGTGCCTAATCACTGAGACACATCCCCAACCCTTTTTTATATATATTTTTAGAGACAGGGTCTCACTGAGTTGCTTAGGCTGGCTTTGAACTCAACAATCCTCCTGCCTCAGCCCCTAGAGCTGCTGGGAATATAGGCGTGCACCACCAAGCCTGGCTTGATAGTGTTTTTTTGAGGCATACAAGGTTTTTGTTTATTTGTTTTTGTAGTGCTAGAGACTGAACCCAGGCATGCTGGTTCTTCTACCGCTGAGCTGAGCTTTATCCCCATTCCCGAAACACAGGTTTTAAATTTTGGTGAAGTCTGGTTTATGGGTTTTTTCTTTTTTTTCTTTTTATCACTTGTACTTTTGGAGTTATGTTTAAGAAACATTGCTAGACCCGAGGTCATGATAATTTACCTCTGTTTTTCTTCTAGGAGTTTTTTATAGTTTTAGCTCTTACCTTCAGGTCTTTAGTCCATTTTGAATTAAGTTGTACATAAGGTGTGAGATAGGGCTCCAACTTCATTCTTCTATGGGTTGACACCCTGTTATTCCAACACCATTTATTGAACACATTCCTTTTTCCCTATTGAATGATCATGGTCCCTCTGCCAAAAACCAGTTGCCCATAAATGCTATCTAAGTCTGTTCTGGAGAACCACACTGTATGAAGGGTTGCACAGGGAGGTACAGTCAGCCTGGTGCTGTGGGGGCTCCAGAGGGTGGAGGTTTCACAAGAGCTGCTGAGCCTCCAGGATCTGGTGGATCCAGGATCTCATATACAAAAGTGTATGAGAGCGAATTCAAGACTAACTGTGTGTTTGGATGGCTATGGGGAGGGTGGGGCAGGGGCTGCAGGAGGCTGGTGTGGAAGCCTGGGGCCATGTGGCAGTCCTGCAGGCTGTGCCCAGAATTTGTAACTTGGCAGCAGGAAGCCAGGGAAGGACATGTCAGGGCTTTTAATTGATGAAGCCTCTTACTGTAGAAAGGTGGTAAATACAAAGGGAGAGGTGGGAGACCCATTAAGAAACCTTTAACCTGTGTCTGAGTGATGCTAAGGCCTGAACAAAGAAGTGGCAGCAGGACCACAGCAGAGGTGTGGCCCACAGCAGAGGGATTTTTAAGGTGACTGCCAAGCATGATGCCTGGTTGATGGGAGGGTGAAGAGAAGGTGCAGCATGATGGCAGCTACTTGGCCAGTGGTCACTAAGCCTGGAAATCACTCGTCCACTTCTCTTAGTTCTTTAATTCTGTGGATGGTATTATTCTGTGAATGTTACTGTTTTATTTATTTTTGGGGTACTAGACATTGCACCGTATTGTGCTTTACAGAGCCACATCCTCAGCCCTTTATATCTCGAGACCTGAATTTATACTTCCCCTGCCTTAGCCTCCTTGGTATCTGGGGTTGCGGGTTTGTGCCACAGTAGCTGGCTCACCTTATTATTTTAAATGTCCCTCTTCATGTAGGAATGTATCTTTAAAATTTATTTATTTATTTATTCTTGTTGCAGGCCTGTGGACATAGCTCAGTGGTAAAGCACTTGCCCAGCATATGTGAGGCTCTGGGTTCTATTGCCCACACCACAAAACAACTCCACTTTTTGCTGAGTGCAGAGGCATTCATTCATCTGTAATCCCAGCAACTTGGGAGTCTGAGACAGGAGAATTGCAAGTTGGAAACCAGTCTGGGCAACTTAGAGAGACCCTGTCTCAAAAAAAGAAGAGGGGATGTGGCTCAGTGGTGAAGCATGTGCCTGCAGGCTCCAGGCCCTGGGTTCAACCCCAGCACTGGAACCAAAAAATATTTATTTACTTATTTTTAATTGACAGGTCATTTCTGGTGCAGGCAGCTTTCCCTGAACACCTTTCCAACAGCTTCTGTTTTGGCGCTGAAGACCACTCTCAGCAATGGTGAGATTCATTTGGGAAGTATCTGTTCTCATAAGATTTAATAAGAGTTTCTGTAGATTTTAAAATGTGAATGGACAAGGCATGTCCTTGATGATGGTATTGTACAGTCTTGAGTATTTTTCAAATTTTTTATGACTACAGTTGTTGTAGTTCAAGGCTTTAAAAAATAATGGTTGCCATTTTTGAGTAGGTATTGTGCACTAGGCTTGAAACATGTCACCTTGTTCAGCCCTCACACTGGCTTTCATGAGCTTATTCGCATTTTAGAGATGATAAGGTGAATCTCTGAGAAGCCAAGTGACTTGTTCAAGATCATACAGCCAGGCCAGGCACAGTAGTGCACACCTGTAATCCCAGTGACTTCGGAGGCTGAGGCAGGAGGTTGCAGGTTCAAGGCCAGCTCTGTCTTAAAATAAAAATAAAAAGGACTAGGGATGGGGCTCAGTGGTTAAATACCCCTGAATTCAATGCCCAGTACCTTTCCCCAAAAAAGAATGAAAGAAATCACACAGCCAGTGAAGCAGGGCTGGTCCCAGAGCTTTCTGGATGCTGTGATGCCCCCTCCTGTGGACACAGACTTCCTTGACATAGTGCAGGGCCTCTCTTCAGCTGCCTTCTGGGAAGTCCAGGCCAACCTTGCTGAGCAAGGAAGCCTGGCCCTTTCACCTTGAGCTTCTGGGACTCCTGAGTGCTGGGCTTCCCTGTGGGTCTCCTGCCTTTTCCTCTTGGAAACCCGCCTGTGAGATGCCTTGGAGATCCTGGGAGAAGTCCAGCTGACAGGGCTTTCTCCCTAGTGGCAGATTTCCTACGACCTGTCACACCCACTGTGAATCAACCAGTTTGATTTGTTGCTTGGGTGATTCACTCACTGATTTATAAACAGTTTATTTACCCCTTAACATGTGCCAGGCACTGCCCTGACCTGAGCCGGTGTAGGGCCTGATAGGGATAGCTGTCCTCACTGCAGGTTGCTGTGCTATTCCTTAAAATATTAACTTTCAGGCTGGGGGTGCGGCTCAGAGATTGAGCCTTGCCTAGGGTGCCCAAGGCCCGCAATTGAATCCCCAGCACCACACTGGAAGAAAAAAAAAAAAAAAAAAAAAATTGAGTTTCCAAAAGGTCGTAAAAGGCTCGGAGCTTTCATTCCTAGTCCTTTTCTGCTCCTTCCCATCATCTAGGGACACTAATTCTTTTACCTTCCTCTGGTTATATTTCTAAATACATTGAGTCTGCCGCTCTTTAAACAACATTGTTATGCTAATTGGAGATGTAACAGTCTATCCTTACCCTTACTTTCTTCCAGTATAGGTAGAAGCACAGTTTGGACTGAATCTCTGGGCATTGTTTTTGTTATTAAATTATGTGCACATTCAGAGCTGAGCTAGGTAGTATTCTACTGTTACATTTTTTCCTGAAATTAATAATTGCCTGACTTTTAAGAAGTTGATTGCTTTCCTTATCACTATATTTTTCTAAATGCTGCAACCAGTCAGTCAGAAACATAGTAATAAATTTTCTAAAATCTCTCACCAACCAGTTTTCATAGAAGAGACCCAAGTGAGAAGGAAGGAGTTCTTGGTGTGGAACGTGATGTGTGCTGAGGTAGAACCCTGGGGGCCTCTCCGTCCCCACCAGACGGGTTCTGGCCTATCCCACTTTAGGCTGCAGGGTTGTTGCTTCCTGAGTCTGGGGTCTCATGACCTAAACTTAATAAGAACTCAAAGGATCAGAACAGAGTTGATAAGTGAGGTGGATTGTGATCTGTAACTGAGCTTCAGAACGTGACTCAGCCTGAACTACTGAACTTTCTTCTTTAAAAAATCATAACACGGGGCTGGGGATGTGGCTCAAGCAGTAGTGCACTCCCCTGGCGTGGGTGCGGCCCGGGTTCAATCCTCAGCACCACATACAAACAAAGATGTTGTGTCTGCCGAAAACTAAAATGTAAATAAAATATTAAAAAAAATCGTAACACAATGTAAGCAAAACCATTTATACAAGTGTGCATGAAAATTGACTGTTGTTTTGGTGGTACTGAGGATTGAACTGAGCGGCACCCTATCACTAAGCCACATAACCAGCCCTTTTTATATATTTTTTCTTTGTTTATTTGTTTAGTGGTGCTGGGGATTGCATCCAGGGCCTTGTGCATGCAAGGCAAGCACTCTACCAACTGAACTATATCCCCTGACCTATGTTTTATTTTGAAACAGGTTCTTGCTAAGTTGCTAAGGCTGGCTTCGAACTTGCAATCCTTTGCCTCAGTCTCCTGAGTCACTGGGATTACAGCCATGTGCCATGCACCCAGAAAAAGTGACTATTTCTAATGTGTACAAAGCCCTGGGTTCAATCCCCAGTTCTTCCCTGCCTCCCATTAAAACAAACAAACAAAAAACAAGTGGCTATTTCTAAATTCTAAATTTGATTTCTTTTTATTTTTGACATTTGGTTTCTTTTAGCTGGGTACATTATTAGCTATGAGTGATGTTTCAGTCTTTCAAAAAAAATCTGTTAATAATTTTTACACTTCTTGAACTACATTAAAGATTATAATGCTGAACAGAGCAAGATGAAATTTTTTAATATTAGATATGTGTTGAAGATGAAGGTGTTTACAAGAAAGGCTGTGTATAGCAGAATGAGATTTGGAATGATAAAGTTCTGGTTTGTTAAACAATGAAGACCCAGGGCTGGGGTTGTAGCTCAGTAGCAGAGTGCTTGCCTAGCATGTGAGGCACTAGGTTTGATCCTCAGCACCACATATAAATAAATAAAGATCCATCAACAACTTAAAAAAAAAATGAAGACCCAGTGTTTTCTGGCTACATTTTATTTGGTAGTTCATCAGGTGGGCTACAGGTCTAGAGGACATCTGTGTGCTAGGTGCCATCTCCCTCCCCACAGTGGAGCAAATCATCTGGAATTGAAATTAGTGTTGAAATCTCATCCAGTCATCCAGTACCTTGTGGCATTGGCAAATCTATCTCATAGGCCTACATTTGAAACAAAATGGTCGTATGAAGTGCTGTCCAGTAATCAAAGATTATCCCTTTGTGTTTGGGTCTCTGTATTCAGTGGAACTATTTCGATGGCTTCCTACTACCCTTAGATGTCGCTCTCCCTGTCCTTACCCGCTTTCTTTCTCTGGCCCTGTGAGCCATGGTTGGTGCTGCTGATGAATCTGCAGTTCCTGTCCTCTGCATGGCTTCACTCAGACTTGAAAACAGCTGTTGTCATTTTTTTCTTTCTTTCTTTTTTGGCTTTCTATTTATCAAGGCAATACCCTAAAGGCCACTTTCCCTCCAGGGCTGTTTTAACCCTGTCACTTCTCTAGTGAAGCACAGAGCTCTAGAATCTGTGCATGCACTGATCTTGCCAGCACTGTCCCACTCCTGCATCACCACCTGTTCCTGTCACCTCTGCCTTCTTCCTCACCTGACACCGCCATCCCTGGGACTGGTCAGATGGCTTCCTCTCAGACATGGCTGTTCTAAAACCTTTTCTCAAGTAATAGATGCATGTGGTTAAAAAAAAAAAAATTCCTCCAAAATACAAAAATGTGGGTCTTTCACATCCAGCCCTAAATGCCCCTGTTTTCTTCCACAGAGGCAGCCGCTCTTCAGTTTCTTGCGTGATCTTCTGGAGTTGTCTACAACATGCCTTCCCTGCTTCCCTGAGTTTTGAACATAAAGGGCAGGGTACCCTCTGCACATTGAGTCTTGTTCTTCTGAACAGTTTCACTTGAAGGTCTTTCCTCATCTGCCCACGGCCCAGCTGCATACAGCAGAGGGCGCCATTTGCCCAGAGCAGCCCAGGAGCTTGGGCTGGGTAATGCAGGGCAGAAACCCTGGCTGTACAGAGCTTTCTTGAGACTGTGATATCTACTGTGCAAATGAACCATGACCTCTCTAGGATGGGCATTTAGGTGGCTTTCATTCCTAAAAGTTTGGTTTTATTTTTTAAATAACAATTGTCCTCAAAATATGATTCTTAAAAGATTAGAATGTTTAGTGACTTATTTTTATCAAGTCACAGTTATTTGGTGCTGGCAGCTCCACAGCCAGGGAGCATCTAACTTGGTTTTGTTTCATCTCTCTGTAGGCCCTTTGTCACTGCAGGGAGCCAGAGACAGCCGACACTTCACCAGCTTGAGCCAAGCTCTACAGACACAGTGCTGTATCTCTCCTCCCACCAGCCGGTCAGGCCAGCAGTGCAGACCCTACAGCTTCTTCACTAAATGTACGTAGACTGGCACACACTTCCACCTCCTGCGACAGGAAAGTAGGGGTGCTTTCCTATCTTAATTTTTCTTCTGTCATAAACGAATTAACATTTTAGTGATTATTAAACTAAAAATGCAACTAGGATTATCTCATGTGCCACAGCTGTGTTTGGAGAGCGCTAGTTTCTCCGAGCCCCTCATCTGGGGCACCCAAGGCCTAAAAGTATTGAATTGTGCCCCAGATACCCTGCTGACTTAGAGTCACACCGAGAAGGCCCTTACTGTTTTTAGCTGGGCCTTTGCTAGGACATCTCATTTGGAGAAGTTCAAGAGACTACACTACTGAGACCTGAGTGGTGATTGGCAGACATCAGGGAAGCAAGTCTACTTACTGGTCAGGGACTAACTGGGATTTAATGTTAGCCATCTTTTGTGGAAAAAAAGTGGAATTGTCTCCTCTTGTGTTTTCCAAATGTAATCATGTTTTATGTTCACTGTATGGTTTTATTTTATTTTCATTACCTCAGTGACATGGGTGAAGCTGGGCTTTCTGGCCTTTCTTATTCTTAGGAGAGTGTAGATCTTTGCTTTACAACTACAGAGTTTTTAAAAACCCCGTTTCCTTACAGTGACAGCAGATGAGCTCTGGAAAGGTGCTTTAGCAGAGACTGGTGCTGGGGCAAGAAAAGGAAGAGGCAAAAGAAGCAAAAAAAAGAGAAGGAAGGATCTGAACAGGGGTCAGGTCATTGGTGAAGGTAAACGTGTTTGGTTGTTTTGACAGTTTTCAGATTTGGTCCTGAACTTGGGGTGGGAAACTGATGATCTTGGGAAGGGGAGAGATAGGCAGCAAGCTGGGTCTGAGGGAGGCCTGGGGGGGCCCAACGGCAAACTTTGTTCTAAAAAGAGTCTATGTGCTTTTAAAGTGTTTTCCCCATATTTTATGGATATTTGGCAAACTGGAAACATTCTCATTAAGTGCATAAGAATCCATGGTTTAGAGTCCAACCAGGGGGCTTAGCAGCTGCCCCAGAGTGTCACGTACTCCGTGGGGCACAGCTGTGATAGGTCCTGTGCTGCACACACCCAGTGCAGGCAGGTAGAGCTCGCAGAGAGCTGACAGGCTTCCCCTGCCCAGAGAAGACAGTGACCAAGAGCAGGGCCTGTTGCAGCTACTCAACTGGGCTGCTGTCACACAGAAACTGCCCTGGACAGCGCATGGTTGGACAGGCCCAGCTGTGTTCCAGTAAAACTTTATTTACAAATCAGCTGGTGGGCCGCACTTGGCCTTGGTCCTTCATGTGCTGATGTGATTGTTTATACTTGTGCTTTTGAAAGCAAAAATAGGATGGATGAACTTGAACTGGCTTATTTTTACTGTTGTGCAGACTCATTGCTTTTGATACTAACAACCTTTCCGAAATAAAGGAAGCACCTTGTGCTGCACTTCTAAGATTGCACGGGTGTTTCTCTTGGTAAAAGTGAAAATGCGGTCACATGCCTGTAGGGTAGATATGCATAAAACTGTGACAGTGCAAGGTCACCTGCCAAGTGATCGCATCAGCTCCAACTCCACAATACTGTGCTGGTGTCTGTACACGCGTTCCCTGGCATCTTAGCAACATGAAGAGTGAGCACCTTTTAGAAGTTGTCACTTACCTATAATCTTAACCCTTCAGGGTGCTACGGCTTCTTGTGGCCGGGTCTGAATGCCCCTCTCGTGAGAAATGGAGCCGTGCAGACCATTGCCCAGAGGAGCAAGGAGGAGCAGGAGCAGGTGGCGGCTGACATGCTCCAGCAGAGGGAAGAGTGGGACCGGAAGCAGAGGATGAAAGTGAAGCGGGAGCGAGGCTGGAGCGGGAACACGTGGGGTGGCCTCAGTCTCGGTCCCCCGGACCCTGGTCCCAATGGAGGTAGTGGAGGCCTGGTTTGCTTGCCTTTGGGTAGAGGACGTGTCGTCCTACAGTGTTTCTGAAAATAATTTTATTGTTTACTTGTCTGTTTAGATTACCCTTTTTGAAAAAAGAATTTGACCTCTTTGACTAACTTTCCACATTGTTATCCCAGTTGCATTTGTGGGACACTAGAGGCCTGTAACCAGGAAGTGTTCCTCCAACAGGATGGAAAGCCCTGGGTCCCAGTGCCTTAGCAGGTGCCTTAGACATGGTGGTGTGCATTATAGATCTGTAGGGCACAGTGTTTCCCAAACACGTGGCCTCAGGCTTGGAGTGCTGTTTAACAGCAGAGTTGAGAGACCCCAGAGAGCTGTCACTAAGCCTTCGTAAAAGCAAACATGAAACAAAAACTGACGACACTTAGGCTGAATTAGAAAACAAAGCCTCCCCCTCCCCCCAAAGGCAAATTCACCTGAAAATCTTGCTCTTGCCAGTGAGTGGGAGAGGAGGAAGCAAACAGGAGTTTGGCTCAAAGTAGAGGAACGGTTGGGCTGGATAGGATGGGGCGAGCGTGCAGGAGGGTGGAGGTCTGGGAGGGAGAGGACCTGCCCACGAGCCAAGTCCCCAGTAACCAGACCCAGAGTTTAGACAGACAGGCTGCTGTTAGCCAGCAGGGGCAGGGTGCAGGTTTGGGTGAGCCTGTGCAATGCGGGTGGAAAGGCGGGGAGGTCACCTGGTATCTGGTAGCTTTGGTCAGGAGTCATCAAGCCAGATAGTGGCATTGGTGAACATGGCCACCAGAATATTTCTTGATGAGAAGGTGGCACTTGGCACTGGCTTCACCAGTGGGTGGGACCCGGGAAGTGTCCAGGAAAGAAGATTGACTCTTGAGCTGACCGCTTTCAAAGCCGACTGCTGGGTACAGAAGCTTTTATTCTGCTCTCCTATTTTATTATGTAATTGAGATTTTCTGTAATAAGTAAAAGCAAGAGAATTGGGGAGTGTTTGAAACAGCTGTGGTGGTGAGCAGAGGCTGAATTAAGAGAACTGAAAGCTGAGGAGCCGGGAGTTCCCAAGTGGGTCAGACCCCCAGTTGAGAGTGGTGAGCGTAGGCCAGGCTCTGATCTCTCCCGGCAGCACCAGCAGGCCACTTGTGACCAGACAGCTGCCTGGGTTCTGGCCTGGAGAGGGCGGTAGAGACAAAAGTGTAGGGATTGAGGACGTTGGCGAGATCTATGAGGAGTGAGGGACTTTGGTGTCTTTGAGGGACTTTGGTGAGAGAGGCTGTGAAGACCCCAGGAGACCAGATGGGAAAGCAGCGATGAAGGCTCTGGAGGTGTCGGCGCTCCAGGAACCTGTGCCTCCGGAGCCGGCGGCAGGGAGCTGGAGAGGGGGAGGCTGCGGTCAGAGAGCCGTGGCTGAGCTCGTGAAGTCAGGCCAGGCAGTCCCCGTGGATGATGGGAACTGGGGCGCAGCCTGGAGAGCGGCACCAGAGAGCTCAGGTTCTTCCCATTAGAAGTCTGATGGCACCTGGGAAAGGCTGTCACACGTGAGCAGCTTGGATGCTCTTATCTGTGTGCTTTTTCTTCTCTCCTTGTAGAGACCTATGAGGACTTTGATACCAGGATACTCGAGGTAGGCCTGCCGAGCTCAACTCCCAGGGTCCTCTGGAGAGGTTGCTGGGGTGGGGTGGGCAGGAGGAGCTGAGCAAAGCTGTGGTCACAGTGATCTCTCGGACACAGACTCAAGTTCAGGGAGGAATTAACACAATTTGAAGTTCAGTTCCTTCATGTTGGTGGTCCCCACTGCTGCCTTGGTTTTTAGGGAACTATGAAATTGAGGTTTGTGAGGGGAAAATTCAGGAGCAGAATTTGGAGATTATGTTAAGTTCCTTCTTCCTGGAGCTAGAGTGTGCTATCTGGTGGCCTCTTGTGGAGCTGTACACCAGTTGTATCTAGGACACAATCAGAGAACAGGTTGGGAGGAGCAGGGGCAGGGGCAGAAAGCCTCAGGTTATGGCCAGTGTCCAGTTTGACTAGGGCAGTGGTCTCTGGGCTGCTCACAGATCCTGTATCAGGTGTACTTGACCCACCCTTCCAGGGTGGTTCTCCAATGGTCAGTGTTCCTTTGAGCTGGCACTGTGCATTTAATCAGTGTTTAATAATGTGGAACAGAGCCGAGCGCGGTGCACAGCTGAAATCCCAGTGGTTTGGGAGGCTAAGGCGGGAGGATGGTGCGTTCAACAGCCTCAGCAAAAGCAAGGCCCTAAGCAACTCAGTGAGACCCTGTCTCTAAATAAAATACAAAAAAGGGATGGGATGTGGCTCAGTGGTCATGTGCCCCTGAGTTCAATTCCTGGTACCTCCCCAAATTGTGGAATAATTTATATATCAAATTTTGACAAAGCCTCTCTGAATAAGTATATTATTTCTTCAATATCAGTTATATTATGGAATGCTGAGGGCCATTGCCAAGTAGGAATGACGCATCGAAATTTCCTTGCCAGCGTACCCCATGTTAAATGGAAATTCGCTGTGACATTGCATGTGTCTTTGAGAAAGGTGATGCTCAAGGACCAGGGTGGATCCAGGTTTAAGGTGTATATCCTGCAGGTTTTAGGAAGTATCCCGGTTTAACATAATTTGGGTTTAAGGTGTTCCAGGTTTAAGACAATCTGGGTTTTAGGGATGTTCCTGTTGCCTGAGTTCCCGTTGAGTTCTCTTGGAATTGAGAAAGTAATTTGGGACGTGAATTGTGCGGGCAGAACTTGGATTTCCCGAGAACGTGTGTAGAGGCCGGTGTGAGTTGGGGAATAAAAAATTGCTGTTTGAATCTACAAAGTGTGAGTGGCTCGTGATCTAGTGCCCAGCCAAGACTGCGGCAATGGAATTTTTAAAATATGTTTACAAGTATTTTATGTTGGCATCCCATTGTGTGTTATTCCCCCCACCCCAATTCTAGAGATTGAACCCAGGGCTTTGTGCATGCTAGGCAAGCACTCTGCCACCAAACCACATCCCCAGCCCATTTTACTTTTTATTTTGAGAAGGGTCTCGCTAAGTTGCCCAGGCTGGCCTTGACCTTGCCTTCTTCCTGCTTCAGTCTCCTGAGTCACATGGATTACAGGCGTGTGCCCCTACATACACCCCAGTTCATAGCTTTTGAAAGTTAATCCCACTGAAAGAGTCTTTCATATGTAGGTTGTTTCCTATAAGATCATTCAAAAGTGTGGACTCAGCCTCCCTTTTCCTTAAACTTCTTCCTAGGAAGGAAAGGGGACAACTGTCATTTAAGCAGTTTAGTTAATAGTTTCATAATTCCTGTCCTTTAAAATAGGCTGAAAAAATGGGAGATTTTCCTGAAGTTTATAATAAATAGGTGTTTCCAAATTCTGTATTTTTGTTTAAGCCTGATCCTTAACATAGCAGTCCAGTCCTGCGAAGTTTTTTCCTTACGTTGCATTTCATCATATCTAAGATATTTTAGTACCTTTGATACTGGAATTTGTCTTATAATCAGTGTTAAACTATTTCAAAGTTTAATCCACAGTGTTTTCTTTCCTGTGTACATTTATTAAGATGGGGTATATTGAGTTGTGTAGTTGTAAGTTCCTTTAAAGATTATCTTAGTTAACTCTCCTAATAACCCAATGAAATAGGAAGAGAAAGTCTTATTTCCATTGTGTTCCTGAAATGCTCCAGAGGGAGGGTTTGTTTGGGAAGTTTGCTTTTGTGCCTACAGACTGGAGGTGCTGGGTCCTGCACAAGCCTTGTGTGGCTGAGCCAGCAGGTCCTCGTCCTCTACCTCAGAGTTTTCTTCAGCTGTCCTATTGATGAAGCATTTTGTCTTTTAGGTAAGAAATGTTTTCAATATGACAGCCAAAGAGGGAAGGAAGAGATCAGTCCGTGTCCTGGTGGCTGTGGGGAATGGGCAGGGAGCTGCAGGTGAGTAGGGTGACGCTGGACACAAAGAGGCCTGGCTGCCCGGCTGGAAGCCAGGGCCCTGCTGCTAGTCTCACTTTTTCTACTAATAGAGCCGTCTTGAGGTCTGGGCTCACAAACCTGGTGGTAAACCACGAAGCTTCTCAGAGAAAGAAAGAAAAGCTCTTAAGCCCTACATCTGAGGACTGGGTATTTTAACGGGCTTAAGACACTATTGTATTGTGCATAATAGTGAAAAATTAGAACAAGTTCAGTCGGGCCTAGTTACAGGATAGCTGTCCAATATAATATTCTTTTTTTTAATATCTATTTTTAGTTATAGGTGGACACAATATCTTTATTTTTTATGTGGTGCTAAGGATCAAACCCAGTGCCTCACGAATGCCAGGCGAGTGCTCTCCCTCTGAGCCACAACCACAGGCCTCCAAAGTAATATTCTATAGCCATTAAAAAATTGTGAAAAATTACTTACACAATAAGTAATTTTTGTTAAAAATTTGTCATGTAATCATGATTTTTTTTAAAGTCATTTATATGCAAGGAAAAAACTAGAAGACTATACACTGATAAGTGTTCACTTGGGTTAGCAGGTTTGTCAACCATTTAAATTTTCTTCTTTAGATTTTTAAAGTTTCCCTACTGAACATCTTGTTTTTGAAATGTGTTCACATAGAACTGAAAAACTGTTAGTTGCTTCCTTTTGAAAATTTCAAAGCAAAAGCAAAATACACGATAGGGCGTTGCTGTAAGAGACCATGGTTAGCAGTTACTGTTGTGTCTTTTCAAAAATATCTTTTCTGAAATTTTATGTCCATGTTACCTCCCTTTACCTTTTTATAAAAAGCTTAGCAGAGATCTTATTATAGCCATGAATTTGCACCTTGCTCTTCTTGCTTGGTTTTGCCCTCAGAGGTCTTCTGTTAGCATAAGCAGATTTCTGGTATTGGTTTCATAGTGTTCCAGTGTGTGCATAGACATGATTTTTGACCCAATCCCTATTGTTTCCACATTTGTATCATTTATTAAAAACAACAACAATAACATTGACCTTTTTGTACATGGAGTTTGTTGAACTTTTGGAAATATAGAAATAGGAGAAATGTCTTGAAATTGCTGCCGCACTAGGTGTAAATGTCAAGTATGGCCAGATCTCCTCCTCAAAGTTTGCATCAGTTTATGTCCCTCTGTCCCACCCATCCTTGCCCTGAGTAGTATCGGACTTTACTGATTGTCAGTATGATCCCTGAAACGTCTCTCCTAGTTTATACCTGTACTTTCTAAGTTAGGAGAGTGCCGCGCCATTTTGCGTGTTCATTGGCCATTGCGCTTTCATTTGGACATCTGTCAGTTCAGGTGCTTTGCCTATTTTTTTAATTGGGTGGTTTTCTTGTCTTTATTGATTGGGATTAGCTTCTTGTAAGTTAAGGACATGAGCCCTTTTTGTTTATCAGATATTTTGACTTAGTTTTGAATTTTTTTCCACATCGAAGCTTTAAAATCCACAGAAGTTTTAAACCTTAACATAGCACACATTGAGTCTTGTTCTTCTGAACAGTTTCACTTGAAGGTCTTTCCTCATCTGCCCACGGCCCAGCTGCATACAGCAGAGGGCGCCATTTGCCCAGAGCAGCCCAGGAGCTTGGGCTGGGTAATGCAGGGCAGAAACCCTGGCTGTACAGAGCTTTCTTGAGACTGGGACATCCACTGAGTGAAGCAACTGTAACCTCTCTAATGAGGATGGGCATTTAGCTGGCTATCAGCCAAAAATTGGTTTAAACAACAATTGTCCTTAAATATGATTCTCAAAAGATTAGAATTTTTAGTGACTTTAGTGACAGTTATTTGGTGCTGGCAGCTCCACAGCCAGGGACATCTAACTTGGTTTTGTTTCATCTCTCTGTAGGCCCTTTGTCACTGCGGGGAGCCAGAGACAGCAGACACTCCACCAGCTTGAGCCATGCGCTGCAGACACAGTGCTATATCTCTCCTTCCAGTAGCTGGTCAGGCCAGCAGTGCAGACCCTACAGCTTCTTCACTAAATGTATGTAGACTGGCACACACTTCCACCTCCTGCAACAGGAAAGTAGGGGTGCTTTCCTGACTTGATTTTTAAAGAATTAACATTTTAGTGATTGTTAAACTAAAAATGCATGATCTTGTTCAAGTAGTACCTAGAATTATCTCACATGCCAGACCTGTATTTGGAGAGCCGCTGGTTTACTTGGAGCCCCTTATTTGGGGCACCTGAGGACTAAAGGTATTGAATTGTGCCCCAGATACCCTACTGATTTAGAGTCACACCAAGAAACACACACTGTTTTTAGCTGGGCCTTAGCTGAGGAGATAGGACATCTCATTTTGAAAAGTTCAAGAGACATCACTACTCACGCTTCCTCTTTGGGATAGTGTTTGAAAGTGTGATCTGGACTAAATTAGCTTGTCAGGCAATCAATGGAGATGGAGTTCACAGTTTAGCAGTAGGTTAAATTTTGGATAACCAAGGCAATTCATGATCATTCTAGAATGTTCAGCAGATATAGAAAAATCAGAAGGGATTAGCTGGCAAGTGATCTGCTTCTCCAACAATGGACGGCCATATCTTTTCACACAGCACCATGTCCTGTGCTTCCCCGGGCTGTGTGGTGACCATGGAATTTTCCACTGTGAAGATGTGGATCATTTTAGCGTGGAAGTCTCGTGGTACTCGTGGTACCTGGATTAGTGGCATAGTGACACAGATATGAATGTCAGGTCAAGGGGCTGGAGTACCACAGGCTTGGTTGTACCTGTGGATTTAGGTGCAAGGAGAAGAGAGGTGGCTGGGCCCGCTGGTCTCTCCCCCTCATGCCCATAGCCTCATTTTTTTCTGAGTTGACTTTGACCCTTAGAGGAGTATTTTAGACCCAGAGGCCTTGGGAATTTTATTTCTGATCATCTTTTCCCTGCTCGAAAAAGGCTCTTCTCCAACTCTTCTTGTTCGAGCGTGCCCCTCATCCTCGCACACCTGCACTGTTGACCCACATCTGCCTCTGACTCTCCACCAGCCCTCCTTGTCCTCAGTTATGTGGACTTATGAGGTGGCTGCTCCTGAGTCCTGCTGAGCTGGGCTACAGTGGGAGACCTCTGTGGAAGCCAGTGTGCTTTGCTATTTCAGGAGTGTGAGGATGGCCTTAGGCCTGAGCTTAAGCGACCCCATTTTAAAAACTTCAGTTTGAAACCTGCAGTCTCACCTGGCATGCCTAAGGGAGCCCTCCAGGATGGCCTCAGACACAATCAAGTCACTTCTCCCCATCCTGAGAAACAGAGAGAAGCCTCTGTCAGGCTGTTCTCCCCTGAAAAGAGGGAAAGACGAGAAAATCAGGGAGGGACCACCAGACCAGATGTTTTAACCCCAGGGTGAATGTTGTCACTGAGAAATCTGGTGGTAACTGATAAGGATTGAAAGGGGGGTCAAAAGTCCCCAAATTTAGTATAAATAATAGAGCAAACAAATGAACAGACATTCAGCCAGCCAAAACAAGGATGCACCCAAGCTGGAGTGTCTGATGAGGACCTGGACTGACATCTCATCACTTGTCATCTTGTGCCTGATCCTTACCGCTCTCCAACTCTACAGCCACATCTTGACCCTGGTGAGAGCCGCAACTTCTCCCTGTGACCCTCTCCTCAGCCGGCCGTCAGCTCCATTCCAGGAGAAGCCTGCCTTGGTTCCTGACCTGATCACCGCGGTCTGAGTGAGTGTGTATGTCTGCTGGACATAAAGCCTAAGGCTTGAGACTTTTGAACTTAGCCTGCAGAGGGAATGTCTGTCATTAGCCTGTCATGATTAAGTGTGTTTGCAGTGCTTAGAATTAATCTAGAATAGTTTGCTGTGAATTGATTATGTCTATTACAGTGCATAGCATGAAGGATGGTCGTCTTCTTGATTAAGAACCTATAGAGTGAAATTTTATTGAGTGATTCTAGTGAATAAAGCATTGAAAAGGGCAGAAGTGAAGGGACATTCTTTATTTCTCCCCCTTGACTGCATATGTTGCAACTTTGCCCCTAGGACAATGAGGAAATGGCTTTTGAAATTCTAGATCTCCAAGACACAGAAACTCATGGGTTTTCAAAACTTACTGAAGAGGATGTAACCTTGTACTTGTTGAAACTGTGCCCTGTTGTAGAGTCCTCACTTAAATGCCATGGGTCCCATTTAGTAAGTGGTGTAACTTGCATGATTAAGAAAGAACTTGGGTTGGGGCTGTGGCTCAGTGGTAGAGCATTGGTCCAGCTTGCACAAGGCCCCGAGTTCAATCCCCAGCACTGCAAAAAATAGAAAGAGTTCAGTCTATTAGCGTGGATGCTACAATGGATTGTGCATGCGGTGTGTGTGCACATGCACACATCTGTTTCAAACATGAACTTCACTCACATAAGTGTAATTAACAGGTGTATAAGTTAACCTCATTGTCCCTCCAGAAAGTGTCAGAAAGAGTTGAAATAATAGTAAATCTAAGTAGCCTTTGAAGTTCAATAGTCTTTACTTGAAATTAAAATAGTAAAATGCATGTTAATAAAGAACTTAATTCAACGGGTAGACATTAAAAAGTCATAGTTGTGAATAATATTTATGAATGTAGGAAAATATTCACAGTGTAACAGTCAAATAAAATTGAGCCACTGCAGGACCTATATAAAGAAAACAAAAGCAATACAATAAAAAAATTTCTGATAAACGTAAAAATTAAAAAAACAAAAATATTATCACTTAAATTGATAAATTGAATAATAATACAATGAATAATAATACAAAATTTCAGTTTTATCTTGTGAATCATAAGTTCCATAGAATTTTATTGCCTCTTTTTAATTTAAATGAATGATTAAAACTGTTACCTTGTGGGGCACCTTGGTGCAGCCTGTAATCCCAGGGGGTCCGGGAGCAGAGTCAGGAGGATTTTGAGTTCAAAGCCAGCCTCAGCAAAAGTGAGGCTCTAAGCAACTCAGTGAGACCCTGTCTCTAAATAAAATAAAAAATAGGGCTGGGGATGTGGCTCAGTGGTTTGAGGGTCCGTGAGTTCAGTCCCCATTACCCTAAAAAAAAAAAAAATAAAAGTGAACAATCAATATATCAAATTTGTGACAAAGCCTCTCTGAATATGTATATTGTTTCTTAAATATCAGTTATATCATGGAATTTAAAGTATGTTTAGAAGCATTTTATGTTGGCATCCCATTGTGTATTATCCCCCCCTCCCCCCAGCCAACACAATGTATTGAACTCAGGGCCTTGTGCATGCTGGGCAAGCACTCTGCCACTGAGCCACATCCCCAGCCATTCTTATTTTTTTATTTTGAGAAGGGTCTTGCTAAGTTACCCAGGCTGTCCTTGAACTTGCCCTCCTCCTGCCTCAGCCTCCCCCACTGCACCCAGCCCAGTTCATAGCTTTGGAAAGTTGATCCCATTGAAAGAGTCTTTCATATGTTGGTTGTTTCCTATTAGATCATCCACAAGAATGGACTCAGCCTCCCTTTTCCTTCAACGCCATTTCCTAAGAAAGGGGCCACCATGAGCCAGAGTGAGCTAGCTTTGAAGCAATTTAGTTGATACTTTTATAGTTCCTGGCCTTTAAAAGAGGCCGAAAAAATTGGAGATTTCCCTGAAGTTCATAATCAGCAGGTATTTCCAAAGTTTGTATCCTCGTTTCAGCCTCATCCTTAAGGTAGCGAGCCAGTCCGGCCAAGTAACTTCTTATGTTGTATTTCACCATTTCTAAGACACTTTAGTGTCTCTGACCCTGGAATGTGTCTTACAGTCAGCGTTAAACTATTTCAAAGTTCAACCCACAGTGTTTTCTTTCCTGTGGTACATTGATTACGAGGTGATCTCAGTTAACTCTTCTAATAACCTTGTGAAATAGGAGGAGAAAGTCTTATTTCCATGCTGTTCTTGAGGAAATGCTCCGGAGGGAGGTTTCATTTGGGGAGTTTGCTTCTGTGCCTACAGACTGGAGGTGCTGGGCCCCTCACCAAGCCTGTGTGGCTGAGCCAGCAGGTCCTCGTCCTCTACCTCAGAGTTTTCTTTAGCTATTCTATTGGTGAGCCATTTTCTCTTTTAGGTAAGAAATGTATTTAATATGACAGCCAAAGAGGGAAGGAAGAGATGGGTCCGTGTCCTGGTGGCTGTGGGGGATGGGCAGGGAGCTGCAGGTGAGTGGGGTGACTCTGGACATGGAGGTGGTGGTGTGCAGAGGCTTGGCTGCCCCGCTGGGAGCCCGGGGCCCTGCTGCTGGCCTACTTTCCCCCTCACTGAGCGTCTAGAGGTCTGGGCTCAGAAACCTTGTGGTAAACCACAAGGCTTCTCAGGGTAAAAAAAGAAGAGCTCCAAGACCTACATCTGAGGACAGTGGGTATTTAAAAGGGTTAAGTCACCGTTGTATTGTGTATAATAGTGAAAAATTAGAAGAGCAAGTCCAATCTGGCCCAGTTACAAAAACAGGATAGCTGTCCAATGTAATATTCTCTAGCTTGTGAAAAATCACTTACATAATTACTGTGTCAGTAACTAATGTGTCAGTAATGTTGATTTTTTTAAAGTCATTTGTATGTTAAGAAAAATTTAGAACACTATACACTGTTAAGTGTTTATGTGGATTAGTAGGTTTGCCAGTCATTTAAATTTTCTTCTTTAGACTTTTGTTTAAAGTTTCCCTAGTGAACATCTAGTTTGTGATATATATTCAGATAGAACAGAAAAACCATCAGTTGCTTCATACTGACACTTTCAAAGCAAAAGTGATACACATGATAGTGCGTTGGTGTAAGAAATCATGATTAGCAGTTACTGTTGTCTCTTTCCAAAAATATCTTTTCAGTAATTTTGTGTCCAGTTATCACCCTTAACCTTGTAAAAAGCTTCACCAAGACATCATGTTACAGCCGTGAGTTCGCACCTTGCCCTTCTTGCTTGGTTTTGCCCTCAGTGATCCTGGGTTAGCACAGCAGATTCCCCTCTGTTCCGGTACTGGTTGCCTAGTGTCCCCGCGTATGCACAGACCTGATTTTTGTTACCTGCTCCCTATTGCTGAATATTTTTGTTTGCAAATTTGTATCATTTACTTAAAAAAACTGAACTTTTTGTACATAGATTGTTGAACTTTTGCAAGTATGGCAATAGGAGAAATGTCTTGAAATTGCTTGAAATATCTTGAAATTGCTGCTGCACTAGGTGTAAATGTCAAACATTGCCAGATCACCTCCTCAAAGGTTGCAGCAGTTTATGTCCCTCTGTGCCACCCCATCCTTGCCCTGTGTATTCTCAGACTTTACTGATTGTCATCTGGTCCCTGAGACATCTCTCCTAGTTTCACCTGCGCTTTCTAAGTTAGGAGAGTGCGGACTCCATTTTCATGTTCATTGGCCATTGCGCTTTCACTTTGGACATCTGTCAGTTCGGGTGCTTTGCCCATTTTTTAATTGGGTGGTTTATTTTCTTTTTTGATTGGGATAAGCTTCTTGTAAGTTAAGGACATGAGCCTTCTGTCTATCAGATATTTTGACTTTGTTCTTAACTTTTTTTTCACACTAAAGTTTTAAAATCCACAGAAGTTTTAAACCTTAATATAGCAAATTTATCAGTCCTAGATCACTTCTGGCTTGTGTTTTGCTTAGAAAGCCTCCTTTTGAAGGTTATATATTTCCCTAACTGATGGCAGCAAATAATGGAAGCATTTTTGCAACTTGTGATGAACCTCATTTCTTGGGATTCAGCATTTACAAATTGAAAAATTGTTGGTTTTATTTTCCTGGTTCATTAAAATCTAAATTCCACTCAGAAGTTCCATTGATATCATAGTTTTACTCTATAGCAATGTATTTTTTCCCCATCTGTCTGGGCATTTGAATCTTTCCACAAGTGTCCAAAACCATTTGCCTCTTGTAAATATAGAGCATACTTAATTTTAAAAATTGAGTATATATATCATTATATTAGAGATTTATATAGATAATGTTATGCGTCTAAACTTGGGTTTCGTAAATACATCCAAATGTAATGTCTCCAGATTGCCTCAGAACAGGTGAGCAGGTCTCTGGCTTTCTTCATGGCTGGTTGTGCATGCAGGTGTTCTGTGGGCAGTTGGAGGGAGAAGTGCGTGAAATGTTGTAGGAGCCCAAACTGGGAGCTGGGGAGAGGCACAGGCTGGGCCAGTTCTTTCGCTTTTCATAGTTTGGATTTTTCTTTGATGCTTTTGCTATTGGTTAGGCCATTATGTGGGTGAATTTTTTTCCTTGTTGTCACTCAGTAGATGATGATGAGCTCTGTGTTAGCCACCGGGGCACCACAGGCAGACAGTCACATGTCCCAGAACCCTCTCCTGGTCCTTGTGCTCAGAGCCTGTGTATCTCGTGAGACTCCGTTCAGACCCCCACTGTTGGTCAGACCCATGGCCACTCACTAGAATCATGAGATGGCTGTGAGCAACACTAAGGAACAGTCAGTGTGCATGTGATGTTGGTACTGTGGCTACCTATTGTAAGTCTTTATCCTTTAGAAGTATATAGAAAAAATTTGCACAAGTAAAATTTCTTTTCTATTTCTTTTTTTATTATTATTTTTATTTGTTCTACTTAGTTGTACATGATAGCAGAATGCATTTCAATTCACCGTACCAAAAACGGAGTGCAACATTTCAATTTTCTGGTTGTACACGTTGTAGAGAGGCACCATTTGTGCAGTCATATATGTACCTAGGGTAATGATGTCCATCTGATTTCACCATCTTTGCTAGCCCCCATAAGCCTTCCCCACTCTCCCCTTTTGCCCAATCCCATGAACTTCATGTTCAAGTCTAAAGTTGGCTAGGATGACTCGGTGGCATTGCAATCTCCTGAAGGTCCTTCTTGGATGCATACACAAAGAGAGAGCGAGGGATTAAGGGGCAGGAAGGAAACACAACTTTTTCAAACACTGAGATCTGGAGTCCAGCTCCTGCCATGTAGTCAGTGAATGAATGGATAATAGTTGTTTTTACAGGACCATGTGACTGGGGCTGCTCGGCTTCCTGTGGGCCCTCAGCATCCCCATCTATAAAGCAAGGGCACAGACCAAGGGTGCTTTCAGCTTTCTGTTGCTGTGACAAAGCATCTGAGAGAATCCCCTTAAAAGGAAACAGGGTTTCTTTGGGCTCATGGCTGTATAGGTCTCAGTCCATGGGATTTTAGCCCTGTTGCTTTGGGCCTGTGGCAGCACAGTAGGACATCCTGGCAGCTAGAGCTTGTGACAGAGGAGGCTGCTCACCTCTGGGAAGTGGGGTGGGGGTAGGGGGTAGGGGTAGGACTGGGCTGGGTCCCAATATTCCCTCAAGGTCACACCCCTAATGACCTCATTC
This sequence comes from Urocitellus parryii, assembly GCF_045843805.1. Classification (NCBI taxonomy): domain Eukaryota; kingdom Metazoa; phylum Chordata; class Mammalia; order Rodentia; family Sciuridae; genus Urocitellus; species Urocitellus parryii. Next base: position 1,298,034 of record NW_027551760.1, read on the forward strand.
CGTCCACTAGGCCCCACCTCCTAAAGGTTCCATTATGTCCCAAGGGCCACAGGCTGGTGACCAAGCCTTTAGCACATGGGCAATGGGGACATTTGACATCCAAACCACAATACCAAGTGATCATTAGCTGGGGGCTAACCCCTGGTCACCAGGCCAAGCCTCCCCACAGCCCAGGCCTGGGGAGATTGACTGCATTCTGCAGGACACCCACTGCAGGCAGCTGCCTCAGCCAACATGGAAGTCCTTAACAGAGTCTCTTTTTTGGGGGGTGGGGCAGGTACCGGTGTTTAGTCTCAGTGGTGCTTGACCACTGAGCCACATCCCCAGCCCAATTTTGTATTTTATTTAGAGTCAGGGTCTCGCTGAGTTGCTTAGTGCCTTGCCATTGCTGAAGCTGGTTTTGAAGTTTTGATCCTCCTGCCTCAGCCTCCCGAGGTGCAGGGATTACAGGAGTGCACCACTGCGTTGGCCAAGAGGCTCATTTTTGGCAGTGGGGTTTCCTTGGAGAGAAAGCTGACCCTGTCCTGGGGTCATCCCTGATTTGCCCACACAGCAGTGCTTTGTTACTTTTTCTTTTCTCTGGAGGGCAACTCAATTCATACCTAGTAAACATAGCCCCACAGGTTCTCTGATTAAGAATAGTGCAGAGCTGGGGGGCAGTGGTGCATGCCTGTAATCCCAGCAACGCTGGAGGCTGAGGCTAAGGCTGGAGGATGGCCTGTTTGAAGCCAACCTTAGCCATTTAGTGAGGCTCTGAGCAACTCAGTGAGACTCTGTCTCTAATGAAATATTTTAAAAAGGGCTGGGGATGTGGCTCAGTGGAAAAGCACCCCATGGTTCAACCCCTTGTACCAAAATACCAAGGGGGAGAGAGAGAAAGAAATAAGGGAAAACTCAGGCTAAGATCTTAACCCTGCAAACGCAGCTGGTAGAGAAAGGTGCTGACTGTAGGACTATGGGGATTTACCTCACCAAGTCTCAGTTAGCCAATGCTCTCCAAACCTGTCACCCTCAGGGCTAGGTGAGCTCCGTGGTAGAGCACTTGCCTAGCATGTGCAAGGCCCTGGGTTCAATGCCCAGTGCGGCAACAAAAAGGATTTCAAAACCCCATGTCATCCTCAGGTCCAGGGAGAGCAGTTAGGGCAGCTGTCTGCCCCTGAGACTGGGCCTGGGAGGACTCACTGGGAGGATGCCAGGGGCTCATCAAGGGTCCGGGGAATTGCCACCAGTGCGGCCAAGGTCACTCCTTGATGGCAAACTGAAACCTGTGAGCCATGTTTTCTGTGACTCTCAGGAATCCCTTCCATACCTCTGTCCTTAAAACAGGGAAGAGTAATAATGTCACTCAGTCCCTTTGTACTGCTGGGACCACAGTGGTCTTTAGAGGAGATCCCATGGCTGCCCTGGGTCACCCCTGCTTCACATCCCCTTGGTGACCAGTGGTCTCTTCCCACCTGAATGCTGTCCAGACCCGACTCCTGGGGGGCAAGCCTTCCCCTCCACTCTCCACCAGTGCTCACCAGCTGCCCTGGAGCACGGGAGGCTGTGACCCAGGCTTGGGGAGGGCTTCCCCCCTAGCCAGAGCCGTCCTGACAGCCCCAGGCTGCAGCCCCAGCCTGGAAGTGGCTGCCTGGAACAGAGCAGGAGGTTGCTCCCTGTGGCCCCTCTGGTCCCTCTCTTCCTCCTGTTGAAGAATCATGTGAGGAATGGCTTGTCCTTATCCCTGTGCAGAAGCTTCCAAAGAAACCACTTCAAAGTCCTGGAGCAGGGGAGGGGGTTGAAAGATTTGGAGATGGAGCCATCTGAGAAGAAATGGCAGAACTTCAGAGAATGAACAACAGGAGTTCCAAGCCTCTGTCGATGGAGTTTCTAGCAAAACAGGATGTTGTCTTGCAGGAGCCGGAACAAATGGCCCTGGAGTGTGCCTGAGATGCAGTGTCCTTTCTCAGGCCCTGCGTTTACTCAGGACCAAACAGAGTCACCCCCACCCCGCCCGGGAGAATGGGGCAGAGCAGGGGATTCGAGATGGTTCTGGAAAGTGCAGGGCTTTGCCCACACACATCTAATGACCTATGTGTTCCCAAGATGGTGCATGGCCAGGGCTTCCTAGTAGCAATAAAGAGGATACAGGCTCCAGGTGTGGGGGTGCACGCCTGTAATCCCAGGGACTTGGGAGGCTGAGGCAGGACTATAAGTTTGAGGCCAGTCTCGCAACTTAGTGAGTCCCTAAGCAAACTCGAGGCCCTGTCTCAAAATAAAAAATAAAACATGGGGACTGGGATGTGGCTCAGTAGTAAAGCCCCCCTGATTCCATCCCCAGAATGAATGAATGAATGAATAAACAAACAAACAAAAGAACACAGACAGTGAAGCCGTGGGGTCAAGCCCCAGAAGAGGAAAAAAAGATTGGGTCTCAGGAACCTTCAGCATGGAAGCCATGGGTTCTTAAAGCAGAGAGTCCCCCTTGCCCTGGCTCCGCAGGGAGAGCTGAACATGGCAGTGTGCACAGAGGCTAACACCCCCCACCCCACTAAGGCAGAGCTGGCACTAGAGGACCACATATGTCCATGTCATCCTCAAGACCTTCCATAAACCTTCCATCACCAGCACAACGAGGGTGAGAATGAGTCACTGAGTCCCAATCTGGCTGTCTGCAAGCACCCTCTAAAAGCTTTTTAGAAAAGCAGAGTGCTTGTCCATCTCTGGGCAATGGGATAAAACTCTCTGGGGCTTGTATTATTTTGCCCAGGAAACACACACAAGAAATCTACATGTTGATCTCACGAATGCATCCAAAAGCCAAACCCCAAACACATTTGGCAATTGAAAGCATGCTGCAGCATTTCTACTTGGAAGCTGCGACAGTTGGACATTGCACCTTTTCTGGAGGAAGCCTCACTCTAATTTCTTTGGTGTGGAAGATACGTGTCAAGACACCAAGACGTGGAGACCCGTTAAAGGGCTGCTCATCGCTGGCCATCTCTCGGCCAGTGTGCGGTTTCTCCCTAGCCAGAATGTCCTGGACTCTAAACAGTGGCTCATTGGTCCCTGAGCAGGCTGCAGAGGGCTTTGGCTGGAATGCACAGCAGTCTCTGAGGGCCTGACAGGTGGGCATGTGGCATTTGGGGGGCTTGGTTCTACCCCTTAAGCAGAACCCACAGGTCTGCCATCGTCTGTCAGGACCTGAAGCTGCATCTTCCCACTAAGCAATAAGCAGGCACAGTCGCCAGGACTGATCAGACGTGGAAATTGTAGCCCCACCCTGAGGTTGCCTTCCAGAGAAGGGACCCTGCCTGGGCCACCAGGTCCTGGATATTCTTTCCATCTTTCTCCTAGAAAAAAAAAATCATTGCATGAAGGGGTTCAAGTGACCAGAGGGCTGCCACAACAATGGCCGCACGACTGACTGGACAGAATTATGTTGGAGTCATTAGCTGGAGAATCAGCTTAGAAGAGGAAAACCTTGGAATCTCTCCAGGAGAAGCCTGAACATCTGATAGAAATCACACACATTCCTGAAAAAATCTGTAAACAAGGAGGAGGCAGGTACTTCCTCTGGGTAATAAATGGTGCTTTCCAGAGTACACTTGGGTTGCCTGGAAACCTCAGAACTTTCCTCCCACCCCAGGAGGGAGCAGGACATGTGTGCCTACTCATCAACACCTCTTTTCCATTGTGAGGGCTGACCCAACACTGCAGGCCCAGGAGGGACAGGACTTAGCAAAGCCATCTGCACTCCCCGGGATGTGATTGAGCATCTGGCTCATCCCAGAGGATGGTGACTGGCAGATGCAAGCCAGGCTCCGATGACGCATGGAGTACCATCAGGAGGCCAATGGCCAGTTAAAAGTGTATTGTAAAATAGCCTCCGATAAATAAATTTTAAAAATCATTAAAAAAAATAAAGAGGAAAAAAAAAAAAGAGCTTCTAGTCCTGAAGTGCAAACTATTTCAGGGGCTTCCAGGCTAAGTGACAGAAGCAGGCATGGAAAGAAACCTGCCTGTGAGCTCACTCATTGAGAATATAATACAGTTACACCATGGAAGTAGAAAAAATTATTGTGACTGATATTTTAATAATGATGATTATTATGATGGCCTTTCATGCCGGGTGTGATAATTGACTGCGGACATTTTACAAATAATGTTGATCAAACGCTCCCTCTGGGCCATGCTCTGGGCCAGCCACTCTACCTGCCTTGCCTACCTGATCCTCACAGTGTCCCCAAGAAGCCAACACAACAAACCAGAAAGCACAATGTCCCTGCTAGCAAGTGCAGGACCTAAGTCTAGAACCCAGACACAGAGATCAACCAAATCAAAAGAAATATTTACTGGAATACTGGTAGAAATCTAGAAGAGGCTGTGGCCTAGAAATGGGGAGGTTGGCTTCAATCCTCAAAACCCAAAGCTGTCAAGATGGTTCAATTGACCATCCACATTAGAAACTACTCTCCAACAAAATATGCCCCAAACATTGTCAAAACAGAGGGACCGATTGGGAGGAAATGGCAACCCAGTAGAACAGGAGGCTCGAGGAGAAACACAGATGAGGACTTCTCACGGGCCGAGGTCGCTGGAACACAGCTGGCAAGCAGATGATCACAAGTTCAAATGACGTATTTTATTTTATTCATTTATTTACAAAATCTAAGGATGTTGATAATATGTGCTGGGAAGGGGATAGGAAGATAAGCTTTTTTCATACACTTTGGAGGCACATTTAACATTATCCATGAAAATGCACGAATGCTATGCTGCCTACAACTCAGAAATTTAGGTCTTGGTACATGCCCTGGGAAGCTCCCAGAAGGAAATTCATTTCAATGTTGTGTTAAATTATAAGACATGTACAATGAAATGGCCATTGGCAGGAAGTCTGTGGCCACAGTGAATAAGGACCTGCAAGTTCTTAGGACCTGTGGGTGGAAAGAAGACCCTGGACCACGTGTTTCAGCTTGTGGGACACAGACAGAGCCCTGAACATAGGCTGGTCCAGCGGCACTGTGCATCTCTCCAGATCCACACAGTGTGGAAACCGCAGCCATCACTTGGCTTTAGGGACAGTAGCTGAGGTGATCCTCTCTTCTGGGAGGTAGGGGACCACGGGTGACTCCCTAACAAACAGATGACCAGAGCCACCTCTGGGGAGAGTCTGGGCCAGGGGGTGATGGGAGAAGAGGAATTTGACTTTCGTTCGTGGTGGCTGGATTTCTTTCCAGGAGAAAATCTGGTTTCTGCCATCAAGTTTCCCCTTGGAGCTTTGGGCAAGCCCTCTTCCCACCCCTTTCCTCCATCTGCTCTCATGGGCTGAGTCTGTTCTCCCAGATTCACAGGTTGAAATCTTGAGCCCAGAGCCTCAGAATGGGAGCTATCTGGAGATAAAGCTTCTACGTCAAAGTGGGGTCACTGGGGAGCCACCCTCGTCCAGGATGCCTAGAGTCTTTATAAGGAGAAGGAATTGGTCACACAAGAGACACCAGGAGTGTGTGAGCACAGCGTATGACCCTGTGAACAGGTGGCAGGAAGGTGGCCATTGATGAGCCAAGGGGAGAGGCCTGGTTGTGAGCCACCCCTGAAGACAGAAAGCTTTTCCTCTGAGATGAGGAGTAGGATGAGGATGGCCACTTGTAATTCCCAGAGCCCTGGGAGTCCCTGATGGAGTCATTTGGCAAGGGGAAAGATCAAAGGCACGGTGCTGGGGCTGGAGCTCAGCAGTAGCGCACTTGCCTGGCATGCGTGAGGCACTGTGTTGGATTCTCAGCACCATATAAAAATAAATAAATACGTAAAGGTCTATCAAGAACTAAAAAAAAAAAAAAATTAAAAAACCAAAAGCACATAAATTGGATAGAACAAATCAAATGGTCTTTAAGATGATAGGATCACACATCATCTAAAACTCTAAAGAGTACACACAAACACATAGTTGGTTTTATGAGAACTAATAAAAGAAGTTTCAAAGTGGCAGGATCCCGAGAAAACACACCAAAATTGTTTTAGTTAGCTTTTCCTTACTGTGACCAAAATACCTGACAAGACCGATTTAGAGGAGGAAAAGTTTATTTTGGCTCAGGATTTCAGAGGTTCAGTCCAGGTTGGCCGACTGCATAGCTCTGGGCGGGGGGGTGAGGCAGAACATCATGGCAGAAGGGTGTGGCAGAGGAGAGCAGCTCAGGGCATGGCCACCAATAAGCAAAGAGAGCTCCGCTAACCAGGGACAAAACAGAAACCTCAAAGTCATGACCCCAGAGTCCTACTTCCTCCAGCCACACCACACCTGCCTTTAGTTACCACCCAGTTAATCCATTTCAGTGTATTAATCCACTGATTAGGTTACAACTCTCATAATCTAATCACCTTACCCCTACATTATCTCACATGTGAGCTTTTGAGGGATGCCACGTACCCAAACCATAACAAATTCACTGCATTTCTATGTACTACTACTAATTAATCTGAAAAGAAAATTATAAAGATAATACCATTTTCAATAACATCAACAAAAAATAAAATAGCACTTTGAAATTAACCAAGGAAGTGGAAGATGATAGTGTAATGATAATGATAAAGCACTGTTGAAAGATATTAAAGAACATATAAATTTGTGGAAGCATCCCATTTTCATGAATTGGAAGACTTAATATTATGATGTCAATACCACCCCAAATCTACAATTTGATCCCTAAAAAAATACAAATGACAGTTTAAAAAAAATTTTAGATGTTGATGGAACTTTATTTTATTCATTTATTTATATGTGGTGCTGAACTCAGTGCCTCGCACATGCTAGGCAAGTGCTCTACCACTGAGCCACAACCCTAGCCCACCAATGACAATTTTAAAAAATATTTTTTAAGTTGTCAATGGACATTTATTTATTTATATGTGATGCTGAGGAAAAAAAAAATACAACCCAGTGCCTCTCACATGCTAGGTAATCACTCTACCACTGAGCTACAATCCCAGCTCCCAATGACAATTTTTGCAGAAAAAGAAAAACCCATCCTAAAATTCTTATGGAATATCAAGGGAATCCAAGTAGCCAATCCTATTATGAAAACGAGAAACAATTAGAAGGACTCAAACTCCCTGATTTCAAAACCTACTACAGAGCTAGCACAATCAAAACAGTGTGGTGTTGACAGAAAGAGATCAATGGGACAGAATAGAATGCCCAGAAGTAAGCCCTTGTGTATATGGTCAAATGACTCTTGATAAGGGACACAAGACCATTCAATGAGGAAAAGAACAGTCTTGTCAGCAAATCATTTTGGGGAAAACTGGACATACACATGCAAAAGAATGAAGTTGAACTCTTACCTAATACAACACCTACAAAAGAAAACATAGGGCAGTAGATTCAGGACACTGGAGTTAACAATGATTTTTTTTTTTTTTTTGATAAAATGCCAAAAGCACAGGCAACTAGAAAAAAATAAATATATTGGACTTCATGAAAACTGAAGTTTTGCTCATAAAAAGATAACATCAATACAGTAAAAAGACAGTCCATTGGATGTGAAAAATAATGGCCAACCACATATTTTTTGCACCACCACACCAGGTGTGAAGTGTAATTCTTAGCAGTAGGCTGTGTATAAAACAGGATGCTGACTTTAAAAACCCCAATGTTATATAATGGTCATTAAGTATGCCTGCTGTTTTCTTAAGCAAGGCATTATCTTTTGATGTTTTCCATTATATATTATTTAAAAACCCCTCTATAACAAATACAGACTTCTTTTATGAGGGGTAGAATTAGAGACCCGGGGAAAATTATAACAGTGTATCAGAAGTAACCTATAAAATTACTAAAATTTGAGTATGCACCCTGTCTCCCCTCTTTTGCCCTGGGGAAGAGATTTTGTTTCATTTGCCTTTGATGCTCCCAACACTAATTAGTTAAATGTAATCTGTGAATGGTGACAATCTTCACACACACACACACACACACACACACACACACACACACCCCTACCTTCCCCACTCAAAGCTTCCTTAATCTCAGGCTACACATAAACAAGTAGCTAAATGACAGACTCTGGGAGGCCAAGGCCAGGTCTGTGCTGTATCCCGGAATGTTGAACAGTATCTGACACCTAGTAGGACCTCAACATCTCTCTGTCCAGTGTATATAGGACCAGAAATACCTGGCTCCCTGTAGAGCAGTGTGTTCAGTTGGAAGCACCATTTAAAAGTGAGATTTCCAATCCGTGAAACTACAGAAGGCCTGAGGGCTGATGGCTGGGGAAAATGTCCTATGAGAAAGGGTGAGGGTACAGATGTTTGCAGCTCACAGATGTGATGGTTTGTTAGTGTCCCTCAAAAGTTCCCGTGTGAGACAGTGCTAGTTAGGAGAGCCTTGACCTAATTAGTGCATTGAACCCCTGGTGGGGACTAACTGGGTGGTAACTGTAGGCAGTAGGGTGTGGCTGGAGGTGGTGGGTCTCTAGGGAAGGCCCCTGGGGTTGCTACTCTGTCCTGGTGAAGGGAGCTCTCTCTCTGCTTCCCGGGTGTGCTCTCCTGAGCTGCTTCCCTACTCCACGCCCTTCTGCAGTGATTTTTTTTATAATAATAATAATAATTATTATTATTGTTGTTATTTTGGTGTGTGCAGTGATGTTCTCAACTGTGAAAAGGTATTTAAAAATTGACTCAAATACGCTGCCCCCCACAGCAAGGAGAATGGCAGGCGCCTTTTCAGGGGTTAAGTGATTTTCAAAAGGGTGTCCCCGGAGTTTTTATTGAAAATCCCAATGTTTCCTGATGCATTTTGTTGTGGGAGATATGCTTCCATTCTCCTGTGACCAGGGATTTGTCTTCAGCTTAGCAGTGAATGGGTTGGTCGCCTGTAAGGAATGTGAAGTAGCACGTGTTCTGACTGCTCAATGGACAGTTAGATCAGAACCTAGGACACGTGAGTGTGTAAAAGAGTACGTGAAAGAGGTTAGGGTTGCATGTTGCCTAATGCAAGTTATTGAGTTGAAGTTACATTTGTTAATTTTAAAATATGGAAGGAAGTATGGTGTTTGGTCCACTTGAGGATTCACTCAATAGAGTATCAGACTTTGTTTCTTTTTTGTGGCACTGTGGAGATGTGAATGAGAACAAGTTGGTGACATCTTTCAGGTGGAAGCATTGTCTGAGGACGCACTCATCAAGTTGGCCAGGAAGCCGTTTTGTGAAGCCCCTATTGACTCAAGGCTTTTGATGATGAATTCATGGAGACGGTAATTCTTCATGGACCTTTGCATTTGGTGAGTCACGGAACGTATCTGAGTAGATAATCATTCACCAACATGTCCACAATAATCTCACATATTATGCATAACAGGTCATGGCTGGGTAAATATTACCATTTCCTTTTTTGCATTTAAGAAATCTAATAACGACATTATATTTTCTCCCTTTTTTGCCTTGAAGTATGTCAGTGTCTTGACCAAGCATGATTGTTGGTAGGTAGGTTAGCAAGAACTTGAACTCAGGGATTTTACTGTCAGTGGGGTGGCATTGCTGCTGGCACCAGCATGATAACAGAGAGCCAGCCCTGCTCATTTTGGGGAGCAGTGTGTTGGGGAAGGCAGCAGAAATTGAGAGGCAGGATTGAGTTTGGCCCTAGGAGGAGGTTGGGTAAGAGGCCAGTGTGGGTTGGAGGGCCTGGGCAGATAGAGAGAGGCCAGGGCACACCCCAAAGCCTGGAGACTGCACTGGATGTCCGGGGTTGTGAAACACCCTCCCCTCTTACTCACAACTGAGAGCAAGGGGCATTGATGAGTTCAGTTTGTGTGCGGCTGCATCCAAGGTGGCTCGGCTAGGCACCTCTGTTTCCTTGACTCAGGAGGCTGGGAGTCCAGGCTCCACCGAGGCTCGGCTGGGAGGATCGGACTCTGAGTTTATGCCTGTGTTCCTGGTAGGATCCATGTTGGCTGAGCCTCAGTGTTTTTGTAATGAGAGGATGGGTGACCGTCATGTCTTTATCACAGGACACACTTGCTAAATGGATTTGTTTGCTCTGAGGAGGAAAGAGAGAGGGGGGAGTGGTGCTGGAGACAGGGATGCAGACAGGGGTCATGGACTTGGCATAACTCAGTCTTGGAGGTGATATCCCATCACCTGTACCCACTTCAATTCCCATGAATCCAGAGGCTGAGCCCCCTTGAGGTGAGGGGTGAACCGGTTCTGGGCAGCAGGATGCTGTGGTACCTCGGAGTCTCTGTGAGACCCCAACACTAGACACACTTGGCCCTTTTGAAATCTTAGGAGAAGCCTTGGGAAGTTGTATGGCAGAGGGGAGCAGCCTCTGCATCTCAGTCCCCTCCAACTTGCCATGGTGTAGAGAGGGAACTGCAGCCACGATGGGACGGACATTGGCCATGTCCCTGTGTGGGACACAGGCCTGATTGAGTTAGGGTGCATTCTTTGTCTCTCCCCTTCTTGTGATTGTCCCATCTGTACATTTGTGCTTTAGCCACCTGTGAGTCCCATCTCTGGTTTCAGAGAGAATAGAGGGTGTTAGGGGCCAATAGACACAATAAACCCTAGAGATTAGATGCTACCCTACTTTCCAGAAAAGACTGGGCACACCATGAGTTGCACAATGATGGGACCAGGGTCCAAAAGCTGCTGAGAGGGAAGGACTGGTTGTGAATGCATTTTTGAAGGCTCCAAGCTGGAACTCTAGTGGCACCAAGCAGGGCAGATGCTGGTGGGGATGTTTGGGTAGTTGTTGGTGAACACCTGCGCACCTGAGATGGGTAGGCATGGAGGAGAAATCAGCAGCCCATAGGGCTTTTGAAAGTGGTCTTATGTGAAAAGAGGCTCAGGTATGGGCACAGGAAATGACATCATTGCCTTGACAATGGATCAAACAGAACATGGAACCCTGGTATCCAGGCACCCACTTCACTGACCAAGCCATCCGAGCTCACTTGGTTGGAGCCACTGGAGGGAGAAGGATGTTCTCCTGTGGTTGCAGACAATGCCGAGCCTCAGGCTCCCAGGAATCTCAGGGGGGCCAACTAGCCCTTTTGTGGATACACTGGGTGAGGCTTCATCTTAGACGCCAGAGCCTCTGGCGATTGTCGCAGAGGAGCTCAAGAGTAACAGTGAGTAGCACAGGGCAGGTGAGCCCAGCAGGCCCTCTAGTCTGATCCCTGATGAATGGCCCAGGACTCCTATTCTGACTCTGTGTGTGTGTGTGTGTGTGTGTGTGTGTGTGTGTGTGTGTGTGTTTGTACTGATGGGAACTGTCCCATTGTGCTTTGACTCTAGTGTATTGGCACAAGTCATTTTTCTGTTTGTCACCATTTCCATTTTGAACCCACCATTCTTGGTCCCAACCCAGGGTGAAAATGATCAGAACACGGAGGAGCCCTTCAGGGTTCAGAGCCTTGAACCTTACAGGCAGGACCAGCTTAGGAATGAGCTCCTGCCTGTCATTTGTGGGAGGAACCTACAGTTCAGCAGCAACGTGGGGTTAGTCTCCTGGGATTTCATCCCCACCCAGCAGGTGCTGGATCTCTTGTTCCCAAGGTAAGCACCAGACCACCAAGCCCAAGTGTGTAGCCCCCTCATGCCTCTGTCTTGGGGCTGCCATGTGCCTCTCAGGGACCCAAAGGTTTGTGATACCTAATGAGATAGAGGACCACACTCATAGTGGAATGTCAGCCCGGAATGGGAGGAGTCCTGGAGGTGCCTGCCACAGCCTTGCAAGGGCAGTGAACTTCCCCTCTCAGGCAGAGAAACCATCCTGACTCCAGCTGATCCACAGAGGTCCGTGGAGCAGTCCCCACACACTGGGCACCACAGCTCAATGGTGTGCACTGAGCTCATTCCCAGGTGGACTCAGTGAGGCCAGGTGGTCTTTCTGGTGTGATGTTGGCTTTGTGAAGAACGTAGATCTGTGCCAGAGGCGTCTCAAAACTCGGGCCTTGGGAAAAGCACTTTTGGGTTAATAAAGACATGTTAGTTTCCATAGTGGGACAGAGCGTCCTAGCTGGGACATAGCTGGACAGGGGCTTTGGACATGGCAGCTCCCACACCCAGAGATATGTGGGAATCAGCAGTTTGGGCTCATTCACTGGTGAACATGGAGAAAGCACCCACTGTGTGAAGACACGTTTCCAGTCACGTTTCATAATTCAGTGAAAATTGGGGTGCAAATGATTGCCATTGTGTCCCTTTTCATGGGGTCAGCCTAAACCGCAGGTGCCATGAGTACATATCCTCCATGTGACTGCATCCCTGACTCCATGAGGCATAACTGCACGTTGTCCTCTTCAGTGACTATGGTGGACCCTTGGACCAACTTCAACATGGAATGGGCTTGGGGTCAAGAGGGTGGGCTCCTGTTTCCAGAATAGGGACCTGCAAGGTGATTTGACTTGGGAAGGCTGAGGAAAGACTGCTCTCCCCAATTCAGTTTTCTGCCTGCAGTGTAAGGTGTGGGGCTTCAACAGTAGGAGGGGTAAGGCGGGGAGTTGTAGGTGGAGTCAGGGTCCTCTGGGGAAGGCCCTGGGATAATGGATCCCCCCACACCACACCTCCCTGTCCTCCCCCAGGGCCACAGAGATGTGGTCTGCACTCATGGGAAAAGAGAGGTCCACCGCTACTCAGGGGAACTCAGTGAGAGCTCACAGAGAATGAGGTAGCATTGCAGCCCACGCCAGGGGAGGAGGTGTCTCTTGAGCCCCGAGAAGAGTGGGCAGGAGGACAGACACTCCCAGAAGGTGCATTCCAGGTTGGAGAGCATGTAGCCAAGAGGAAGAAGAGTGTCAGGCCTGCCCAGAGGAGGGGAGAGCTGGTCAAACCATGGATCTAGCGCTCCTTCGTTGAAGGTTCTTTGCCTGTAGCGACCTGTCCTGACCCTGCCTGTACAGCCACTGTGTCTTGCCTGAGGTGGACTGGTGTGTTCAGAACCAGGGACGGTTCAGGAGGGTAGGGTCAGAGGTTTGCTCTGGCAAGGCCAGGGTTTTGCTGACTCCACACCTGCCTCCCCACAGTGCCTCATCTTCCTTCCTGGGGACCTGGGTGAACTTCTACTCCGAGGCTTCCCATCAGCCTCCAGGCTCTCTGAGTCTGCAGCAGCTGCTGCCGTACATGTGGCTCCTCCTGAGTGGCTTTAACCTGGAGCACCAAGCACACCACCTGCTGGCCCAGGTTGAAGATGGCAGATCAAGCCAGGCAGAGCCTGAGAGCCAGGCGGACCGGGGTGAGTACCTAAGTACCTCAACACACCTCCAAACCATACCCCTCCAATTAGTGTAGCCCTGTATGAGTAGATGAGTCCACTGTCAAGGTGGAGGCACCCACCATCAAGTGCTTTTCCCCAAACCCACCTGTGATCATTGCTGCAGTGGGGAGAAAACCTTCAACACATGAGTCTTTGGGGACCAATCCAGATACAAAGTCTAGCTGTTTCTCTTTGATGGGTCCAACGTGAACTAAGAGGTACTGGGGTACAAGGGGCTATTTCCTTGAAAGGTGTTCCTGTAGTGGACCTCCTGTGCATAGAGGGTCCTCAGGGATTAATCAGTGGGGAGTCTTTGGTGGAACAGAAGCTGGATTCGGGGGCTCTCAGGTCTGTGTGTGAGACCTGAGCTGGCAGAGGCTCTCAGTTGTGGGGGATGTTGGGTAGTGTATTCCTTGAGTGTCACCTACCACGCCTCTGCCCCTGCCTTTCCAGAGCTGAGGGTCCCTGCTGATGCGAAAGTCTATCACGGCCTGATTGGAGGAGTGCATTATGACTTTCTTCTTCGAGAAACAGATGCCAGCAAGTCGTTGAAGGTCAAACCAAAGGAGGTAAACAGCCACCTTCTTCAGTCTTTACTCCTGGTGCCACTCCACATCCTCCAAGGGGACAAGAACCTCAGGTTCTGGATGGATGTTGTAGAATGCCCACAGAGCCAACTGCCAGGCTGGGTGGGGTGCAGTTGCTGGGCTTTGCTGATGTTGTCATCCCCCACAGTTCTTGGAACCTTCTGTGGCAGTGGCATCCAGGACCCCAGCAGCTGTGAGCAGCAGCTCTGCAGTGGCTGCAGGATCATTGCCCCAGGCCACCCAAAGCAATGAGTGCTGCATGAGAAAAGTCACCAGTAGCAGCTCCTCACTGCTTCACTCCAGCGAGCAGGTGGAAGACAGCCGCGTTGTTCACGTCCTCCTAGAGGGACAGAGCCTGAGGGAGACAAAGCGCATCCCGGTAAGCCCGACAGCAGGGCTGCCTCCTGGGTGTCCACACAGTGGAAGGCAGGAGACACAGCCAACCCCAGGGCTATGGTGGGAAATAAAGAAGAGAGAGGTCCGTCTTAAGGGCTTGACCTGAGGAGGGAGAGCATCAGCATGCCCAGCTTCAGTGGTGAGTGGGCCTGTGTATTGTGGGTTTTGCAGGCCAGAAGTGCAGACGGAAGTGCTGTGGACAGATGAAGGCAGAGATATGTCCAGGGTGCAGGCTGCAGTGCCTAGAACTTGGTATTCTCAATGAGTGAAGTTGGAGCAGAGGAGGTGGCAGTGACTTGTCACATGTGTAGGAGGGGATGTGTTCCTGGTGGCAGGGAAGAGAACCTCCTTAGCATGACTAGGTGTAGGAATTTGGGGTCGGGATCACCTGGGGGGTCATGCCAAAGCTTCGGAATGTTAGGCTTTGCATGTATGTAAATACGGAGCTAAAGGGGTTCTTGGCAGAATTTCTATGGATGTGCAGTAGACACGCTAACGCTGCAGGTGTCCAGCTGCAGAGGAGACATGTTCAGTGACTGCCAGTGCTGAGTCAAGTACATCATTACAACCAGACCCGCACCGAGCTTCCAGAGGCCAGGGCCTCTCAAAGCTATCATGAAGCACTCAAGTGCACACTCTTGTATCTGAGTCTGTTTTGTGTCGTGGCAGTCAGGACCCAAATTTTCAGTGCATCTGCCTCTTCCACCCACAAAGGCAGCCTGCATCCCAGATCACACTTGGTGCGCAGATCCCTGGCCCATTGCTCTCATCTCAGTGAGATGAGAGTGTGTCTGTGCATAGGCAGTTTGGTCCTTTGACATGAGTGGAATGTGGCTCCCCAGGGGGAGGGGAGATGGCAGGTACAGGCAGATATTTGTACCAGGATTGTTCTAGTAGCACATTGCAAGAACCCAGGTGGTATATGGAGGACACACTCAGGTAGCAGGATAACAAGATTGTGCCCTTGTATATGTAGCTGAGATTTCTCCTGAATGTTTGACCACAGTCTTCTGGGTAGCTCTTCTAAAAGCCATTCTCTGATGACATTTGTCCCACCCTGATCCAGGTGACCTTTCAGGAGACGGTGACAAGCCTCATCCGCAGGGCCTTGGACCAAAATTTGTTGCAGCATGAGGATGTGGACAACTTTGAGCTGCTGTATATGATGTCTGAGGATGAGAGTAAGTAGGACAATCAGACAGTGGGGAGACATGATCCACAGTGGGCTCAGGATAACTGACAGCCAAGAGAAAGTGGGCCTTGGCCCCAAAATACCAAAGTGTGATGGGCCTGGCGGAGACTCTCAGGGGTTGTGGGTGTTTTGTGGTATAATCCTTGAGTGCCACCTAACAATTCTCTCCACTTCGCTCTGCAGAAATCAAGGTCTCTGACCACTCACTCGTGTGTCTGTCCATGAATCTGGGAATACAATATTTCATCCTGAGGAAACGCCCCCAGGTCAAGGGAAAGGAGGTAAACACCTACCTTATTCAAGCTGTGCATGTGCTGCCATTCCACTCCGACCTGAGGAAATAAGAAGCCTCAGCACCTGGACATATTTGCTGGAAGCCCATAGAGCCAACTGACAGTCTGGGGTGGCTTTCTGTTTCTGGGTTTGCTGATGTTCCATCCCCCACAGTTCTCAGAATCAACCTGCAAGTCCTCCAGGCCGCTTTCCCACAAGCAGGTGGGAGACACCTGCTTAATTCGTGTCCACTTAGAAACGCAAAGTCCAGAGATGGCCAAGAGTGTTCTGGTAAGCCTGGGAGCAGGGGTGTCCCGTGGTGCTTACACCTGGGTGGGGAGCAGACACTGGTCCAATACCATGGACTACTCATGCCCTCTTGAATTTGGAGCTTCTGGATGATCAGGAGGATAGATGGGAATCAAGAAGGGAGAGGTCAGTGTGAAGGGCTGGAGCTGAGATGAGCGAGTGCAGCAGCTTGTCCACTGCCATGTCTGAGGGAGTCTGTGTGTCAGGTGGCAGCATGCAGTCCAGAAGGGCAGGGACAGGTATGGGTGACAGATGAGAATAGGACAGGAACTAGGTTGCAGGTTCCCTTGTATGGGATGCTGACGTCTATGGAGGAGGACAGCAGTGTGAGGTTCTCCATGTTCCTTGAACAAGGAGCTGAGAGAGTCTCTCTGCAGAGTCGATATGGATGTGGAGCAAGCACACTAAATGTCCAGGTAACCCAATGACCACCCTTGCCGGATGAGGTGCCCTCCTACATCCCAGCCAGCACTGAGCCTCTGGAGGCCAGGAGCTCTCGTGGCTATCTTTCAGCACTCCTGTGTGTGGTCATGTTCCTGGGTCTGTTTTTGGCCCTGGCAATCCAGACCAAAGCCTCTAGGTTTTGTGCCTAGGCCATTCCCAATGCCGCCTGCATCCTCGGGCATACCTGGGATCTTGGAGGCTATTGTCCCATTCCTCCCAACTTGTGGGATGAGATTGCATCTGTATGCAGGTAGTGGGGTCCTTTCACTCCGAGAGGAGTGCAGCTCCACAAAGAGCAATGGCAGGCCCAGGAAGTCCTATGTACAAGGACTGGGCTAGTAGCCTGTGGGAAGAGCCCACACGATGAGCAGGAGGTCAGCCTCAGGTAGTAGGGTCATGGATGTTGCACTTGTATTTAGAGTGGAGGTGCCTCCAGAATGCCCCTGCCCACTGTCCTTGAGTAGTCACTTCAAGGCCCATTTCCTGAAGGCCTGTCTCCCATGCTGCTCCAGGTGACCTGCCAGGATAGGGCTCCTGTTGTCATCCGCAGCGCCCTCGACCTACACTTCCTTACTGAGGAGAATCCAGAGGATTATGAGCTGGGCCAAATCATCTCTCGCCGTCAGAGTAAGTGAGACAATCAGATAGCAGAGAGCAAGGGTCAGGATGTGGACTCAGGTCAACTCTTAGCAACAAAGAGTAGTCTCTGACCCCCAAGAACACTCCAACAGGTGTGTTGGGTTCGTGCACAAAGCCAACTGCACTTCTGCTGGTGGAAGGTCTTGAGGTCCAATAGTATACCCCAGTGGATATTGCGGCTCCCCACCAGGTGCCCTCCCCTGGACGTGAACAGGCATCCAAAGCTGACATCTTTGAGGAGTGAGGAGGAAAGCCTCTCTCCAGGAGCAGTATGTTTTCATGGTCTGGGATAGGAGTGGTTTCAAAGGAACATGGGAATGCATGGGCTAAAGAGGGAACTGGCATTTTGTGGACTGAAGCAGTACTATTGAAAGCCTTCTGTGTGACCAAAAAACCACTGCCTGGGCAGAGCATTGCCAGGATTCTAGCAAGCAGTAACAGGATGAAATTGGGAAGAAAACACAGCCTGGGAGACAGCCTGAATCATCTGTTTTTGCATAAATTCCATGGTCTTACGCACCTGAGTCCACTAGGCAAGGAGTGATCACAATAGCCAGGTTGTGATCCCTAACTAAAGTCAGATGAGGGCTTCCTGAGCACTTAGCCACAGAGCTCATCTGATAATAATGCCAGCGCTTTTTTTGTTGGTTGGTTGGTTGGTTGGTTTTTGTGAGCCAAACACCACAGCAGCCATTATCCCAGCCTATGTACCCTGAAGACCACCATCCCTATGAGTTCTAGGATCACTTGTCTCCTATCTTAACCTACTGTTAGGTTAGTAGAGTCTATGGAAGAGGAAGTCTGTCTGGGGCCTTGGTAGCCTAAGAAATTCATAGCAGAGATCTCCACATCCAACCCAGAAGGGATGGAGAACAGGCTCTAGGTTAGAGGAGGGCGACAGGAAACACATGTTCAGAGGAAGGAGAAGCGGCTGTTGTATTCCCCCACTCGGGGTCATGGCACCACTGGGCCATACACCATGTTGGAGGGAAGCAGTCCCTTTGCTGGTCTTTGGAACCATTGTTCTCAGTAGGGCAGTATTTGGAATGTGGCCTCCATTCTCAGAAGCCTGGTTCACATGGAGGCGGGCTCCACCAACGCAGAAGCATGGCTCTAACGTGGTATCCGTGCTGGTCAGCCTGTCCTCACTGTGGCCATACTTGAGGAAAATAACTCAGAGGAGGAATCCTAGGCCTTTTCTCTGGGTTTCATAGCTTTCTCTTTGGTTGTGCACTGAGGCTGTCCATAAAGCTCTAGTGTGTGGCAGTGGAGAGCTCCTCAGCCCTTGCCACAAAGGCATAGACTGGGAGAGAGAGAACGAGGCTGGCAGAGAGGGAGAGAGAGAAAGATGGAGAGGGAGGACCTCTACTTGGAGAATGAGGATTCAGTGGAGCCAACAGGAACAAGGTACTGTTGCCCAGGGCACAACCCTGTTTAGGTCTTCCTCCAACCATGCTCAACCTTTCTTCCAGTCCCTCCCACCCCCCAGTAGTGTATTCATCTTGAATGAGAATTTCATGTTGACATCAGAGCACTCACCATCCAATGCTTCCCTCCAAACCCACCTATGAAGATGGCTCACGTGGGGACTGAATCTTCGGCACAGGAGCCTTTTGTGGGAGATTTCAGATGCAAACCCTAGTGGTGTGCTTTGGCAGATGCAAGAGGACCTGAGATATTCTGGAGTCCAAAGCCTTTGGTAGGAACAGACATTAGGTCTGTTGAAGTGCTCTGCCTAGTTCTTCCTCAGGGAGGACTGTGGAGGCTGTCTTTGTTGGTATTGGTGCTGAATTGGAGAGCTCTCAGGTGTGTGGCTCTGGCCTTTTCTGGCACAGGCTCTCAGATGTTGGCGTGTCCTAGGGAGCACCTCCTGAGTGCCACCTTCTTTTTGTACACCCCTCTCTCCCCAGAGCTGAGGATTCCAGCAGAGGCCAACGTATTTTATGCCAAGAATCCTCACAAAAAATCCAACTTTGTGCTGAGGAAAAGGAGCCTCTCCCAAAAGAATGATGGGTGGATCCAGCCTCAACCTCCCTCTCGTCCTGGAAAGAAGGCTCCAGCCCTCCTGAGGATGCTTGCAAAACCATTCTGCTGCTGTGTGCCTGGGCGGGGCTGAGGCAGCCCAGGAATATTTACATTGATTACTATTTTCTTCAAAGTTTGAATCTATAGTATGCCATTGTCCTTGACCTTGTTTAGTAACACAGTTGTTACTCTATCCTGTATTTGTTGTTTCCATTAATATATTATTATTTTAAAATATATATGTTTTTGTTACCTGATCTACTGTGATGATTTGAGTATACTAAATGTAGCAGTGATTCCTAAAGGACACATCCAAACCAACAGGAAGGAATGTTTCATTCTATCAGCAAGAACTTTGGTTTTTAGGAGTTTGGCAGATGGCATTATCTGAGTCAGTTTTCCAATGGGGGCAATGAAGTATCAGCTATGATGGTACAAACACAAACAAAGACACACAAACACACACAAGAGCACACACACTCACTGAGAGATAGATAGGCAGATGGAGTTGGTCTCTGCTGAAATACTTTGGAGACATGGTTCTGATTTCTCCCCTTTTGGAGTATTTTCAATTGCACAAGGTGTCTTGCAAATGAACCCATGTCTGAGGAAGACATGCATGTGTACTTCACATGCCACTTTTCACATAGCAGGAAGGTCATGTAATATTTTTCATGCAGCTGTCTTTTGACTGTGAACCATCCCATGAGGTCAGCTGTGGAATTTTCAACTTGTAGCATCACAATGGGGATCCACTCTTTGGATTTGGGGATATTTCCGATTTTCTTGATTCAGATTGGAATGATATATATATTAGTTTTTGATGAAAATTCTGCATTTGATGGTAATGAATGTCGTGCATCTAGGAATCTGTAGAGTGCAGACAATGAATGGATGCCTACTGTTGTCTGGACTGGTCTGAAAAGTCCTGTAGCATCTGAGCATGTGTGAGGGCTGTACAGGTCTTGCAAAAAGTCCAGGTCAGATGATCCTGCACAAAGCTGAACTCCTAGTGGTCTCCACAACAGTGTAAGGGCCAAGGAGAAACACACTTCCACACAGAAGTTGGGAAGCTACCTTATGAAGGTGATCATAGATACGGGATTATTAATATATCCAGGTTGGCATCTATTATTTTTTTAGCTTTTGACTTTCGCAGCTGTGGGCATCTTGACAACCATCAACTCCCTGTAAGCACAGACAACTCTATAAGAACCTGAGGATAAATTTCCCTGTGCATGTCCCCTTGTGAAACTGCTTAAGCACCGCCTGGTTTACACACAGGTGGAATTTCTAGGTCAAAGTGTGCATGTTTACTTCTTTGACTAAGCACTGCCAGGTGGCTCTTCTGCATAGCTCTACCTGTGGCCAGGATTGTATTATCTAGCTTTCTAACTTTTGCATGTTGAGTAGATACATAGTGGGAGCACACTGTTTTTGTTGGTATTTTTCTTGGTATCTATTCTGATGCTTTTCACTGGGGGATTTTTTCCTGTGAAAATGGGCTTCCTCTACTTGACCTTATTTTCTTCTTTTTAAAATTTTTTCAATGTGACTTTTTAATTTTAGTTTTATTAAAGACATTGCCCCTTGCTTGCATAGTCTATATCTAAAGCACTAGTCCTTGCTCCAAGGCCCAGCTTGCTCTCAGCTGCCCCAGGAGGGGAACAGTCTTTGGCGGTAGACAAGAGACACCCCTGCAGGGGGCACAAGTGCTTTGGCCCTCTGGTGTCTTGCCAGCAGTGCTTCCCATGCTCACAGAGGGTTTCAGACACTGAGTCAATGGTCCAGGTGGTCTTTTGTTCAGTCTGATCTCAAATTGAGCTCCTCTGAGAGGTCATATTGAAGTCCTTGTGTGTACCTGATCCATCATTTTAAACAATATTCCAAGTTCACTTTTTGTGTGTACGTGGGTTCTGGGGATTGAACCCAGGGCCTTGAGCCTGTGAGGCAAGTGACCTACCTGAGCTACACCCTCAGAGACCCCTGTAAAAGTATTTCCCCTTTGCCTCGGGGTCTAAGTTGCCAAGGCTGACCTCAAACGTTCCTCTTGCCTCAGCCTCCCTGGTGGCTGGCATGACAGGCATGCACCTGGGACTGTCACACTCGAGCCTGTGATGGGAACTCATGTGCATCTGTCCAGGGCTGAGCATGGTTAGGCAGAGCTGTGCTCCAGGCTCCCTGCAGGGCTGTGGAGGCTTCTGCTGCCCAGCAGCCCTGGTGCCATGGCCAGGGCTCCTCCCAGCCGAGGGCAGGCAGCTGCCCATTGCTGTAGGCTGACCTTATTTTCTTCTTATGGCACTCGTCCGTTCTCTGGAGTATGTTGTATGGTTTGTCCATTAGGAGTCTAACAGGTCCTCTAGAACCTTCAAACAATTAGTAAAATTCCTAAACAGTAAGTGAGCACGCGCAGAAATTGGGCTAATATTTTGGGAAGAACAATGTTGGATGATATATTCATGGCTTGAATAGATCATCCAACATGAAGTTATATTTTATTACTTACAAAATAATAAAATAATGAAGCAATACCATGGGCTGAGCTAAAATAGATCCTTAGGATCTTAGGCATTCTGTAATAAATCTGTGTCACTTGAAGTATAGAGTTGATCGACTCTGAGTAATGAAACAGAAGTAAAGGTATCAAAGCAAATGATCATCTGTTTCCAATTTTCTGTGATTTGGTTCAAGTGGTAAAGTGGTGATATTTCTTAATAATGGATCAAATAGGTTCATAATTGTTTTAGAGTACAATTAGATGCCTTCAAACTTTAGGCTACATGGGCACATTTGAGAACGGTTCCAGCCATTCTCTCATCCTTTGGGTCATTCCCCTCCTATGTCCTGTGAGACATTTTCTATGTGAGGCTTTAAGAAGAAGAAGAGAATATTCTGTGAAGAAAACCTTGTGATCTGTGCAGTATGAAGTTGAATGGATTCATTCAGAAATCAGAAATTCTATTGAAAGATATTTATTTGCATGAGCCAAATAAAACCTATTTTTAGGCATCCTGGTGAAGACAAGGTTTTATCTTTATGTCTCATTTTCTATGTTTTGTTGTTGTTGTTGTTGTTGTTAGAATGAAATTCATATGTTGCCAGACCATTCTATCAGATGTGTAACTAGATGCCATTTAAATTACCCACTTTTACATGGTAGACAGTTTTTAATGAACACTGCCTGTCTGCACCTTTTTTAAAAACAGGACTGGGATCAGAAGCCCAAATACCAATGGTTAGCTGGAACATATTTTTCATTTGGCCTATCTGTCAGTATTCCCTGAGGTCATCTGTGCAATCAGCTTCGTTACTCCTGCTCCCTCACTGGATTTCATAGAAACCATATGCTATGTATGAATCAGGGACACCAATCCCACAACATAGCATTCTTTGAATATCCAAAGTCCCACTTTTCACTTCGCCATGCCTGAGATCAGCAGTAATATTTATCAGCAAATGTGAGATTTTCAAAGATCCAATTCTATGTGCTCCTTTCTCATAGAGCCTTAGGCAGGGATATAGCATACATAAATATTAAGTAAAGTCCATAGTTTTTAAAATGTCATCCATTGAATAGTTGACACATGTCTGAGATATACTTTTTATTTTGGAGGAGGTATTATTTAATAGGGAATTCCAACAGCTACCTAATAGTGAAATGAGAAGTCTTGCATCCATTTTATTTTGTTTCTGATGATTTTTATGAGTAAGGGTAAGATACTTCCTTGTTCTGATGCAGATGTTGCCCACTTTTGTGAATGGATGCGGGGTGTCACCTACTACTTGCATATCTGCATATTGGGCTTGACACTGCTATCGTACTTGGTAGTTGGCAAAAAGTCAATACTGAAGTTAAGCTCTTGTGTTCTAGCAGCAGAGCTGAAGATCCTTGATGTGCCACCTTCTGCAATCCATGCTGCTCTCTTCATGTTCCTTATTGACTTCCTGGTGATGAGCATCATGGTCTCCTGGTCTTGAGAATGGCCAAGCATTGCTCTGTGAATGTGGAAGATGGGCATGTGGAAGGCTCCAGGGAGGAGGGATCATTGAACATGTACTCTAATCCATGTGCCTGTTGAATGACCTGTTTTTTTTATTTTTGGGTTTTAAGGGAGACACTGCCCTCAAACACTTCTGTGCAGCTGGGAATGCATGCTTCTGCTTCACCTTGCAGGAAGCATTAACGAATCCTTTCCAGAAGACATGAGAAGAGAGAAGTGAGCCTCTGGTATCATGCAGGTTCCTTGCATTGCCCATGGGCTAGAAGAGAGAAGAGTTGCTTCATGAGATTTGATCCCCTTTTTCCTGAAAAGTTCCACACAGAGGTGAGTCCCCAGCATGTTTAGAAATCATTTCAGACACCTTTCTGGACGGAATTGAATCCGAGCCCCTGATGATGTGGAAGAGCTAAAGATGGGTTTGCTATGAATTTTCTATTTCATTCATCAGGGCCTGAGTCAAGTCAGTCATTGTGCTGTCAACACATGAGCTGCTGGTCAAATGTGAGGAAGTGGTCTTGCTTTATGAAAACACCACCCTGATTCAGTGAGCCAGAGGCAGCCTGCAGTCCCTGTTTTCCTGTAAAGGCAGATTGCTGTGGATGGCCTCTGGCCTCGTCATGCAGCCCTGCTCAGAGTAGGGGATTGAGGGACCAGGCAGATCCCTAGTTCCTTTTGACCTTTATTGCCATTGGGCCACCCCAGGATTCTTGGACTCTACCTGGTCTTCTGGCCTGGGTCAGGGGATGTAAGGTTTGGAATCCCCCTCTGTGGCAGGATCCCAAGCCCCCCCCAGCCACTTGAGGACAGGCACAGCCTTCCCTAATTGTGTTAGAGTTGGAGACTTCTCCCACCCATCCTCATCCATGCTCATCCCACATTTTGTAGCTTGACACCTGAGGACCTTTATTCATTGACTTAGTTGTTAGTGATGATGGTTACTAAGACTAAGTGACTCTTTCAAGTCACATCACTTGCATGGTAGGGCTAGAGCATGGATCTTCCTAATTGATTTCATGGGACTCTCTCATGGAAACTGTGACTGCCTCCTAAACACACACTCTACATTTGGAGTGTCAAAATTCTTGGCACTGCCTCCTTGGCAAGTGTATCTTGTCTTCTACGTGGGAATTTCAAAAATATTTTCCTTTGGTTTGTGGAGGTCATGCAGAAGTGATTTCATTTGAAATAGCCCAAACAAGAAATACCAGTTGTCTTTTTCGCACATGGATGTGTGTAGTGAACATCCCTTTCTGTGTGCTTGCATGAGTTGCTCCTTTGAATTTGTTGAAGAATGGTTGGCTGGGGAGCAAGGTAACGAGAGATGGATATCAATGCTTGTCCAGTATTCTGAAGTGAAGAATGTATTGAGGATGTGAAGGCTTTTCTAGCCAGTTCCTATGGCTCAGTCAGGGATCAGTCAGAGGATTCTGTCTGGTAGACTCTTTGGAACATATGTCAAAGTGGCCTGGTCTTACCCTGTCCAGGACTGAATGCTGAGCTTGAGTGGGAGCTTCTTATCAGTTCAAGTACTTCCATGAGTCTGTCCTCTGTTCTCTTTTTTTTTTTTTTTTTTTCAGTTTTCAGTGGACATATCTTTATTTTATTTTATTTTATATGGTGCTGAGGATCGAACCCACTGACTCGCGCATGCCAGTCGAACACGTTACCACTTGAGCCACATCCCCAGCCCCCTCTGTTCTCTTTTTTCCGAGCAGTTTCTAACAGGAAAGGAGAACAAACATTGAAAGTACAGTGATTGATTATGTATACCAATGTTATTTGAATCAACTTTGTATAATTCAAAATTAACTTTTTGCTAGTAAAATTTCATATGTTGAGGAAATAATGAAAATATTGGGGTTGGGGGATGAGGATGGGCAAATCAAATATTTTTGAGCACCAAGACCTGTTTTTTTTTTTTTTTAACTTAAATCATAAACTGCCTGAGGACCACAGCAAGTAGATATTTCCAGAGACAGTGGGAAGGTAGTAGCACATGAGGAAGGGAAGAGCTCTCAGGATGGGAAGAGGGGGCCGCTTCAGGACTCACCGGGCAAGGCACGAGGCTGCTGGCCATGGTACATGCCTGGGCCCACTGAGTGGGGAAGATCCATGCTCTGTGTCCCTCCACCCTCCTCTGTAGCTTGTGTTGGCAGCAGATCAGGGAATTGGGGTCAGAAGTGCTCCCAGTAATATAGGCACCAGCCCCCAGAGTGTGTTCCTAGCCCTTTCCCCACCTGGCCTGACTTGGTGCTTGTGTTGATGCATGGCTGAAACCCTACAGTCATCAGAGTGTGTCTGCGGTCCAGATCCACCCTGCATGGCCAACATGCTCAGACCTTCGGCTGGGTCCTAGGCCTGCTACAACCAAACTCTGTCAACTGGGTGGCCAACAACAGAGGAAGGGCCTTCCCTCAAGCTCCAGGGGCTCAACACACAAGGTGTTGGGCGGTCTCACTGCCAAAACACCTCACAGGTTCCTAGGGGACTGTCCCCCCAACTCTCCCAGCCCTTGCCCACTCTCCTATTGCTGTCCACGATCTGTGGTTCCCATATGGGCATCCCGCCCTGGCTCCAACCTCACATAGCTGGTATCCCCAAGTCTCCCTGGTCTCTGGGTCCAGACTCTCCTCTTCCTACAAGAATATCAGATATTGGATTTGGTCCCAGTTGATGCTGTGTTCCATCATGTGAGCTCTTAGCTTCATCACTGTGCAAAGACTCTTTTCCCACACAAGTTCGCACGACTTTTGGCTGGCTTAAGAATTTTCAGGCGACACTTTTCTAATGAGTACACTTTCCTTCCTTCCGATCTCCCCCCAGTGAGCATTCCTCGCACCCTTGTCCTAGTTCCTTTATGGCAGTTTCCCTCCTTATGGCTGAGAGGACCTAGTGACCCCTGGATTCACACGTTCTCCTTAATCACCAACACACTGCAGAATTCTCCAAAGGGCCATATATGCTCCTGGAAGTTGGTGTTGGAAATAGTTCTCCATCCATTAATCACTCCCTCACTCACTAATGTCCTTGTGTCCTTGAGAAAGGCTCTCCCTTTCCTGGTTTTCCTGAATAGAAATCCTCTTGCCTCTTGGGTGAATAGGGTTATGGGTTGTGCAGAGGGTGTTGGTCCACTGAGCATCTTAGAGACTGTCCTTTATGGAGCCTAATGATCCTCACTGGGGAATGAGGCCAGGGTCCTAACTGTGGTTAGTGTGAGGACACCCTGGGTTCAGAGAGGGAAAGAAGGACGAGGGAAACTCAGATGTCCCTTCATGGCCCCTGGAGTTAGAGGACTTACCCCTTTGCACCTGGGATCAGGAGACCTCATTTCCTCAAGGACACGCACACTCAGACGTTAATCTTGAGTGTGGGTTCCTTTCTGGGGTCCAGGGCTGTTGTTAGCCACCAGGAATGACAGTGCTCTCCATGCTGAGTGGAGCCATTTTTGCCAGGAAAGAGCCCGTGGTCACGCCTTGTGCAAAGCATCCCGCGCCAGGGGCTCCCATCCCTACATTCCTGTCCTGAAAGGAAACCACTCAGAGGCAAGGTGGGTCCAACCACCTCCCATGTGTTCACTCATCACTGTGTTCCAGCATCACCCCAGTTAACAGTCCTGATGGGATTGGATGTGGCTCAGAGTGTCACCCTCATGAGCTCTACCCTGCCACAGCTGCAGTTCTGCAGTGGGAGAAACTCAAAACCTCAAAACACATGCACATGAAAGAAAAGAGCAAGAGCCAGAGCCCAAACAGGCCAGGTGTGGCAAAGACAGCTGGAGTGCCTAGGTTGGGACTCAGAATTCTGTCAGTGGGGTGGCATTGCTGCTGGCACCAGCATGATAACCGAGAGCCAGCCCTGCTCATTTTGGGGAGCAGTGTGTTGGGGAAGGCAGCAGAAATTGAGAGGCAGGATTGAGTTTGGCCCTAGGAGGAGGTTGGGTAAGAGGCCAGTGTGGGTTGGAGGGCCTGGGCAGATAGAGAGAGGCCAGGGCACACCCCAAAGCCTGGAGACTGCACTGGATGTCCAGGGTTGTGAAACACCCTCCCCTCTTACTCACAACTGAGAGCAAGGGGCATTGATGAGTTCAGTTTGTGTGCGGCTGCATCCAAGGTGGCTCGGCTAGGCACCTCTGTTTCCTTGACTCAGGAGGCTGGGAGTCCAGGCTCCACCGAGGCTCGGCTGGGAGGATCGGACTCTGAGTTTATGCCTGTGTTCCTGGTAGGATCCATGTTGGCTGAGCCTCAGTGTTTTTGTAATGAGAGGATGGGTGACCGTCATGTCTTTATCACAGGACACACTTGCTAAATGGATTTGTTTGCTCTGAGGAGGAAAGAGAGAGGGGGGAGTGGTGCTGGAGACAGGGATGCAGACAGGGGTCATGGACTTGGCATAACTCAGTCTTGGAGGTGATATCCCATCACCTGTACCCACTTCAATTCCCATGAATCCAGAGGCTGAGCCCCCTTGAGGTGAGGGGTGAACCGGTTCTGGGCAGCAGGATGCTGTGGTACCTCGGAGTCTCTGTGAGACCCCAACACTAGACACACTTGGCCCTTTTGAAATCTTAGGAGAAGCCTTGGGAAGTTGTATGGCAGAGGGGAGCAGCCTCTGCATCTCAGTCCCCTCCAACTTGCCATGGTGTAGAGAGGGAACTGCAGCCACGATGGGACGGACATTGGCCATGTCCCTGTGTGGGACACAGGCCTGATTGAGTTAGGGTGCATTCTTTGTCTCTCCCCTTCTTGTGATTGTCCCATCTGTACATTTGTGCTTTAGCCACCTGTGAGTCCCATCTCTGGTTTCAGAGAGAATAGAGGGTGTTAGGGGCCAATAGACACAATAAACCCTAGAGATTAGATGCTACCCTACTTTCCAGAAAAGACTGGGCACACCATGAGTTGCACAATGATGGGACCAGGGTCCAAAAGCTGCTGAGAGGGAAGGACTGGTTGTGAATGCATTTTTGAAGGCTCCAAGCTGGAACTCTAGTGGCACCAAGCAGGGCAGATGCTGGTGGGGATGTTTGGGTAGTTGTTGGTGAACACCTGCGCACCTGAGATGGGTAGGCATGGAGGAGAAATCAGCAGCCCATAGGGCTTTTGAAAGTGGTCTTATGTGAAAAGAGGCTCAGGTATGGGCACAGGAAATGACATCATTGCCTTGACAATGGATCAAACAGAACATGGAACCCTGGTATCCAGGCACCCACTTCACTGACCAAGCCATCCGAGCTCACTTGGTTGGAGCCACTGGAGGGAGAAGGATGTTCTCCTGTGGTTGCAGACAATGCCGAGCCTCAGGCTCCCAGGAATCTCAGGGGGGCCAACTAGCCCTTTTGTGGATACACTGGGTGAGGCTTCATCTTAGACGCCAGAGCCTCTGGCGATTGTCGCAGAGGAGCTCAAGAGTAACAGTGAGTAGCACAGGGCAGGTGAGCCCAGCAGGCCCTCTAGTCTGATCCCTGATGAATGGCCCAGGACTCCTATTCTGACTCTGTGTGTGTGTGTGTGTGTGTGTGTGTGTGTGTGTGTGTGTGTGTTTGTACTGATGGGAACTGTCCCATTGTGCTTTGACTCTAGTGTATTGGCACAAGTCATTTTTCTGTTTGTCACCATTTCCATTTTGAACCCACCATTCTTGGTCCCAACCCAGGGTGAAAATGATCAGAACACGGAGGAGCCCTTCAGGGTTCAGAGCCTTGAACCTTACAGGCAGGACCAGCTTAGGAATGAGCTCCTGCCTGTCATTTGTGGGAGGAACCTACAGTTCAGCAGCAACGTGGGGTTAGTCTCCTGGGATTTCATCCCCACCCAGCAGGTGCTGGATCTCTTGTTCCCAAGGTAAGCACCAGACCACCAAGCCCAAGTGTGTAGCCCCCTCATGCCTCTGTCTTGGGGCTGCCATGTGCCTCTCAGGGACCCAAAGGTTTGTGATACCTAATGAGATAGAGGACCACACTCATAGTGGAATGTCAGCCCCGAATGGGAGGAGTCCTGGAGGTGCCTGCCACAGCCTTGCAAGGGCAGTGAACTTCCCCTCTCAGGCAGAGAAACCATCCTGACTCCAGCTGATCCACAGAGGTCCGTGGAGCAGTCCCCACACACTGGGCACCACAGCTCAATGGTGTGCACTGAGCTCATTCCCAGGTGGACTCAGTGAGGCCAGGTGGTCTTTCTGGTGTGATGTTGGCTTTGTGAAGAACGTAGATCTGTGCCAGAGGCGTCTCAAAACTCGGGCCTTGGGAAAAGCACTTTTGGGTTAATAAAGACATGTTAGTTTCCATAGTGGGACAGAGCGTCCTAGCTGGGACATAGCTGGACAGGGGCTTTGGACATGGCAGCTCCCACACCCAGAGATATGTGGGAATCAGCAGTTTGGGCTCATTCACTGGTGAACATGGAGAAAGCACCCACTGTGTGAAGACACGTTTCCAGTCACGTTTCATAATTCAGTGAAAATTGGGGTGCAAATGATTGCCATTGTGTCCCTTTTCATGGGGTCAGCCTAAACCGCAGGTGCCATGAGTACATATCCTCCATGTGACTGCATCCCTGACTCCATGAGGCATAACTGCACGTTGTCCTCTTCAGTGACTATGGTGGACCCTTGGACCAACTTCAACATGGAATGGGCTTGGGGTCAAGAGGGTGGGCTCCTGTTTCCAGAATAGGGACCTGCAAGGTGATTTGACTTGGGAAGGCTGAGGAAAGACTGCTCTCCCCAATTCAGTTTTCTGCCTGCAGTGTAAGGTGTGGGGCTTCAACAGTAGGAGGGGTAAGGCGGGGAGTTGTAGGTGGAGTCAGGGTCCTCTGGGGAAGGCCCTGGGATAATGGATCCCCCCACACCACACCTCCCTGTCCTCCCCCAGGGCCACAGAGATGTGGTCTGCACTCATGGGAAAAGAGAGGTCCACCGCTACTCAGGGGAACTCAGTGAGAGCTCACAGAGAATGAGGTAGCATTGCAGCCCACGCCAGGGGAGGAGGTGTCTCTTGAGCCCCGAGAAGAGTGGGCAGGAGGACAGACACTCCCAGAAGGTGCATTCCAGGTTGGAGAGCATGTAGCCAAGAGGAAGAAGAGTGTCAGGCCTGCCCAGAGGAGGGGAGAGCTGGTCAAACCATGGATCTAGCGCTCCTTCGTTGAAGGTTCTTTGCCTGTAGCGACCTGTCCTGACCCTGCCTGTACAGCCACTGTGTCTTGCCTGAGGTGGACTGGTGTGTTCAGAACCAGGGACGGTTCAGGAGGGTAGGGTCAGAGGTTTGCTCTGGCAAGGCCAGGGTTTTGCTGACTCCACACCTGCCTCCCCACAGTGCCTCATCTTCCTTCCTGGGGACCTGGGTGAACTTCTACTCCGAGGCTTCCCATCAGCCTCCAGGCTCTCTGAGTCTGCAGCAGCTGCTGCCGTACATGTGGCTCCTCCTGAGTGGCTTTAACCTGGAGCACCAAGCACACCACCTGCTGGCCCAGGTTGAAGATGGCAGATCAAGCCAGGCAGAGCCTGAGAGCCAGGCGGACCGGGGTGAGTACCTAAGTACCTCAACACACCTCCAAACCATACCCCTCCAATTAGTGTAGCCCTGTATGAGTAGATGAGTCCACTGTCAAGGTGGAGGCACCCACCATCAAGTGCTTTTCCCCAAACCCACCTGTGATCATTGCTGCAGTGGGGAGAAAACCTTCAACACATGAGTCTTTGGGGACCAATCCAGATACAAAGTCTAGCTGTTTCTCTTTGATGGGTCCAACGTGAACTAAGAGGTACTGGGGTACAAGGGGCTATTTCCTTGAAAGGTGTTCCTGTAGTGGACCTCCTGTGCATACAGGGTCCTCAGGGATTAATCAGTGGGGAGTCTTTGGTGGAACAGAAGCTGGATTCGGGGGCTCTCAGGTCTGTGTGTGAGACCAGAGCTGGCAGAGGCTCTCAGTTGTGGGGGATGTTGGGTAGTGTATTCCTTGAGTGTCACCTACCACGCCTCTGCCCCTGCCTTTCCAGAGCTGAGGGTCCCTGCTGATGCGAAAGTCTATCACGGCCTGATTGGAGGAGTGCATTATGACTTTCTTCTTCGAGAAACAGATGCCAGCAAGTCGTTGAAGGTCAAACCAAAGGAGGTAAACAGCCACCTTCTTCAGTCTTTACTCCTGGTGCCACTCCACATCCTCCAAGGGGACAAGAACCTCAGGTTCTGGATGGATGTTGTAGAATGCCCACAGAGCCAACTGCCAGGCTGGGTGGGGTGCAGTTGCTGGGCTTTGCTGATGTTGTCATCCCCCACAGTTCTTGGAACCTTCTGTGGCAGTGGCATCCAGGACCCCAGCAGCTGTGAGCAGCAGCTCTGCAGTGGCTGCAGGATCATTGCCCCAGGCCACCCAAAGCAATGAGTGCTGCATGAGAAAAGTCACCAGTAGCAGCTCCTCACTGCTTCACTCCAGCGAGCAGGTGGAAGACAGCCGCGTTGTTCACGTCCTCCTAGAGGGACAGAGCCTGAGGGAGAC
This sequence comes from Urocitellus parryii, assembly GCF_045843805.1. Taxonomy (NCBI): domain Eukaryota; kingdom Metazoa; phylum Chordata; class Mammalia; order Rodentia; family Sciuridae; genus Urocitellus; species Urocitellus parryii. Next base: position 1,329,626 of record NW_027551760.1, read on the forward strand.
AAAGCGCATCCCGGTAAGCCCGACAGCAGGGCTGCCTCCTGGGTGTCCACACAGTGGAAGGCAGGAGACACAGCCAACCCCAGGGCTATGGTGGGAAATAAAGAAGAGAGAGGTCCGTCTTAAGGGCTTGACCTGAGGAGGGAGAGCATCAGCATGCCCAGCTTCAGTGGTGAGTGGGCCTGTGTATTGTGGGTTTTGCAGGCCAGAAGTGCAGACGGAAGTGCTGTGGACAGATGAAGGCAGAGATATGTCCAGGGTGCAGGCTGCAGTGCCTAGAACTTGGTATTCTCAATGAGTGAAGTTGGAGCAGAGGAGGTGGCAGTGACTTGTCACATGTGTAGGAGGGGATGTGTTCCTGGTGGCAGGGAAGAGAACCTCCTTAGCATGACTAGGTGTAGGAATTTGGGGTCGGGATCACCTGGGGGGTCATGCCAAAGCTTCGGAATGTTAGGCTTTGCATGTATGTAAATACGGAGCTAAAGGGGTTCTTGGCAGAATTTCTATGGATGTGCAGTAGACACGCTAACGCTGCAGGTGTCCAGCTGCAGAGGAGACATGTTCAGTGACTGCCAGTGCTGAGTCAAGTACATCATTACAACCAGACCCGCACCGAGCTTCCAGAGGCCAGGGCCTCTCAAAGCTATCATGAAGCACTCAAGTGCACACTCTTGTATCTGAGTCTGTTTTGTGTCGTGGCAGTCAGGACCCAAATTTTCAGTGCATCTGCCTCTTCCACCCACAAAGGCAGCCTGCATCCCAGATCACACTTGGTGCGCAGATCCCTGGCCCATTGCTCTCATCTCAGTGAGATGAGAGTGTGTCTGTGCATAGGCAGTTTGGTCCTTTGACATGAGTGGAATGTGGCTCCCCAGGGGGAGGGGAGATGGCAGGTACAGGCAGATATTTGTACCAGGATTGTTCTAGTAGCACATTGCAAGAACCCAGGTGGTATATGGAGGACACACTCAGGTAGCAGGATAACAAGATTGTGCCCTTGTATATGTAGCTGAGATTTCTCCTGAATGTTTGACCACAGTCTTCTGGGTAGCTCTTCTAAAAGCCATTCTCTGATGACATTTGTCCCACCCTGATCCAGGTGACCTTTCAGGAGACGGTGACAAGCCTCATCCGCAGGGCCTTGGACCAAAATTTGTTGCAGCATGAGGATGTGGACAACTTTGAGCTGCTGTATATGATGTCTGAGGATGAGAGTAAGTAGGACAATCAGACAGTGGGGAGACATGATCCACAGTGGGCTCAGGATAACTGACAGCCAAGAGAAAGTGGGCCTTGGCCCCAAAATACCAAAGTGTGATGGGCCTGGCGGAGACTCTCAGGGGTTGTGGGTGTTTTGTGGTATAATCCTTGAGTGCCACCTAACAATTCTCTCCACTTCGCTCTGCAGAAATCAAGGTCTCTGACCACTCACTCGTGTGTCTGTCCATGAATCTGGGAATACAATATTTCATCCTGAGGAAACGCCCCCAGGTCAAGGGAAAGGAGGTAAACACCTACCTTATTCAAGCTGTGCATGTGCTGCCATTCCACTCCGACCTGAGGAAATAAGAAGCCTCAGCACCTGGACATATTTGCTGGAAGCCCATAGAGCCAACTGACAGTCTGGGGTGGCTTTCTGTTTCTGGGTTTGCTGATGTTCCATCCCCCACAGTTCTCAGAATCAACCTGCAAGTCCTCCAGGCCGCTTTCCCACAAGCAGGTGGGAGACACCTGCTTAATTCGTGTCCACTTAGAAACGCAAAGTCCAGAGATGGCCAAGAGTGTTCTGGTAAGCCTGGGAGCAGGGGTGTCCCGTGGTGCTTACACCTGGGTGGGGAGCAGACACTGGTCCAATACCATGGACTACTCATGCCCTCTTGAATTTGGAGCTTCTGGATGATCAGGAGGATAGATGGGAATCAAGAAGGGAGAGGTCAGTGTGAAGGGCTGGAGCTGAGATGAGCGAGTGCAGCAGCTTGTCCACTGCCATGTCTGAGGGAGTCTGTGTGTCAGGTGGCAGCATGCAGTCCAGAAGGGCAGGGACAGGTATGGGTGACAGATGAGAATAGGACAGGAACTAGGTTGCAGGTTCCCTTGTATGGGATGCTGACGTCTATGGAGGAGGACAGCAGTGTGAGGTTCTCCATGTTCCTTGAACAAGGAGCTGAGAGAGTCTCTCTGCAGAGTCGATATGGATGTGGAGCAAGCACACTAAATGTCCAGGTAACCCAATGACCACCCTTGCCGGATGAGGTGCCCTCCTACATCCCAGCCAGCACTGAGCCTCTGGAGGCCAGGAGCTCTCGTGGCTATCTTTCAGCACTCCTGTGTGTGGTCATGTTCCTGGGTCTGTTTTTGGCCCTGGCAATCCAGACCAAAGCCTCTAGGTTTTGTGCCTAGGCCATTCCCAATGCCGCCTGCATCCTCGGGCATACCTGGGATCTTGGAGGCTATTGTCCCATTCCTCCCAACTTGTGGGATGAGATTGCATCTGTATGCAGGTAGTGGGGTCCTTTCACTCCGAGAGGAGTGCAGCTCCACAAAGAGCAATGGCAGGCCCAGGAAGTCCTATGTACAAGGACTGGGCTAGTAGCCTGTGGGAAGAGCCCACACGATGAGCAGGAGGTCAGCCTCAGGTAGTAGGGTCATGGATGTTGCACTTGTATTTAGAGTGGAGGTGCCTCCAGAATGCCCCTGCCCACTGTCCTTGAGTAGTCACTTCAAGGCCCATTTCCTGAAGGCCTGTCTCCCATGCTGCTCCAGGTGACCTGCCAGGATAGGGCTCCTGTTGTCATCCGCAGCGCCCTCGACCTACACTTCCTTACTGAGGAGAATCCAGAGGATTATGAGCTGGGCCAAATCATCTCTCGCCGTCAGAGTAAGTGAGACAATCAGATAGCAGAGAGCAAGGGTCAGGATGTGGACTCAGGTCAACTCTTAGCAACAAAGAGTAGTCTCTGACCCCCAAGAACACTCCAACAGGTGTGTTGGGTTCGTGCACAAAGCCAACTGCACTTCTGCTGGTGGAAGGTCTTGAGGTCCAATAGTATACCCCAGTGGATATTGCGGCTCCCCACCAGGTGCCCTCCCCTGGACGTGAACAGGCATCCAAAGCTGACATCTTTGAGGAGTGAGGAGGAAAGCCTCTCTCCAGGAGCAGTATGTTTTCATGGTCTGGGATAGGAGTGGTTTCAAAGGAACATGGGAATGCATGGGCTAAAGAGGGAACTGGCATTTTGTGGACTGAAGCAGTACTATTGAAAGCCTTCTGTGTGACCAAAAAACCACTGCCTGGGCAGAGCATTGCCAGGATTCTAGCAAGCAGTAACAGGATGAAATTGGGAAGAAAACACAGCCTGGGAGACAGCCTGAATCATCTGTTTTTGCATAAATTCCATGGTCTTACGCACCTGAGTCCACTAGGCAAGGAGTGATCACAATAGCCAGGTTGTGATCCCTAACTAAAGTCAGATGAGGGCTTCCTGAGCACTTAGCCACAGAGCTCATCTGATAATAATGCCAGCGCTTTTTTGTTGGTTGGTTGGTTGGTTGGTTTTTGTGAGCCAAACACCACAGCAGCCATTATCCCAGCCTATGTACCCTGAAGACCACCATCCCTATGAGTTCTAGGATCACTTGTCTCCTATCTTAACCTACTGTTAGGTTAGTAGAGTCTATGGAAGAGGAAGTCTGTCTGGGGCCTTGGTAGCCTAAGAAATTCATAGCAGAGATCTCCACATCCAACCCAGAAGGGATGGAGAACAGGCTCTAGGTTAGAGGAGGGCGACAGGAAACACATGTTCAGAGGAAGGAGAAGCGGCTGTTGTATTCCCCCACTCGGGGTCATGGCACCACTGGGCCATACACCATGTTGGAGGGAAGCAGTCCCTTTGCTGGTCTTTGGAACCATTGTTCTCAGTAGGGCAGTATTTGGAATGTGGCCTCCATTCTCAGAAGCCTGGTTCACATGGAGGCGGGCTCCACCAACGCAGAAGCATGGCTCTAACGTGGTATCCGTGCTGGTCAGCCTGTCCTCACTGTGGCCATACTTGAGGAAAATAACTCAGAGGAGGAATCCTAGGCCTTTTCTCTGGGTTTCATAGCTTTCTCTTTGGTTGTGCACTGAGGCTGTCCATAAAGCTCTAGTGTGTGGCAGTGGAGAGCTCCTCAGCCCTTGCCACAAAGGCATAGACTGGGAGAGAGAGAACGAGGCTGGCAGAGAGGGAGAGAGAGAAAGATGGAGAGGGAGGACCTCTACTTGGAGAATGAGGATTCAGTGGAGCCAACAGGAACAAGGTACTGTTGCCCAGGGCGCACCCCTGTTTAGGTCTTCCTCCAACCATGCTCAACCTTTCTTCCAGTCCCTCCCACCCCCCAGTAGTGTATTCATCTTGAATGAGAATTTCATGTTGACATCAGAGCACTCACCATCCAATGCTTCCCTCCAAACCCACCTATGAAGATGGCTCACGTGGGGACTGAATCTTCGGCACAGGAGCCTTTTGTGGGAGATTTCAGATGCCAACCCTAGTGGTGTGCTTTGGCAGATGCAAGAGGACCTGAGATATTCTGGAGTCCAAAGCCTTTGGTAGGAACAGACATTAGGTCTGTTGAAGTGCTCTGCCTAGTTCTTCCTCAGGGAGGACTGTGGAGGCTGTCTTTGTTGGTATTGGTGCTGAATTGGAGAGCTCTCAGGTGTGTGGCTCTGGCCTTTTCTGGCACAGGCTCTCAGATGTTGGCGTGTCCTAGGGAGCACCTCCTGAGTGCCACCTTCTTTTTGTACACCCCTCTCTCCCCAGAGCTGAGGATTCCAGCAGAGGCCAACGTATTTTATGCCAAGAATCCTCACAAAAAATCCAACTTTGTGCTGAGGAAAAGGAGCCTCTCCCAAAAGAATGATGGGTGGATCCAGCCTCAACCTCCCTCTCGTCCTGGAAAGAAGGCTCCAGCCCTCCTGAGGATGCTTGCAAAACCATTCTGCTGCTGTGTGCCTGGGCGGGGCTGAGGCAGCCCAGGAATATTTACATTGATTACTATTTTCTTCAAAGTTTGAATCTATAGTTTGCCATTGTCCTTGACCTTGTTTAGTAACACAGTTGTTACTCTATCCTGTATTTGTTGTTTCCATTAATATATTATTATTTTAAAATATATATGTTTTTGTTACCTGATCTACTGTGATGATTTGAGTATACTAAATGTAGCAGTGATTCCTAAAGGACACATCCAAACCAACAGGAAGGAATGTTTCATTCTATCAGCAAGAACTTTGGTATTTAGGAGTTTGGCAGATGGCATTATCTGAGTCAGTTTTCCAATGGGGGCAATGAAGTATCAGCTATGATGGTACAAACACAAACAAAGACACACAAACACACACAAGAGCACACACACTCACTGAGAGATAGATAGGCAGATGGAGTTGGTCTCTGCTGAAATACTTTGGAGACATGGTTCTGATTTCTCCCCTTTTGGAGTATTTTCAATTGCACAAGGTGTCTTGCAAATGAACCCATGTCTGAGGAAGACATGCATGTGTACTTCACATGCCACTTTTCACATAGCAGGAAGGTCATGTAATATTTTTCATGCAGCTGTCTTTTGACTGTGAACCATCCCATGAGGTCAGCTGTGGAATTTTCAACTTGTAGCATCACAATGGGGATCCACTCTTTGGATTTGGGGATATTTCCGATTTTCTTGATTCAGATTGGAATGATATATATATTAGTTTTTGATGAAAATTCTGCATTTGATGGTAATGAATGTCGTGCATCTAGGAATCTGTAGAGTGCAGACAATGAATGGATGCCTACTGTTGTCTGGACTGGTCTGAAAAGTCCTGTAGCATCTGAGCATGTGTGAGGGCTGTACAGGTCTTGCAAAAAGTCCAGGTCAGATGATCCTGCACAAAGCTGAACTCCTAGTGGTCTCCACAACAGTGTAAGGGCCAAGGAGAAACACACTTCCACACAGAAGTTGGGAAGCTACCTTATGAAGGTGATCATAGATACGGGATTATTAATATATCCAGGTTGGCATCTATTATTTTTTTAGCTTTTGACTTTCGCAGCTGTGGGCATCTTGACAACCATCAACTCCCTGTAAGCACAGACAACTCTATAAGAACCTGAGGATAAATTTCCCTGTGCATGTCCCCTTGTGAAACTGCTTAAGCACCGCCTGGTTTACACACAGGTGGAATTTCTAGGTCAAAGTGTGCATGTTTACTTCTTTGACTAAGCACTGCCAGGTGGCTCTTCTGCATAGCTCTACCTGTGGCCAGGATTGTATTATCTAGCTTTCTAACTTTTGCATGTTGAGTAGATACATAGTGGGAGCACACTGTTTTTGTTGGTATTTTTCTTGGTATCTATTCTGATGCTTTTCACTGGGGGATTTTTTCCTGTGAAAATGGGCTTCCTCTACTTGACCTTATTTTCTTCTTTTTAAAATTTTTTCAATGTGACTTTTTAATTTTAGTTTTATTAAAGACATTGCCCCTTGCTTGCATAGTCTATATCTAAAGCACTAGTCCTTGCTCCAAGGCCCAGCTTGCTCTCAGCTGCCCCAGGAGGGGAACAGTCTTTGGCGGTAGACAAGAGACACCCCTGCAGGGGGCACAAGTGCTTTGGCCCTCTGGTGTCTTGCCAGCAGTGCTTCCCATGCTCACAGAGGGTTTCAGACACTGAGTCAATGGTCCAGGTGGTCTTTTGTTCAGTCTGATCTCAAATTGAGCTCCTCTGAGAGGTCATATTGAAGTCCTTGTGTGTACCTGATCCATCATTTTAAACAATATTCCAAGTTCACTTTTTGTGTGTACGTGGGTTCTGGGGATTGAACCCAGGGCCTTGAGCCTGTGAGGCAAGTGACCTACCTGAGCTACACCCTCAGAGACCCCTGTAAAAGTATTTCCCCTTTGCCTCAGGGTCTAAGTTGCCAAGGCTGACCTCAAACGTTCCTCTTGCCTCAGCCTCCCTGGTGGCTGGCATGACAGGCATGCACCTGGGACTGTCACACTCGAGCCTGTGATGGGAACTCATGTGCATCTGTCCAGGGCTGAGCATGGTTAGGCAGAGCTGTGCTCCAGGCTCCCTGCAGGGCTGTGGAGGCTTCTGCTGCCCAGCAGCCCTGGTGCCATGGCCAGGGCTCCTCCCAGCCGAGGGCAGGCAGCTGCCCATTGCTGTAGGCTGACCTTATTTTCTTCTTATGGCACTCGTCCGTTCTCTGGAGTATGTTGTATGGTTTGTCCATTAGGAGTCTAACAGGTCCTCTAGAACCTTCAAACAATTAGTAAAATTCCTAAACAGTAAGTGAGCACGCGCAGAAATTGGGCTAATATTTTGGGAAGAACAATGTTGGATGATATATTCATGGCTTGAATAGATCATCCAACATGAAGTTATATTTTATTACTTACAAAATAATAAAATAATGAAGCAATACCATGGGCTGAGCTAAAATAGATCCTTAGGATCTTAGGCATTCTGTAATAAATCTGTGTCACTTGAAGTATAGAGTTGATCGACTCTGAGTAATGAAACAGAAGTAAAGGTATCAAAGCAAATGATCATCTGTTTCCAATTTTCTGTGATTTGGTTCAAGTGGTAAAGTGGTGATATTTCTTAATAATGGATCAAATAGGTTCATAATTGTTTTAGAGTACAATTAGATGCCTTCAAACTTTAGGCTACATGGGCACATTTGAGAACGGTTCCAGCCATTCTCTCATCCTTTGGGTCATTCCCCTCCTATGTCCTGTGAGACATTTTCTATGTGAGGCTTTAAGAAGAAGAAGAGAATATTCTGTGAAGAAAACCTTGTGATCTGTGCAGTATGAAGTTGAATGGATTCATTCAGAAATCAGAAATTCTATTGAAAGATATTTATTTGCATGAGCCAAATAAAACCTATTTTTAGGCATCCTGGTGAAGACAAGGTTTTATCTTTATGTCTCATTTTCTATGTTTTGTTGTTGTTGTTGTTGTTGTTAGAATGAAATTCATATGTTGCCAGACCATTCTATCAGATGTGTAACTAGATGCCATTTAAATTACCCACTTTTACATGGTAGACAGTTTTTAATGAACACTGCCTGTCTGCACCTTTTTTAAAAACAGGACTGGGATCAGAAGCCCAAATACCAATGGTTAGCTGGAACATATTTTTCATTTGGCCTATCTGTCAGTATTCCCTGAGGTCATCTGTGCAATCAGCTTCGTTACTCCTGCTCCCTCACTGGATTTCATAGAAACCATATGCTATGTATGAATCAGGGACACCAATCCCACAACATAGCATTCTTTGAATATCCAAAGTCCCACTTTTCACTTCGCCATGCCTGAGATCAGCAGTAATATTTATCAGCAAATGTGAGATTTTCAAAGATCCAATTCTATGTGCTCCTTTCTCATAGAGCCTTAGGCAGGGATATAGCATACATAAATATTAAGTAAAGTCCATAGTTTTTAAAATGTCATCCATTGAATAGTTGACACATGTCTGAGATATACTTTTTATTTTGGAGGAGGTATTATTTAATAGGGAATTCCAACAGCTACCTAATAGTGAAATGAGAAGTCTTGCATCCATTTTATTTTGTTTCTGATGATTTTTATGAGTAAGGGTAAGATACTTCCTTGTTCTGATGCAGATGTTGCCCACTTTTGTGAATGGATGCGGGGTGTCACCTACTACTTGCATATCTGCATATTGGGCTTGACACTGCTATCGTACTTGGTAGTTGGCAAAAAGTCAATACTGAAGTTAAGCTCTTGTGTTCTAGCAGCAGAGCTGAAGATCCTTGATGTGCCACCTTCTGCAATCCATGCTGCTCTCTTCATGTTCCTTATTGACTTCCTGGTGATGAGCATCATGGTCTCCTGGTCTTGAGAATGGCCAAGCATTGCTCTGTGAATGTGGAAGATGGGCATGTGGAAGGCTCCAGGGAGGAGGGATCATTGAACATGTACTCTAATCCATGTGCCTGTTGAATGACCTGTTTTTTTTATTTTTGGGTTTTAAGGGAGACACTGCCCTCAAACACTTCTGTGCAGCTGGGAATGCAGGCTTCTGCTTCACCTTGCAGGAAGCATTAACGAATCCTTTCCAGAAGACATGAGAAGAGAGAAGTGAGCCTCTGGTATCATGCAGGTTCCTTGCATTGCCCATGGGCTAGAAGAGAGAAGAGTTGCTTCATGAGATTTGATCCCCTTTTTCCTGAAAAGTTCCACACAGAGGTGAGTCCCCAGCATGTTTAGAAATCATTTCAGACACCTTTCTGGACGGAATTGAATCCGAGCCCCTGATGATGTGGAAGAGCTAAAGATGGGTTTGCTATGAATTTTCTATTTCATTCATCAGGGCCTGAGTCAAGTCAGTCATTGTGCTGTCAACACATGAGCTGCTGGTCAAATGTGAGGAAGTGGTCTTGCTTTATGAAAACACCACCCTGATTCAGTGAGCCAGAGGCAGCCTGCAGTCCCTGTTTTCCTGTAAAGGCAGATTGCTGTGGATGGCCTCTGGCCTCGTCATGCAGCCCTGCTCAGAGTAGGGGATTGAGGGACCAGGCAGATCCCTAGTTCCTTTTGACCTTTATTGCCATTGGGCCACCCCAGGATTCTTGGACTCTACCTGGTCTTCTGGCCTGGGTCAGGGGATGTAAGGTTTGGAATCCCCCTCTGTGGCAGGATCCCAAGCCCCCCCCAGCCACTTGAGGACAGGCACAGCCTTCCCTAATTGTGTTAGAGTTGGAGACTTCTCCCACCCATCCTCATCCATGCTCATCCCACATTTTGTAGCTTGACACCTGAGGACCTTTATTCATTGACTTAGTTGTTAGTGATGATGGTTACTAAGACTAAGTGACTCTTTCAAGTCACATCACTTGCATGGTAGGGCTAGAGCATGGATCTTCCTAATTGATTTCATGGGACTCTCTCATGGAAACTGTGACTGCCTCCTAAACACACACTCTACATTTGGAGTGTCAAAATTCTTGGCACTGCCTCCTTGGCAAGTGTATCTTGTCTTCTACGTGGGAATTTCAAAAATATTTTCCTTTGGTTTGTGGAGGTCATGCAGAAGTGATTTCATTTGAAATAGCCCAAACAAGAAATACCAGTTGTCTTTTTCGCACATGGATGTGTGTAGTGAACATCCCTTTCTGTGTGCTTGCATGAGTTGCTCCTTTGAATTTGTTGAAGAATGGTTGGCTGGGGAGCAAGGTAACGAGAGATGGATATCAATGCTTGTCCAGTATTCTGAAGTGAAGAATGTATTGAGGATGTGAAGGCTTTTCTAGCCAGTTCCTATGGCTCAGTCAGGGATCAGTCAGAGGATTCTGTCTGGTAGACTCTTTGGAACATATGTCAAAGTGGCCTGGTCTTACCCTGTCCAGGACTGAATGCTGAGCTTGAGTGGGAGCTTCTTATCAGTTCAAGTACTTCCATGAGTCTGTCCTCTGTTCTCTTTTTTTTTTTTTTTTTTTTCAGTTTTCAGTGGACATATCTTTATTTTATTTTATTTTATATGGTGCTGAGGATCGAACCCACTGACTCGCGCATGCCAGTCGAACACGTTACCACTTGAGCCACATCCCCAGCCCCCTCTGTTCTCTTTTTTCCGAGCAGTTTCTAACAGGAAAGGAGAACAAACATTGAAAGTACAGTGATTGATTATGTATACCAATGTTATTTGAATCAACTTTGTATAATTCAAAATTAACTTTTTGCTAGTAAAATTTCATATGTTGAGGAAATAATGAAAATATTGGGGTTGGGGGATGAGGATGGGCAAATCAAATATTTTTGAGCACCAAGACCTGTTTTTTTTTTTTTTTTAACTTAAATCATAAACTGCCTGAGGACCACAGCAAGTAGATATTTCCAGAGACAGTGGGAAGGTAGTAGCACATGAGGAAGGGAAGAGCTCTCAGGATGGGAAGAGGGGGCCGCTTCAGGACTCACCGGGCAAGGCACGAGGCTGCTGGCCATGGTACATGCCTGGGCCCACTGAGTGGGGAAGATCCATGCTCTGTGTCCCTCCACCCTCCTCTGTAGCTTGTGTTGGCAGCAGATCAGGGAATTGGGGTCAGAAGTGCTCCCAGTAATATAGGCACCAGCCCCCAGAGTGTGTTCCTAGCCCTTTCCCCACCTGGCCTGACTTGGTGCTTGTGTTGATGCATGGCTGAAACCCTACAGTCATCAGAGTGTGTCTGCGGTCCAGATCCACCCTGCATGGCCAACATGCTCAGACCTTCGGCTGGGTCCTAGGCCTGCTACAACCAAACTCTGTCAACTGGGTGGCCAACAACAGAGGAAGGGCCTTCCCTCAAGCTCCAGGGGCTCAACACACAAGGTGTTGGGCGGTCTCACTGCCAAAACACCTCACAGGTTCCTAGGGGACTGTCCCCCCAACTCTCCCAGCCCTTGCCCACTCTCCTATTGCTGTCCACGATCTGTGGTTCCCATATGGGCATCCCGCCCTGGCTCCAACCTCACATAGCTGGTATCCCCAAGTCTCCCTGGTCTCTGGGTCCAGACTCTCCTCTTCCTACAAGAATATCAGATATTGGATTTGGTCCCAGTTGATGCTGTGTTCCATCATGTGAGCTCTTAGCTTCATCACTGTGCAAAGACTCTTTTCCCACACAAGTTCGCACGACTTTTGGCTGGCTTAAGAATTTTCAGGCGACACTTTTCTAATGAGTACACTTTCCTTCCTTCCGATCTCCCCCCAGTGAGCATTCCTCGCACCCTTGTCCTAGTTCCTTTATGGCAGTTTCCCTCCTTATGGCTGAGAGGACCTAGTGACCCCTGGATTCACACGTTCTCCTTAATCACCAACACACTGCAGAATTCTCCAAAGGGCCATACATGCTCCTGGAAGTTGGTGTTGGAAATAGTTCTCCATCCATTAATCACTCCCTCACTCACTAATGTCCTTGTGTCCTTGAGAAAGGCTCTCCCTTTCCTGGTTTTCCTGAATAGAAATCCTCTTGCCTCTTGGGTGAATAGGGTTATGGGTTGTGCAGAGGGTGTTGGTCCACTGAGCATCTTAGAGACTGTCCTTTATGGAGCCTAATGATCCTCATTGGGGAATGAGGCCAGGGTCCTAACTGTGGTTAGTGTGAGGACACCCTGGGTTCAGAGAGGGAAAGAAGGACGAGGGAAACTCAGATGTCCCTTCATGGCCCCTGGAGTTAGAGGACTTACCCCTTTGCACCTGGGATCAGGAGACCTCATTTCCTCAAGGACACGCACACTCAGACGTTAATCTTGAGTGTGGGTTCCTTTCTGGGGTCCAGGGCTGTTGTTAGCCACCAGGAATGACAGTGCTCTCCATGCTGAGTGGAGCCATTTTTGCCAGGAAAGAGCCCGTGGTCACGCCTTGTGCAAAGCATCCCGCGCCAGGGGCTCCCATCCCTACATTCCTGTCCTGAAAGGAAACCACTCAGAGGCAAGGTGGGTCCAACCACCTCCCATGTGTTCACTCATCACTGTGTTCCAGCATCACCCCAGTTAACAGTCCTGATGGGATTGGATGTGGCTCAGAGTGTCACCCTCATGAGCTCTACCCTGCCACAGCTGCAGTTCTGCAGTGGGAGAAACTCAAAACCTCAAAACACATGCACATGAAAGAAAAGAGCAAGAGCCAGAGCCCAAACAGGCCAGGTGTGGCAAAGACAGCTGGAGTGCCTAGGTTGGGACTCAGAATTCTGTCAGTGGGGTGGCATTGCTGCTGGCACCAGCATGATAACCGAGAGCCAGCCCTGCTCATTTTGGGGAGCAGTGTGTTGGGGAAGGCAGCAGAAATTGAGAGGCAGGATTGAGTTTGGCCCTAGGAGGAGGTTGGGTAAGAGGCCAGTGTGGGTTGGAGGGCCTGGGCAGATAGAGAGAGGCCAGGGCACACCCCAAAGCCTGGAGACTGCACTGGATGTCCAGGGTTGTGAAACACCCTCCCCTCTTACTCACAACTGAGAGCAAGGGGCATTGATGAGTTCAGTTTGTGTGCGGCTGCATCCAAGGTGGCTCGGCTAGGCACCTCTGTTTCCTTGACTCAGGAGGCTGGGAGTCCAGGCTCCACCGAGGCTCGGCTGGGAGGATCGGACTCTGAGTTTATGCCTGTGTTCCTGGTAGGATCCATGTTGGCTGAGCCTCAGTGTTTTTGTAATGAGAGGATGGGTGACCGTCATGTCTTTATCACAGGACACACTTGCTAAATGGATTTGTTTGCTCTGAGGAGGAAAGAGAGAGGGGGGAGTGGTGCTGGAGACAGGGATGCAGACAGGGGTCATGGACTTGGCATAACTCAGTCTTGGAGGTGATATCCCATCACCTGTACCCACTTCAATTCCCATGAATCCAGAGGCTGAGCCCCCTTGAGGTGAGGGGTGAACCGGTTCTGGGCAGCAGGATGCTGTGGTACCTCGGAGTCTCTGTGAGACCCCAACACTAGACACACTTGGCCCTTTTGAAATCTTAGGAGAAGCCTTGGGAAGTTGTATGGCAGAGGGGAGCAGCCTCTGCATCTCAGTCCCCTCCAACTTGCCATGGTGTAGAGAGGGAACTGCAGCCACGATGGGACGGACATTGGCCATGTCCCTGTGTGGGACACAGGCCTGATTGAGTTAGGGTGCATTCTTTGTCTCTCCCCTTCTTGTGATTGTCCCATCTGTACATTTGTGCTTTAGCCACCTGTGAGTCCCATCTCTGGTTTCAGAGAGAATAGAGGGTGTTAGGGGCCAATAGACACAATAAACCCTAGAGATTAGATGCTACCCTACTTTCCAGAAAAGACTGGGCACACCATGAGTTGCACAATGATGGGACCAGGGTCCAAAAGCTGCTGAGAGGGAAGGACTGGTTGTGAATGCATTTTTGAAGGCTCCAAGCTGGAACTCTAGTGGCACCAAGCAGGGCAGATGCTGGTGGGGATGTTTGGGTAGTTGTTGGTGAACACCTGCGCACCTGAGATGGGTAGGCATGGAGGAGAAATCAGCAGCCCATAGGGCTTTTGAAAGTGGTCTTATGTGAAAAGAGGCTCAGGTATGGGCACAGGAAATGACATCATTGCCTTGACAATGGATCCAACAGAACATGGAACCCTGGTATCCAGGCACCCACTTCACTGACCAAGCCATCCGAGCTCACTTGGTTGGAGCCACTGGAGGGAGAAGGATGTTCTCCTGTGGTTGCAGACAATGCCGAGCCTCAGGCTCCCAGGAATCTCAGGGGGGCCAACTAGCCCTTTTGTGGATACACTGGGTGAGGCTTCATCTTAGACGCCAGAGCCTCTGGCGATTGTCGCAGAGGAGCTCAAGAGTAACAGTGAGTAGCACAGGGCAGGTGAGCCCAGCAGGCCCTCTAGTCTGATCCCTGATGAATGGCCCAGGACTCCTATTCTGACTCTGTGTGTGTGTGTGTGTGTGTGTGTGTGTGTGTGTGTGTGTGTGTTTGTACTGATGGGAACTGTCCCATTGTGCTTTGACTCTAGTGTATTGGCACAAGTCATTTTTCTGTTTGTCACCATTTCCATTTTGAACCCACCATTCTTGGTCCCAACCCAGGGTGAAAATGATCAGAACACGGAGGAGCCCTTCAGGGTTCAGAGCCTTGAACCTTACAGGCAGGACCAGCTTAGGAATGAGCTCCTGCCTGTCATTTGTGGGAGGAACCTACAGTTCAGCAGCCACGTGGGGTTAGTCTCCTGGGATTTCATCCCCACCCAGCAGGTGCTGGATCTCTTGTTCCCAAGGTAAGCACCAGACCACCAAGCCCAAGTGTGTAGCCCCCTCATGCCTCTGTCTTGGGGCTGCCATGTGCCTCTCAGGGACCCAAAGGTTTGTGATACCTAATGAGATAGAGGACCACACTCATAGTGGAATGTCAGCCCCGAATGGGAGGAGTCCTGGAGGTGCCTGCCACAGCCTTGCAAGGGCAGTGAACTTCCCCTCTCAGGCAGAGAAACCATCCTGACTCCAGCTGATCCACAGAGGTCCGTGGAGCAGTCCCCACACACTGGGCACCACAGCTCAATGGTGTGCACTGAGCTCATTCCCAGGTGGACTCAGTGAGGCCAGGTGGTCTTTCTGGTGTGATGTTGGCTTTGTGAAGAACGTAGATCTGTGCCAGAGGCGTCTCAAAACTCGGGCCTTGGGAAAAGCACTTTTGGGTTAATAAAGACATGTTAGTTTCCATAGTGGGACAGAGCGTCCTAGCTGGGACATAGCTGGACAGGGGCTTTGGACATGGCAGCTCCCACACCCAGAGATATGTGGGAATCAGCAGTTTGGGCTCATTCACTGGTGAACATGGAGAAAGCACCCACTGTGTGAAGACACGTTTCCAGTCACGTTTCATAATTCAGTGAAAATTGGGGTGCAAATGATTGCCATTGTGTCCCTTTTCATGGGGTCAGCCTAAACCGCAGGTGCCATGAGTACATATCCTCCATGTGACTGCATCCCTGACTCCATGAGGCATAACTGCACGTTGTCCTCTTCAGTGACTATGGTGGACCCTTGGACCAACTTCAACATGGAATGGGCTTGGGGTCAAGAGGGTGGGCTCCTGTTTCCAGAATAGGGACCTGCAAGGTGATTTGACTTGGGAAGGCTGAGGAAAGACTGCTCTCCCCAATTCAGTTTTCTGCCTGCAGTGTAAGGTGTGGGGCTTCAACAGTAGGAGGGGTAAGGCGGGGAGTTGTAGGTGGAGTCAGGGTCCTCTGGGGAAGGCCCTGGGATAATGGATCCCCCCACACCACACCTCCCTGTCCTCCCCCAGGGCCACAGAGATGTGGTCTGCACTCATGGGAAAAGAGAGGTCCACCGCTACTCAGGGGAACTCAGTGAGAGCTCACAGAGAATGAGGTAGCATTGCAGCCCACGCCAGGGGAGGAGGTGTCTCTTGAGCCCCGAGAAGAGTGGGCAGGAGGACAGACACTCCCAGAAGGTGCATTCCAGGTTGGAGAGCATGTAGCCAAGAGGAAGAAGAGTGTCAGGCCTGCCCAGAGGAGGGGAGAGCTGGTCAAACCATGGATCTAGCGCTCCTTCGTTGAAGGTTCTTTGCCTGTAGCGACCTGTCCTGACCCTGCCTGTACAGCCACTGTGTCTTGCCTGAGGTGGACTGGTGTGTTCAGAACCAGGGACGGTTCAGGAGGGTAGGGTCAGAGGTTTGCTCTGGAGGCCGTGGCGAAGGCAAGGCCAGGGTTTTGCTGACTCCACACCTGCCTCCCCACAGTGCCTCATCTTCCTTCCTGGGGACCTGGGTGAACTTCTACTCCGAGGCTTCCCATCAGCCTCCAGGCTCTCTGAGTCTGCAGCAGCTGCTGCCGTACATGTGGCTCCTCCTGAGTGGCTTTAACCTGGAGCACCAAGCACACCACCTGCTGGCCCAGGTTGAAGATGGCAGATCAAGCCAGGCAGAGCCTGAGAGCCAGGCGGACCGGGGTGAGTACCTAAGTACCTCAACACACCTCCAAACCATACCCCTCCAATTAGTGTAGCCCTGTATGAGTAGATGAGTCCACTGTCAAGGTGGAGGCACCCACCATCAAGTGCTTTTCCCCAAACCCACCTGTGATCATTGCTGCAGTGGGGAGAAAACCTTCAACACATGAGTCTTTGGGGACCAATCCAGATACAAAGTCTAGCTGTTTCTCTTTGATGGGTCCAACGTGAACTAAGAGGTACTGGGGTACAAGGGGCTATTTCCTTGAAAGGTGTTCCTGTAGTGGACCTCCTGTGCATAGAGGGTCCTCAGGGATTAATCAGTGGGGAGTCTTTGGTGGAACAGAAGCTGGATTCGGGGGCTCTCAGGTCTGTGTGTGAGACCTGAGCTGGCAGAGGCTCTCAGTTGTGGGGGATGTTGGGTAGTGTATTCCTTGAGTGTCACCTACCACGCCTCTGCCCCTGCCTTTCCAGAGCTGAGGGTCCCTGCTGATGCGAAAGTCTATCACGGCCTGATTGGAGGAGTGCATTATGACTTTCTTCTTCGAGAAACAGATGCCAGCAAGTCGTTGAAGGTCAAACCAAAGGAGGTAAACAGCCACCTTCTTCAGTCTTTACTCCTGGTGCCACTCCACATCCTCCAAGGGGACAAGAACCTCAGGTTCTGGATGGATGTTGTAGAATGCCCACAGAGCCAACTGCCAGGCTGGGTGGGGTGCAGTTGCTGGGCTTTGCTGATGTTGTCATCCCCCACAGTTCTTGGAACCTTCTGTGGCAGTGGCATCCAGGACCCCAGCAGCTGTGAGCAGCAGCTCTGCAGTGGCTGCAGGATCATTGCCCCAGGCCACCCAAAGCAATGAGTGCTGCATGAGAAAAGTCACCAGTAGCAGCTCCTCACTGCTTCACTCCAGCGAGCAGGTGGAAGACAGCCGCGTTGTTCACGTCCTCCTAGAGGGACAGAGCCTGAGGGAGACAAAGCGCATCCCGGTAAGCCCGACAGCAGGGCTGCCTCCTGGGTGTCCACACAGTGGAAGGCAGGAGACACAGCCAACCCCAGGGCTATGGTGGGAAATAAAGAAGAGAGAGGTCCGTCTTAAGGGCTTGACCTGAGGAGGGAGAGCATCAGCATGCCCAGCTTCAGTGGTGAGTGGGCCTGTGTATTGTGGGTTTTGCAGGCCAGAAGTGCAGACGGAAGTGCTGTGGACAGATGAAGGCAGAGATATGTCCAGGGTGCAGGCTGCAGTGCCTAGAACTTGGTATTCTCAATGAGTGAAGTTGGAGCAGAGGAGGTGGCAGTGACTTGTCACATGTGTAGGAGGGGATGTGTTCCTGGTGGCAGGGAAGAGAACCTCCTTAGCATGACTAGGTGTAGGAATTTGGGGTCGGGATCACCTGGGGGGTCATGCCAAAGCTTCGGAATGTTAGGCTTTGCATGTATGTAAATACGGAGCTAAAGGGGTTCTTGGCAGAATTTCTATGGATGTGCAGTAGACACGCTAACGCTGCAGGTGTCCAGCTGCAGAGGAGACATGTTCAGTGACTGCCAGTGCTGAGTCAAGTACATCATTACAACCAGACCCGCACCGAGCTTCCAGAGGCCAGGGCCTCTCAAAGCTATCATGAAGCACTCAAGTGCACACTCTTGTATCTGAGTCTGTTTTGTGTCGTGGCAGTCAGGACCCAAATTTTCAGTGCATCTGCCTCTTCCACCCACAAAGGCAGCCTGCATCCCAGATCACACTTGGTGCGCAGATCCCTGGCCCATTGCTCTCATCTCAGTGAGATGAGAGTGTGTCTGTGCATAGGCAGTTTGGTCCTTTGACATGAGTGGAATGTGGCTCCCCAGGGGGAGGGGAGATGGCAGGTACAGGCAGATATTTGTACCAGGATTGTTCTAGTAGCACATTGCAAGAACCCAGGTGGTATATGGAGGACACACTCAGGTAGCAGGATAACAAGATTGTGCCCTTGTATATGTAGCTGAGATTTCTCCTGAATGTTTGACCACAGTCTTCTGGGTAGCTCTTCTAAAAGCCATTCTCTGATGACATTTGTCCCACCCTGATCCAGGTGACCTTTCAGGAGACGGTGACAAGCCTCATCCGCAGGGCCTTGGACCAAAATTTGTTGCAGCATGAGGATGTGGACAACTTTGAGCTGCTGTATATGATGTCTGAGGATGAGAGTAAGTAGGACAATCAGACAGTGGGGAGACATGATCCACAGTGGGCTCAGGATAACTGACAGCCAAGAGAAAGTGGGCCTTGGCCCCAAAATACCAAAGTGTGATGGGCCTGGCGGAGACTCTCAGGGGTTGTGGGTGTTTTGTGGTATAATCCTTGAGTGCCACCTAACAATTCTCTCCACTTCGCTCTGCAGAAATCAAGGTCTCTGACCACTCACTCGTGTGTCTGTCCATGAATCTGGGAATACAATATTTCATCCTGAGGAAACGCCCCCAGGTCAAGGGAAAGGAGGTAAACACCTACCTTATTCAAGCTGTGCATGTGCTGCCATTCCACTCCGACCTGAGGAAATAAGAAGCCTCAGCACCTGGACATATTTGCTGGAAGCCCATAGAGCCAACTGACAGTCTGGGGTGGCTTTCTGTTTCTGGGTTTGCTGATGTTCCATCCCCCACAGTTCTCAGAATCAACCTGCAAGTCCTCCAGGCCGCTTTCCCACAAGCAGGTGGGAGACACCTGCTTAATTCGTGTCCACTTAGAAACGCAAAGTCCAGAGATGGCCAAGAGTGTTCTGGTAAGCCTGGGAGCAGGGGTGTCCCGTGGTGCTTACACCTGGGTGGGGAGCAGACACTGGTCCAATACCATGGACTACTCATGCCCTCTTGAATTTGGAGCTTCTGGATGATCAGGAGGATAGATGGGAATCAAGAAGGGAGAGGTCAGTGTGAAGGGCTGGAGCTGAGATGAGCGAGTGCAGCAGCTTGTCCACTGCCATGTCTGAGGGAGTCTGTGTGTCAGGTGGCAGCATGCAGTCCAGAAGGGCAGGGACAGGTATGGGTGACAGATGAGAATAGGACAGGAACTAGGTTGCAGGTTCCCTTGTATGGGATGCTGACGTCTATGGAGGAGGACAGCAGTGTGAGGTTCTCCATGTTCCTTGAACAAGGAGCTGAGAGAGTCTCTCTGCAGAGTCGATATGGATGTGGAGCAAGCACACTAAATGTCCAGGTAACCCAATGACCACCCTTGCCGGATGAGGTGCCCTCCTACATCCCAGCCAGCACTGAGCCTCTGGAGGCCAGGAGCTCTCGTGGCTATCTTTCAGCACTCCTGTGTGTGGTCATGTTCCTGGGTCTGTTTTTGGCCCTGGCAATCCAGACCAAAGCCTCTAGGTTTTGTGCCTAGGCCATTCCCAATGCCGCCTGCATCCTCGGGCATACCTGGGATCTTGGAGGCTATTGTCCCATTCCTCCCAACTTGTGGGATGAGATTGCATCTGTATGCAGGTAGTGGGGTCCTTTCACTCCGAGAGGAGTGCAGCTCCACAAAGAGCAATGGCAGGCCCAGGAAGTCCTATGTACAAGGACTGGGCTAGTAGCCTGTGGGAAGAGCCCACACGATGAGCAGGAGGTCAGCCTCAGGTAGTAGGGTCATGGATGTTGCACTTGTATTTAGAGTGGAGGTGCCTCCAGAATGCCCCTGCCCACTGTCCTTGAGTAGTCACTTCAAGGCCCATTTCCTGAAGGCCTGTCTCCCATGCTGCTCCAGGTGACCTGCCAGGATAGGGCTCCTGTTGTCATCCGCAGCGCCCTCGACCTACACTTCCTTACTGAGGAGAATCCAGAGGATTATGAGCTGGGCCAAATCATCTCTCGCCGTCAGAGTAAGTGAGACAATCAGATAGCAGAGAGCAAGGGTCAGGATGTGGACTCAGGTCAACTCTTAGCAACAAAGAGTAGTCTCTGACCCCCAAGAACACTCCAACAGGTGTGTTGGGTTCGTGCACAAAGCCAACTGCACTTCTGCTGGTGGAAGGTCTTGAGGTCCAATAGTATACCCCAGTGGATATTGCGGCTCCCCACCAGGTGCCCTCCCCTGGACGTGAACAGGCATCCAAAGCTGACATCTTTGAGGAGTGAGGAGGAAAGCCTCTCTCCAGGAGCAGTATGTTTTCATGGTCTGGGATAGGAGTGGTTTCAAAGGAACATGGGAATGCATGGGCTAAAGAGGGAACTGGCATTTTGTGGACTGAAGCAGTACTATTGAAAGCCTTCTGTGTGACCAAAAAACCACTGCCTGGGCAGAGCATTGCCAGGATTCTAGCAAGCAGTAACAGGATGAAATTGGGAAGAAAACACAGCCTGGGAGACAGCCTGAATCATCTGTTTTTGCATAAATTCCATGGTCTTACGCACCTGAGTCCACTAGGCAAGGAGTGATCACAATAGCCAGGTTGTGATCCCTAACTAAAGTCAGATGAGGGCTTCCTGAGCACTTAGCCACAGAGCTCATCTGATAATAATGCCAGCGCTTTTTTTGTTGGTTGGTTGGTTGGTTGGTTTTTGTGAGCCAAACACCACAGCAGCCATTATCCCAGCCTATGTACCCTGAAGACCACCATCCCTATGAGTTCTAGGATCACTTGTCTCCTATCTTAACCTACTGTTAGGTTAGTAGAGTCTATGGAAGAGGAAGTCTGTCTGGGGCCTTGGTAGCCTAAGAAATTCATAGCAGAGATCTCCACATCCAACCCAGAAGGGATGGAGAACAGGCTCTAGGTTAGAGGAGGGCGACAGGAAACACATGTTCAGAGGAAGGAGAAGCGGCTGTTGTATTCCCCCACTCGGGGTCATGGCACCACTGGGCCATACACCATGTTGGAGGGAAGCAGTCCCTTTGCTGGTCTTTGGAACCATTGTTCTCAGTAGGGCAGTATTTGGAATGTGGCCTCCATTCTCAGAAGCCTGGTTCACATGGAGGCGGGCTCCACCAACGCAGAAGCATGGCTCTAACGTGGTATCCGTGCTGGTCAGCCTGTCCTCACTGTGGCCATACTTGAGGAAAATAACTCAGAGGAGGAATCCTAGGCCTTTTCTCTGGGTTTCATAGCTTTCTCTTTGGTTGTGCACTGAGGCTGTCCATAAAGCTCTAGTGTGTGGCAGTGGAGAGCTCCTCAGCCCTTGCCACAAAGGCATAGACTGGGAGAGAGAGAACGAGGCTGGCAGAGAGGGAGAGAGAGAAAGATGGAGAGGGAGGACCTCTACTTGGAGAATGAGGATTCAGTGGAGCCAACAGGAACAAGGTACTGTTGCCCAGGGCACAACCCTGTTTAGGTCTTCCTCCAACCATGCTCAACCTTTCTTCCAGTCCCTCCCACCCCCCAGTAGTGTATTCATCTTGAATGAGAATTTCATGTTGACATCAGAGCACTCACCATCCAATGCTTCCCTCCAAACCCACCTATGAAGATGGCTCATGTGGGGACTGAATCTTCGGCACAGGAGCCTTTTGTGGGAGATTTCAGATGCAAACCCTAGTGGTGTGCTTTGGCAGATGCAAGAGGACCTGAGATATTCTGGAGTCCAAAGCCTTTGGTAGGAACAGACATTAGGTCTGTTGAAGTGCTCTGCCTAGTTCTTCCTCAGGGAGGACTGTGGAGGCTGTCTTTGTTGGTATTGGTGCTGAATTGGAGAGCTCTCAGGTGTGTGGCTCTGGCCTTTTCTGGCACAGGCTCTCAGATGTTGGCGTGTCCTAGGGAGCACCTCCTGAGTGCCACCTTCTTTTTGTACACCCCTCTCTCCCCAGAGCTGAGGATTCCAGCAGAGGCCAACGTATTTTATGCCAAGAATCCTCACAAAAAATCCAACTTTGTGCTGAGGAAAAGGAGCCTCTCCCAAAAGAATGATGGGTGGATCCAGCCTCAACCTCCCTCTCGTCCTGGAAAGAAGGCTCCAGCCCTCCTGAGGATGCTTGCAAAACCATTCTGCTGCTGTGTGCCTGGGCGGGGCTGAGGCAGCCCAGGAATATTTACATTGATTACTATTTTCTTCAAAGTTTGAATCTATAGTTTGCCATTGTCCTTGACCTTGTTTAGTAACACAGTTGTTACTCTATCCTGTATTTGTTGTTTCCATTAATATATTATTATTTTAAAATATATATGTTTTTGTTACCTGATCTACTGTGATGATTTGAGTATACTAAATGTAGCAGTGATTCCTAAAGGACACATCCAAACCAACAGGAAGGAATGTTTCATTCTATCAGCAAGAACTTTGGTTTTTAGGAGTTTGGCAGATGGCATTATCTGAGTCAGTTTTCCAATGGGGGCAATGAAGTATCAGCTATGATGGTACAAACACAAACAAAGACACACAAACACACACAAGAGCACACACACTCACTGAGAGATAGATAGGCAGATGGAGTTGGTCTCTGCTGAAATACTTTGGAGACATGGTTCTGATTTCTCCCCTTTTGGAGTATTTTCAATTGCACAAGGTGTCTTGCAAATGAACCCATGTCTGAGGAAGACATGCATGTGTACTTCACATGCCACTTTTCACATAGCAGGAAGGTCATGTAATATTTTTCATGCAGCTGTCTTTTGACTGTGAACCATCCCATGAGGTCAGCTGTGGAATTTTCAACTTGTAGCATCACAATGGGGATCCACTCTTTGGATTTGGGGATATTTCCGATTTTCTTGATTCAGATTGGAATGATATATATATTAGTTTTTGATGAAAATTCTGCATTTGATGGTAATGAATGTCGTGCATCTAGGAATCTGTAGAGTGCAGACAATGAATGGATGCCTACTGTTGTCTGGACTGGTCTGAAAAGTCCTGTAGCATCTGAGCATGTGTGAGGGCTGTACAGGTCTTGCAAAAAGTCCAGGTCAGATGATCCTGCACAAAGCTGAACTCCTAGTGGTCTCCACAACAGTGTAAGGGCCAAGGAGAAACACACTTCCACACAGAAGTTGGGAAGCTACCTTATGAAGGTGATCATAGATACGGGATTATTAATATATCCAGGTTGGCATCTATTATTTTTTTAGCTTTTGACTTTCGCAGCTGTGGGCATCTTGACAACCATCAACTCCCTGTAAGCACAGACAACTCTATAAGAACCTGAGGATAAATTTCCCTGTGCATGTCCCCTTGTGAAACTGCTTAAGCACCGCCTGGTTTACACACAGGTGGAATTTCTAGGTCAAAGTGTGCATGTTTACTTCTTTGACTAAGCACTGCCAGGTGGCTCTTCTGCATAGCTCTACCTGTGGCCAGGATTGTATTATCTAGCTTTCTAACTTTTGCATGTTGAGTAGATACATAGTGGGAGCACACTGTTTTTGTTGGTATTTTTCTTGGTATCTATTCTGATGCTTTTCACTGGGGGATTTTTTCCTGTGAAAATGGGCTTCCTCTACTTGACCTTATTTTCTTCTTTTTAAAATTTTTTCAATGTGACTTTTTAATTTTAGTTTTATTAAAGACATTGCCCCTTGCTTGCATAGTCTATATCTAAAGCACTAGTCCTTGCTCCAAGGCCCAGCTTGCTCTCAGCTGCCCCAGGAGGGGAACAGTCTTTGGCGGTAGACAAGAGACACCCCTGCAGGGGGCACAAGTGCTTTGGCCCTCTGGTGTCTTGCCAGCAGTGCTTCCCATGCTCACAGAGGGTTTCAGACACTGAGTCAATGGTCCAGGTGGTCTTTTGTTCAGTCTGATCTCAAATTGAGCTCCTCTGAGAGGTCATATTGAAGTCCTTGTGTGTACCTGATCCATCATTTTAAACAATATTCCAAGTTCACTTTTTGTGTGTACGTGGGTTCTGGGGATTGAACCCAGGGCCTTGAGCCTGTGAGGCAAGTGACCTACCTGAGCTACACCCTCAGAGACCCCTGTAAAAGTATTTCCCCTTTGCCTCGGGGTCTAAGTTGCCAAGGCTGACCTCAAACGTTCCTCTTGCCTCAGCCTCCCTGGTGGCTGGCATGACAGGCATGCACCTGGGACTGTCACACTCGAGCCTGTGATGGGAACTCATGTGCATCTGTCCAGGGCTGAGCATGGTTAGGCAGAGCTGTGCTCCAGGCTCCCTGCAGGGCTGTGGAGGCTTCTGCTGCCCAGCAGCCCTGGTGCCATGGCCAGGGCTCCTCCCAGCCGAGGGCAGGCAGCTGCCCATTGCTGTAGGCTGACCTTATTTTCTTCTTATGGCACTCGTCCGTTCTCTGGAGTATGTTGTATGGTTTGTCCATTAGGAGTCTAACAGGTCCTCTAGAACCTTCAAACAATTAGTAAAATTCCTAAACAGTAAGTGAGCACGCGCAGAAATTGGGCTAATATTTTGGGAAGAACAATGTTGGATGATATATTCATGGCTTGAATAGATCATCCAACATGAAGTTATATTTTATTACTTACAAAATAATAAAATAATGAAGCAATACCATGGGCTGAGCTAAAATAGATCCTTAGGATCTTAGGCATTCTGTAATAAATCTGTGTCACTTGAAGTATAGAGTTGATCGACTCTGAGTAATGAAACAGAAGTAAAGGTATCAAAGCAAATGATCATCTGTTTCCAATTTTCTGTGATTTGGTTCAAGTGGTAAAGTGGTGATATTTCTTAATAATGGATCAAATAGGTTCATAATTGTTTTAGAGTACAATTAGATGCCTTCAAACTTTAGGCTACATGGGCACATTTGAGAACGGTTCCAGCCATTCTCTCATCCTTTGGGTCATTCCCCTCCTATGTCCTGTGAGACATTTTCTATGTGAGGCTTTAAGAAGAAGAAGAGAATATTCTGTGAAGAAAACCTTGTGATCTGTGCAGTATGAAGTTGAATGGATTCATTCAGAAATCAGAAATTCTATTGAAAGATATTTATTTGCATGAGCCAAATAAAACCTATTTTTAGGCATCCTGGTGAAGACAAGGTTTTATCTTTATGTCTCATTTTCTATGTTTTGTTGTTGTTGTTGTTGTTGTTAGAATGAAATTCATATGTTGCCAGACCATTCTATCAGATGTGTAACTAGATGCCATTTAAATTACCCACTTTTACATGGTAGACAGTTTTTAATGAACACTGCCTGTCTGCACCTTTTTTAAAAACAGGACTGGGATCAGAAGCCCAAATACCAATGGTTAGCTGGAACATATTTTTCATTTGGCCTATCTGTCAGTATTCCCTGAGGTCATCTGTGCAATCAGCTTCGTTACTCCTGCTCCCTCACTGGATTTCATAGAAACCATATGCTATGTATGAATCAGGGACACCAATCCCACAACATAGCATTCTTTGAATATCCAAAGTCCCACTTTTCACTTCGCCATGCCTGAGATCAGCAGTAATATTTATCAGCAAATGTGAGATTTTCAAAGATCCAATTCTATGTGCTCCTTTCTCATAGAGCCTTAGGCAGGGATATAGCATACATAAATATTAAGTAAAGTCCATAGTTTTTAAAATGTCATCCATTGAATAGTTGACACATGTCTGAGATATACTTTTTATTTTGGAGGAGGTATTATTTAATAGGGAATTCCAACAGCTACCTAATAGTGAAATGAGAAGTCTTGCATCCATTTTATTTTGTTTCTGATGATTTTTATGAGTAAGGGTAAGATACTTCCTTGTTCTGATGCAGATGTTGCCCACTTTTGTGAATGGATGCGGGGTGTCACCTACTACTTGCATATCTGCATATTGGGCTTGACACTGCTATCGTACTTGGTAGTTGGCAAAAAGTCAATACTGAAGTTAAGCTCTTGTGTTCTAGCAGCAGAGCTGAAGATCCTTGATGTGCCACCTTCTGCAATCCATGCTGCTCTCTTCATGTTCCTTATTGACTTCCTGGTGATGAGCATCATGGTCTCCTGGTCTTGAGAATGGCCAAGCATTGCTCTGTGAATGTGGAAGATGGGCATGTGGAAGGCTCCAGGGAGGAGGGATCATTGAACATGTACTCTAATCCATGTGCCTGTTGAATGACCTGTTTTTTTTATTTTTGGGTTTTAAGGGAGACACTGCCCTCAAACACTTCTGTGCAGCTGGGAATGCATGCTTCTGCTTCACCTTGCAGGAAGCATTAATGAATCCTTTCCAGAAGACATGAGAAGAGAGAAGTGAGCCTCTGGTATCATGCAGGTTCCTTGCATTGCCCATGGGCTAGAAGAGAGAAGAGTTGCTTCATGAGATTTGATCCCCTTTTTCCTGAAAAGTTCCACACAGAGGTGAGTCCCCAGCATGTTTAGAAATCATTTCAGACACCTTTCTGGACGGAATTGAATCCGAGCCCCTGATGATGTGGAAGAGCTAAAGATGGGTTTGCTATGAATTTTCTATTTCATTCATCAGGGCCTGAGTCAAGTCAGTCATTGTGCTGTCAACACATGAGCTGCTGGTCAAATGTGAGGAAGTGGTCTTGCTTTATGAAAACACCACCCTGATTCAGTGAGCCAGAGGCAGCCTGCAGTCCCTGTTTTCCTGTAAAGGCAGATTGCTGTGGATGGCCTCTGGCCTCGTCATGCAGCCCTGCTCAGAGTAGGGGATTGAGGGACCAGGCAGATCCCTAGTTCCTTTTGACCTTTATTGCCATTGGGCCACCCCAGGATTCTTGGACTCTACCTGGTCTTCTGGCCTGGGTCAGGGGATGTAAGGTTTGGAATCCCCCTCTGTGGCAGGATCCCAAGCCCCCCCCAGCCACTTGAGGACAGGCACAGCCTTCCCTAATTGTGTTAGAGTTGGAGACTTCTCCCACCCATCCTCATCCATGCTCATCCCACATTTTGTAGCTTGACACCTGAGGACCTTTATTCATTGACTTAGTTGTTAGTGATGATGGTTACTAAGACTAAGTGACTCTTTCAAGTCACATCACTTGCATGGTAGGGCTAGAGCATGGATCTTCCTAATTGATTTCATGGGACTCTCTCATGGAAACTGTGACTGCCTCCTAAACACACACTCTACATTTGGAGTGTCAAAATTCTTGGCACTGCCTCCTTGGCAAGTGTATCTTGTCTTCTACGTGGGAATTTCAAAAATATTTTCCTTTGGTTTGTGGAGGTCATGCAGAAGTGATTTCATTTGAAATAGCCCAAACAAGAAATACCAGTTGTCTTTTTCGCACATGGATGTGTGTAGTGAACATCCCTTTCTGTGTGCTTGCATGAGTTGCTCCTTTGAATTTGTTGAAGAATGGTTGGCTGGGGAGCAAGGTAACGAGAGATGGATATCAATGCTTGTCCAGTATTCTGAAGTGAAGAATGTATTGAGGATGTGAAGGCTTTTCTAGCCAGTTCCTATGGCTCAGTCAGGGATCAGTCAGAGGATTCTGTCTGGTAGACTCTTTGGAACATATGTCAAAGTGGCCTGGTCTTACCCTGTCCAGGACTGAATGCTGAGCTTGAGTGGGAGCTTCTTATCAGTTCAAGTACTTCCATGAGTCTGTCCTCTGTTCTCTTTTTTTTTTTTTTTTTCAGTTTTCAGTGGACATATCTTTATTTTATTTTATTTTATATGGTGCTGAGGATCGAACCCACTGACTCGCGCATGCCAGTCGAACACGTTACCACTTGAGCCACATCCCCAGCCCCCTCTGTTCTCTTTTTTCCGAGCAGTTTCTAACAGGAAAGGAGAACAAACATTGAAAGTACAGTGATTGATTATGTATACCAATGTTATTTGAATCAACTTTGTATAATTCAAAATTAACTTTTTGCTAGTAAAATTTCATATGTTGAGGAAATAATGAAAATATTGGGGTTGGGGGATGAGGATGGGCAAATCAAATATTTTTGAGCACCAAGACCTGTTTTTTTTTTTTTTTTTTAACTTAAATCATAAACTGCCTGAGGACCACAGCAAGTAGATATTTCCAGAGACAGTGGGAAGGTAGTAGCACATGAGGAAGGGAAGAGCTCTCAGGATGGGAAGAGGGGGCCGCTTCAGGACTCACCGGGCAAGGCACGAGGCTGCTGGCCATGGTACATGCCTGGGCCCACTGAGTGGGGAAGATCCATGCTCTGTGTCCCTCCACCCTCCTCTGTAGCTTGTGTTGGCAGCAGATCAGGGAATTGGGGTCAGAAGTGCTCCCAGTAATATAGGCACCAGCCCCCAGAGTGTGTTCCTAGCCCTTTCCCCACCTGGCCTGACTTGGTGCTTGTGTTGATGCATGGCTGAAACCCTACAGTCATCAGAGTGTGTCTGCGGTCCAGATCCACCCTGCATGGCCAACATGCTCAGACCTTCGGCTGGGTCCTAGGCCTGCTACAACCAAACTCTGTCAACTGGGTGGCCAACAACAGAGGAAGGGCCTTCCCTCAAGCTCCAGGGGCTCAACACACAAGGTGTTGGGCGGTCTCACTGCCAAAACACCTCACAGGTTCCTAGGGGACTGTCCCCCCAACTCTCCCAGCCCTTGCCCACTCTCCTATTGCTGTCCACGATCTGTGGTTCCCATATGGGCATCCCGCCCTGGCTCCAACCTCACATAGCTGGTATCCCCAAGTCTCCCTGGTCTCTGGGTCCAGACTCTCCTCTTCCTACAAGAATATCAGATATTGGATTTGGTCCCAGTTGATGCTGTGTTCCATCATGTGAGCTCTTAGCTTCATCACTGTGCAAAGACTCTTTTCCCACACAAGTTCGCACGACTTTTGGCTGGCTTAAGAATTTTCAGGCGACACTTTTCTAATGAGTACACTTTCCTTCCTTCCGATCTCCCCCCAGTGAGCATTCCTCGCACCCTTGTCCTAGTTCCTTTATGGCAGTTTCCCTCCTTATGGCTGAGAGGACCTAGTGACCCCTGGATTCACACGTTCTCCTTAATCACCAACACACTGCAGAATTCTCCAAAGGGCCATACATGCTCCTGGAAGTTGGTGTTGGAAATAGTTCTCCATCCATTAATCACTCCCTCACTCACTAATGTCCTTGTGTCCTTGAGAAAGGCTCTCCCTTTCCTGGTTTTCCTGAATAGAAATCCTCTTGCCTCTTGGGTGAATAGGGTTATGGGTTGTGCAGAGGGTGTTGGTCCACTGAGCATCTTAGAGACTGTCCTTTATGGAGCCTAATGATCCTCATTGGGGAATGAGGCCAGGGTCCTAACTGTGGTTAGTGTGAGGACACCCTGGGTTCAGAGAGGGAAAGAAGGACGAGGGAAACTCAGATGTCCCTTCATGGCCCCTGGAGTTAGAGGACTTACCCCTTTGCACCTGGGATCAGGAGACCTCATTTCCTCAAGGACACGCACACTCAGACGTTAATCTTGAGTGTGGGTTCCTTTCTGGGGTCCAGGGCTGTTGTTAGCCACCAGGAATGACAGTGCTCTCCATGCTGAGTGGAGCCATTTTTGCCAGGAAAGAGCCCGTGGTCACGCCTTGTGCAAAGCATCCCGCGCCAGGGGCTCCCATCCCTACATTCCTGTCCTGAAAGGAAACCACTCAGAGGCAAGGTGGGTCCAACCACCTCCCATGTGTTCACTCATCACTGTGTTCCAGCATCACCCCAGTTAACAGTCCTGATGGGATTGGATGTGGCTCAGAGTGTCACCCTCATGAGCTCTACCCTGCCACAGCTGCAGTTCTGCAGTGGGAGAAACTCAAAACCTCAAAACACATGCACATGAAAGAAAAGAGCAAGAGCCAGAGCCCAAACAGGCCAGGTGTGGCAAAGACAGCTGGAGTGCCTAGGTTGGGACTCAGAATTCTGTCAGTGGGGTGGCATTGCTGCTGGCACCAGCATGATAACCGAGAGCCAGCCCTGCTCATTTTGGGGAGCAGTGTGTTGGGGAAGGCAGCAGAAATTGAGAGGCAGGATTGAGTTTGGCCCTAGGAGGAGGTTGGGTAAGAGGCCAGTGTGGGTTGGAGGGCCTGGGCAGATAGAGAGAGGCCAGGGCACACCCCAAAGCCTGGAGACTGCACTGGATGTCCAGGGTTGTGAAACACCCTCCCCTCTTACTCACAACTGAGAGCAAGGGGCATTGATGAGTTCAGTTTGTGTGCGGCTGCATCCAAGGTGGCTCGGCTAGGCACCTCTGTTTCCTTGACTCAGGAGGCTGGGAGTCCAGGCTCCACCGAGGCTCGGCTGGGAGGATCGGACTCTGAGTTTATGCCTGTGTTCCTGGTAGGATCCATGTTGGCTGAGCCTCAGTGTTTTTGTAATGAGAGGATGGGTGACCGTCATGTCTTTATCACAGGACACACTTGCTAAATGGATTTGTTTGCTCTGAGGAGGAAAGAGAGAGGGGGGAGTGGTGCTGGAGACAGGGATGCAGACAGGGGTCATGGACTTGGCATAACTCAGTCTTGGAGGTGATATCCCATCACCTGTACCCACTTCAATTCCCATGAATCCAGAGGCTGAGCCCCCTTGAGGTGAGGGGTGAACCGGTTCTGGGCAGCAGGATGCTGTGGTACCTCGGAGTCTCTGTGAGACCCCAACACTAGACACACTTGGCCCTTTTGAAATCTTAGGAGAAGCCTTGGGAAGTTGTATGGCAGAGGGGAGCAGCCTCTGCATCTCAGTCCCCTCCAACTTGCCATGGTGTAGAGAGGGAACTGCAGCCACGATGGGACGGACATTGGCCATGTCCCTGTGTGGGACACAGGCCTGATTGAGTTAGGGTGCATTCTTTGTCTCTCCCCTTCTTGTGATTGTCCCATCTGTACATTTGTGCTTTAGCCACCTGTGAGTCCCATCTCTGGTTTCAGAGAGAATAGAGGGTGTTAGGGGCCAATAGACACAATAAACCCTAGAGATTAGATGCTACCCTACTTTCCAGAAAAGACTGGGCACACCATGAGTTGCACAATGATGGGACCAGGGTCCAAAAGCTGCTGAGAGGGAAGGACTGGTTGTGAATGCATTTTTGAAG
Source organism: Urocitellus parryii (assembly GCF_045843805.1). NCBI lineage: Eukaryota > Metazoa > Chordata > Mammalia > Rodentia > Sciuridae > Urocitellus > Urocitellus parryii. The sequence continues at coordinate 1,360,930 of NW_027551760.1, forward strand.
GCTCCAAGCTGGAACTCTAGTGGCACCAAGCAGGGCAGATGCTGGTGGGGATGTTTGGGTAGTTGTTGGTGAACACCTGCGCACCTGAGATGGGTAGGCATGGAGGAGAAATCAGCAGCCCATAGGGCTTTTGAAAGTGGTCTTATGTGAAAAGAGGCTCAGGTATGGGCACAGGAAATGACATCATTGCCTTGACAATGGATCAAACAGAACATGGAACCCTGGTATCCAGGCACCCACTTCACTGACCAAGCCATCCGAGCTCACTTGGTTGGAGCCACTGGAGGGAGAAGGATGTTCTCCTGTGGTTGCAGACAATGCCGAGCCTCAGGCTCCCAGGAATCTCAGGGGGGCCAACTAGCCCTTTTGTGGATACACTGGGTGAGGCTTCATCTTAGACGCCAGAGCCTCTGGCGATTGTCGCAGAGGAGCTCAAGAGTAACAGTGAGTAGCACAGGGCAGGTGAGCCCAGCAGGCCCTCTAGTCTGATCCCTGATGAATGGCCCAGGACTCCTATTCTGACTCTGTGTGTGTGTGTGTGTGTGTGTGTGTGTGTGTGTGTGTGTGTTTGTACTGATGGGAACTGTCCCATTGTGCTTTGACTCTAGTGTATTGGCACAAGTCATTTTTCTGTTTGTCACCATTTCCATTTTGAACCCACCATTCTTGGTCCCAACCCAGGGTGAAAATGATCAGAACACGGAGGAGCCCTTCAGGGTTCAGAGCCTTGAACCTTACAGGCAGGACCAGCTTAGGAATGAGCTCCTGCCTGTCATTTGTGGGAGGAACCTACAGTTCAGCAGCAACGTGGGGTTAGTCTCCTGGGATTTCATCCCCACCCAGCAGGTGCTGGATCTCTTGTTCCCAAGGTAAGCACCAGACCACCAAGCCCAAGTGTGTAGCCCCCTCATGCCTCTGTCTTGGGGCTGCCATGTGCCTCTCAGGGACCCAAAGGTTTGTGATACCTAATGAGATAGAGGACCACACTCATAGTGGAATGTCAGCCCGGAATGGGAGGAGTCCTGGAGGTGCCTGCCACAGCCTTGCAAGGGCAGTGAACTTCCCCTCTCAGGCAGAGAAACCATCCTGACTCCAGCTGATCCACAGAGGTCCGTGGAGCAGTCCCCACACACTGGGCACCACAGCTCAATGGTGTGCACTGAGCTCATTCCCAGGTGGACTCAGTGAGGCCAGGTGGTCTTTCTGGTGTGATGTTGGCTTTGTGAAGAACGTAGATCTGTGCCAGAGGCGTCTCAAAACTCGGGCCTTGGGAAAAGCACTTTTGGGTTAATAAAGACATGTTAGTTTCCATAGTGGGACAGAGCGTCCTAGCTGGGACATAGCTGGACAGGGGCTTTGGACATGGCAGCTCCCACACCCAGAGATATGTGGGAATCAGCAGTTTGGGCTCATTCACTGGTGAACATGGAGAAAGCACCCACTGTGTGAAGACACGTTTCCAGTCACGTTTCATAATTCAGTGAAAATTGGGGTGCAAATGATTGCCATTGTGTCCCTTTTCATGGGGTCAGCCTAAACCGCAGGTGCCATGAGTACATATCCTCCATGTGACTGCATCCCTGACTCCATGAGGCATAACTGCACGTTGTCCTCTTCAGTGACTATGGTGGACCCTTGGACCAACTTCAACATGGAATGGGCTTGGGGTCAAGAGGGTGGGCTCCTGTTTCCAGAATAGGGACCTGCAAGGTGATTTGACTTGGGAAGGCTGAGGAAAGACTGCTCTCCCCAATTCAGTTTTCTGCCTGCAGTGTAAGGTGTGGGGCTTCAACAGTAGGAGGGGTAAGGCGGGGAGTTGTAGGTGGAGTCAGGGTCCTCTGAGGAAGGCCCTGGGATAATGGATCCCCCCACACCACACCTCCCTGTCCTCCCCCAGGGCCACAGAGATGTGGTCTGCACTCATGGGAAAAGAGAGGTCCACCGCTACTCAGGGGAACTCAGTGAGAGCTCACAGAGAATGAGGTAGCATTGCAGCCCACGCCAGGGGAGGAGGTGTCTCTTGAGCCCCGAGAAGAGTGGGCAGGAGGACAGACACTCCCAGAAGGTGCATTCCAGGTTGGAGAGCATGTAGCCAAGAGGAAGAAGAGTGTCAGGCCTGCCCAGAGGAGGGGAGAGCTGGTCAAACCATGGATCTAGCGCTCCTTCGTTGAAGGTTCTTTGCCTGTAGCGACCTGTCCTGACCCTGCCTGTACAGCCACTGTGTCTTGCCTGAGGTGGACTGGTGTGTTCAGAACCAGGGACGGTTCAGGAGGGTAGGGTCAGAGGTTTGCTCTGGCAAGGCCAGGGTTTTGCTGACTCCACACCTGCCTCCCCACAGTGCCTCATCTTCCTTCCTGGGGACCTGGGTGAACTTCTACTCCGAGGCTTCCCATCAGCCTCCAGGCTCTCTGAGTCTGCAGCAGCTGCTGCCGTACATGTGGCTCCTCCTGAGTGGCTTTAACCTGGAGCACCAAGCACACCACCTGCTGGCCCAGGTTGAAGATGGCAGATCAAGCCAGGCAGAGCCTGAGAGCCAGGCGGACCGGGGTGAGTACCTAAGTACCTCAACACACCTCCAAACCATACCCCTCCAATTAGTGTAGCCCTGTATGAGTAGATGAGTCCACTGTCAAGGTGGAGGCACCCACCATCAAGTGCTTTTCCCCAAACCCACCTGTGATCATTGCTGCAGTGGGGAGAAAACCTTCAACACATGAGTCTTTGGGGACCAATCCAGATACAAAGTCTAGCTGTTTCTCTTTGATGGGTCCAACGTGAACTAAGAGGTACTGGGGTACAAGGGGCTATTTCCTTGAAAGGTGTTCCTGTAGTGGACCTCCTGTGCATAGAGGGTCCTCAGGGATTAATCAGTGGGGAGTCTTTGGTGGAACAGAAGCTGGATTCGGGGGCTCTCAGGTCTGTGTGTGAGACCTGAGCTGGCAGAGGCTCTCAGTTGTGGGGGATGTTGGGTAGTGTATTCCTTGAGTGTCACCTACCACGCCTCTGCCCCTGCCTTTCCAGAGCTGAGGGTCCCTGCTGATGCGAAAGTCTATCACGGCCTGATTGGAGGAGTGCATTATGACTTTCTTCTTCGAGAAACAGATGCCAGCAAGTCGTTGAAGGTCAAACCAAAGGAGGTAAACAGCCACCTTCTTCAGTCTTTACTCCTGGTGCCACTCCACATCCTCCAAGGGGACAAGAACCTCAGGTTCTGGATGGATGTTGTAGAATGCCCACAGAGCCAACTGCCAGGCTGGGTGGGGTGCAGTTGCTGGGCTTTGCTGATGTTGTCATCCCCCACAGTTCTTGGAACCTTCTGTGGCAGTGGCATCCAGGACCCCAGCAGCTGTGAGCAGCAGCTCTGCAGTGGCTGCAGGATCATTGCCCCAGGCCACCCAAAGCAATGAGTGCTGCATGAGAAAAGTCACCAGTAGCAGCTCCTCACTGCTTCACTCCAGCGAGCAGGTGGAAGACAGCCGCGTTGTTCACGTCCTCCTAGAGGGACAGAGCCTGAGGGAGACAAAGCGCATCCCGGTAAGCCCGACAGCAGGGCTGCCTCCTGGGTGTCCACACAGTGGAAGGCAGGAGACACAGCCAACCCCAGGGCTATGGTGGGAAATAAAGAAGAGAGAGGTCCGTCTTAAGGGCTTGACCTGAGGAGGGAGAGCATCAGCATGCCCAGCTTCAGTGGTGAGTGGGCCTGTGTATTGTGGGTTTTGCAGGCCAGAAGTGCAGACGGAAGTGCTGTGGACAGATGAAGGCAGAGATATGTCCAGGGTGCAGGCTGCAGTGCCTAGAACTTGGTATTCTCAATGAGTGAAGTTGGAGCAGAGGAGGTGGCAGTGACTTGTCACATGTGTAGGAGGGGATGTGTTCCTGGTGGCAGGGAAGAGAACCTCCTTAGCATGACTAGGTGTAGGAATTTGGGGTCGGGATCACCTGGGGGGTCATGCCAAAGCTTCGGAATGTTAGGCTTTGCATGTATGTAAATACGGAGCTAAAGGGGTTCTTGGCAGAATTTCTATGGATGTGCAGTAGACACGCTAACGCTGCAGGTGTCCAGCTGCAGAGGAGACATGTTCAGTGACTGCCAGTGCTGAGTCAAGTACATCATTACAACCAGACCCGCACCGAGCTTCCAGAGGCCAGGGCCTCTCAAAGCTATCATGAAGCACTCAAGTGCACACTCTTGTATCTGAGTCTGTTTTGTGTCGTGGCAGTCAGGACCCAAATTTTCAGTGCATCTGCCTCTTCCACCCACAAAGGCAGCCTGCATCCCAGATCACACTTGGTGCGCAGATCCCTGGCCCATTGCTCTCATCTCAGTGAGATGAGAGTGTGTCTGTGCATAGGCAGTTTGGTCCTTTGACATGAGTGGAATGTGGCTCCCCAGGGGGAGGGGAGATGGCAGGTACAGGCAGATATTTGTACCAGGATTGTTCTAGTAGCACATTGCAAGAACCCAGGTGGTATATGGAGGACACACTCAGGTAGCAGGATAACAAGATTGTGCCCTTGTATATGTAGCTGAGATTTCTCCTGAATGTTTGACCACAGTCTTCTGGGTAGCTCTTCTAAAAGCCATTCTCTGATGACATTTGTCCCACCCTGATCCAGGTGACCTTTCAGGAGACGGTGACAAGCCTCATCCGCAGGGCCTTGGACCAAAATTTGTTGCAGCATGAGGATGTGGACAACTTTGAGCTGCTGTATATGATGTCTGAGGATGAGAGTAAGTAGGACAATCAGACAGTGGGGAGACATGATCCACAGTGGGCTCAGGATAACTGACAGCCAAGAGAAAGTGGGCCTTGGCCCCAAAATACCAAAGTGTGATGGGCCTGGCGGAGACTCTCAGGGGTTGTGGGTGTTTTGTGGTATAATCCTTGAGTGCCACCTAACAATTCTCTCCACTTCGCTCTGCAGAAATCAAGGTCTCTGACCACTCACTCGTGTGTCTGTCCATGAATCTGGGAATACAATATTTCATCCTGAGGAAACGCCCCCAGGTCAAGGGAAAGGAGGTAAACACCTACCTTATTCAAGCTGTGCATGTGCTGCCATTCCACTCCGACCTGAGGAAATAAGAAGCCTCAGCACCTGGACATATTTGCTGGAAGCCCATAGAGCCAACTGACAGTCTGGGGTGGCTTTCTGTTTCTGGGTTTGCTGATGTTCCATCCCCCACAGTTCTCAGAATCAACCTGCAAGTCCTCCAGGCCGCTTTCCCACAAGCAGGTGGGAGACACCTGCTTAATTCGTGTCCACTTAGAAACGCAAAGTCCAGAGATGGCCAAGAGTGTTCTGGTAAGCCTGGGAGCAGGGGTGTCCCGTGGTGCTTACACCTGGGTGGGGAGCAGACACTGGTCCAATACCATGGACTACTCATGCCCTCTTGAATTTGGAGCTTCTGGATGATCAGGAGGATAGATGGGAATCAAGAAGGGAGAGGTCAGTGTGAAGGGCTGGAGCTGAGATGAGCGAGTGCAGCAGCTTGTCCACTGCCATGTCTGAGGGAGTCTGTGTGTCAGGTGGCAGCATGCAGTCCAGAAGGGCAGGGACAGGTATGGGTGACAGATGAGAATAGGACAGGAACTAGGTTGCAGGTTCCCTTGTATGGGATGCTGACGTCTATGGAGGAGGACAGCAGTGTGAGGTTCTCCATGTTCCTTGAACAAGGAGCTGAGAGAGTCTCTCTGCAGAGTCGATATGGATGTGGAGCAAGCACACTAAATGTCCAGGTAACCCAATGACCACCCTTGCCGGATGAGGTGCCCTCCTACATCCCAGCCAGCACTGAGCCTCTGGAGGCCAGGAGCTCTCGTGGCTATCTTTCAGCACTCCTGTGTGTGGTCATGTTCCTGGGTCTGTTTTTGGCCCTGGCAATCCAGACCAAAGCCTCTAGGTTTTGTGCCTAGGCCATTCCCAATGCCGCCTGCATCCTCGGGCATACCTGGGATCTTGGAGGCTATTGTCCCATTCCTCCCAACTTGTGGGATGAGATTGCATCTGTATGCAGGTAGTGGGGTCCTTTCACTCCAAGAGGAGTGCAGCTCCACAAAGAGCAATGGCAGGCCCAGGAAGTCCTATGTACAAGGACTGGGCTAGTAGCCTGTGGGAAGAGCCCACACGATGAGCAGGAGGTCAGCCTCAGGTAGTAGGGTCATGGATGTTGCACTTGTATTTAGAGTGGAGGTGCCTCCAGAATGCCCCTGCCCACTGTCCTTGAGTAGTCACTTCAAGGCCCATTTCCTGAAGGCCTGTCTCCCATGCTGCTCCAGGTGACCTGCCAGGATAGGGCTCCTGTTGTCATCCGCAGCGCCCTCGACCTACACTTCCTTACTGAGGAGAATCCAGAGGATTATGAGCTGGGCCAAATCATCTCTCGCCGTCAGAGTAAGTGAGACAATCAGATAGCAGAGAGCAAGGGTCAGGATGTGGACTCAGGTCAACTCTTAGCAACAAAGAGTAGTCTCTGACCCCCAAGAACACTCCAACAGGTGTGTTGGGTTCGTGCACAAAGCCAACTGCACTTCTGCTGGTGGAAGGTCTTGAGGTCCAATAGTATACCCCAGTGGATATTGCGGCTCCCCACCAGGTGCCCTCCCCTGGACGTGAACAGGCATCCAAAGCTGACATCTTTGAGGAGTGAGGAGGAAAGCCTCTCTCCAGGAGCAGTATGTTTTCATGGTCTGGGATAGGAGTGGTTTCAAAGGAACATGGGAATGCATGGGCTAAAGAGGGAACTGGCATTTTGTGGACTGAAGCAGTACTATTGAAAGCCTTCTGTGTGACCAAAAAACCACTGCCTGGGCAGAGCATTGCCAGGATTCTAGCAAGCAGTAACAGGATGAAATTGGGAAGAAAACACAGCCTGGGAGACAGCCTGAATCATCTGTTTTTGCATAAATTCCATGGTCTTACGCACCTGAGTCCACTAGGCAAGGAGTGATCACAATAGCCAGGTTGTGATCCCTAACTAAAGTCAGATGAGGGCTTCCTGAGCACTTAGCCACAGAGCTCATCTGATAATAATGCCAGCGCTTTTTTTGTTGGTTGGTTGGTTGGTTGGTTTTTGTGAGCCAAACACCACAGCAGCCATTATCCCAGCCTATGTACCCTGAAGACCACCATCCCTATGAGTTCTAGGATCACTTGTCTCCTATCTTAACCTACTGTTAGGTTAGTAGAGTCTATGGAAGAGGAAGTCTGTCTGGGGCCTTGGTAGCCTAAGAAATTCATAGCAGAGATCTCCACATCCAACCCAGAAGGGATGGAGAACAGGCTCTAGGTTAGAGGAGGGCGACAGGAAACACATGTTCAGAGGAAGGAGAAGCGGCTGTTGTATTCCCCCACTCGGGGTCATGGCACCACTGGGCCATACACCATGTTGGAGGGAAGCAGTCCCTTTGCTGGTCTTTGGAACCATTGTTCTCAGTAGGGCAGTATTTGGAATGTGGCCTCCATTCTCAGAAGCCTGGTTCACATGGAGGCGGGCTCCACCAACGCAGAAGCATGGCTCTAACGTGGTATCCGTGCTGGTCAGCCTGTCCTCACTGTGGCCATACTTGAGGAAAATAACTCAGAGGAGGAATCCTAGGCCTTTTCTCTGGGTTTCATAGCTTTCTCTTTGGTTGTGCACTGAGGCTGTCCATAAAGCTCTAGTGTGTGGCAGTGGAGAGCTCCTCAGCCCTTGCCACAAAGGCATAGACTGGGAGAGAGAGAACGAGGCTGGCAGAGAGGGAGAGAGAGAAAGATGGAGAGGGAGGACCTCTACTTGGAGAATGAGGATTCAGTGGAGCCAACAGGAACAAGGTACTGTTGCCCAGGGCACAACCCTGTTTAGGTCTTCCTCCAACCATGCTCAACCTTTCTTCCAGTCCCTCCCACCCCCCAGTAGTGTATTCATCTTGAATGAGAATTTCATGTTGACATCAGAGCACTCACCATCCAATGCTTCCCTCCAAACCCACCTATGAAGATGGCTCACGTGGGGACTGAATCTTCGGCACAGGAGCCTTTTGTGGGAGATTTCAGATGCCAACCCTAGTGGTGTGCTTTGGCAGATGCAAGAGGACCTGAGATATTCTGGAGTCCAAAGCCTTTGGTAGGAACAGACATTAGGTCTGTTGAAGTGCTCTGCCTAGTTCTTCCTCAGGGAGGACTGTGGAGGCTGTCTTTGTTGGTATTGGTGCTGAATTGGAGAGCTCTCAGGTGTGTGGCTCTGGCCTTTTCTGGCACAGGCTCTCAGATGTTGGCGTGTCCTAGGGAGCACCTCCTGAGTGCCACCTTCTTTTTGTACACCCCTCTCTCCCCAGAGCTGAGGATTCCAGCAGAGGCCAACGTATTTTATGCCAAGAATCCTCACAAAAAATCCAACTTTGTGCTGAGGAAAAGGAGCCTCTCCCAAAAGAATGATGGGTGGATCCAGCCTCAACCTCCCTCTCGTCCTGGAAAGAAGGCTCCAGCCCTCCTGAGGATGCTTGCAAAACCATTCTGCTGCTGTGTGCCTGGGCGGGGCTGAGGCAGCCCAGGAATATTTACATTGATTACTATTTTCTTCAAAGTTTGAATCTATAGTATGCCATTGTCCTTGACCTTGTTTAGTAACACAGTTGTTACTCTATCCTGTATTTGTTGTTTCCATTAATATATTATTATTTTAAAATATATATGTTTTTGTTACCTGATCTACTGTGATGATTTGAGTATACTAAATGTAGCAGTGATTCCTAAAGGACACATCCAAACCAACAGGAAGGAATGTTTCATTCTATCAGCAAGAACTTTGGTTTTTAGGAGTTTGGCAGATGGCATTATCTGAGTCAGTTTTCCAATGGGGGCAATGAAGTATCAGCTATGATGGTACAAACACAAACAAAGACACACAAACACACACAAGAGCACACACACTCACTGAGAGATAGATAGGCAGATGGAGTTGGTCTCTGCTGAAATACTTTGGAGACATGGTTCTGATTTCTCCCCTTTTGGAGTATTTTCAATTGCACAAGGTGTCTTGCAAATGAACCCATGTCTGAGGAAGACATGCATGTGTACTTCACATGCCACTTTTCACATAGCAGGAAGGTCATGTAATATTTTTCATGCAGCTGTCTTTTGACTGTGAACCATCCCATGAGGTCAGCTGTGGAATTTTCAACTTGTAGCATCACAATGGGGATCCACTCTTTGGATTTGGGGATATTTCCGATTTTCTTGATTCAGATTGGAATGATATATATATTAGTTTTTGATGAAAATTCTGCATTTGATGGTAATGAATGTCGTGCATCTAGGAATCTGTAGAGTGCAGACAATGAATGGATGCCTACTGTTGTCTGGACTGGTCTGAAAAGTCCTGTAGCATCTGAGCATGTGTGAGGGCTGTACAGGTCTTGCAAAAAGTCCAGGTCAGATGATCCTGCACAAAGCTGAACTCCTAGTGGTCTCCACAACAGTGTAAGGGCCAAGGAGAAACACACTTCCACACAGAAGTTGGGAAGCTACCTTATGAAGGTGATCATAGATACGGGATTATTAATATATCCAGGTTGGCATCTATTATTTTTTTAGCTTTTGACTTTCGCAGCTGTGGGCATCTTGACAACCATCAACTCCCTGTAAGCACAGACAACTCTATAAGAACCTGAGGATAAATTTCCCTGTGCATGTCCCCTTGTGAAACTGCTTAAGCACCGCCTGGTTTACACACAGGTGGAATTTCTAGGTCAAAGTGTGCATGTTTACTTCTTTGACTAAGCACTGCCAGGTGGCTCTTCTGCATAGCTCTACCTGTGGCCAGGATTGTATTATCTAGCTTTCTAACTTTTGCATGTTGAGTAGATACATAGTGGGAGCACACTGTTTTTGTTGGTATTTTTCTTGGTATCTATTCTGATGCTTTTCACTGGGGGATTTTTTCCTGTGAAAATGGGCTTCCTCTACTTGACCTTATTTTCTTCTTTTTAAAATTTTTTCAATGTGACTTTTTAATTTTAGTTTTATTAAAGACATTGCCCCTTGCTTGCATAGTCTATATCTAAAGCACTAGTCCTTGCTCCAAGGCCCAGCTTGCTCTCAGCTGCCCCAGGAGGGGAACAGTCTTTGGCGGTAGACAAGAGACACCCCTGCAGGGGGCACAAGTGCTTTGGCCCTCTGGTGTCTTGCCAGCAGTGCTTCCCATGCTCACAGAGGGTTTCAGACACTGAGTCAATGGTCCAGGTGGTCTTTTGTTCAGTCTGATCTCAAATTGAGCTCCTCTGAGAGGTCATATTGAAGTCCTTGTGTGTACCTGATCCATCATTTTAAACAATATTCCAAGTTCACTTTTTGTGTGTACGTGGGTTCTGGGGATTGAACCCAGGGCCTTGAGCCTGTGAGGCAAGTGACCTACCTGAGCTACACCCTCAGAGACCCCTGTAAAAGTATTTCCCCTTTGCCTCGGGGTCTAAGTTGCCAAGGCTGACCTCAAACGTTCCTCTTGCCTCAGCCTCCCTGGTGGCTGGCATGACAGGCATGCACCTGGGACTGTCACACTCGAGCCTGTGATGGGAACTCATGTGCATCTGTCCAGGGCTGAGCATGGTTAGGCAGAGCTGTGCTCCAGGCTCCCTGCAGGGCTGTGGAGGCTTCTGCTGCCCAGCAGCCCTGGTGCCATGGCCAGGGCTCCTCCCAGCCGAGGGCAGGCAGCTGCCCATTGCTGTAGGCTGACCTTATTTTCTTCTTATGGCACTCGTCCGTTCTCTGGAGTATGTTGTATGGTTTGTCCATTAGGAGTCTAACAGGTCCTCTAGAACCTTCAAACAATTAGTAAAATTCCTAAACAGTAAGTGAGCACGCGCAGAAATTGGGCTAATATTTTGGGAAGAACAATGTTGGATGATATATTCATGGCTTGAATAGATCATCCAACATGAAGTTATATTTTATTACTTACAAAATAATAAAATAATGAAGCAATACCATGGGCTGAGCTAAAATAGATCCTTAGGATCTTAGGCATTCTGTAATAAATCTGTGTCACTTGAAGTATAGAGTTGATCGACTCTGAGTAATGAAACAGAAGTAAAGGTATCAAAGCAAATGATCATCTGTTTCCAATTTTCTGTGATTTGGTTCAAGTGGTAAAGTGGTGATATTTCTTAATAATGGATCAAATAGGTTCATAATTGTTTTAGAGTACAATTAGATGCCTTCAAACTTTAGGCTACATGGGCACATTTGAGAACGGTTCCAGCCATTCTCTCATCCTTTGGGTCATTCCCCTCCTATGTCCTGTGAGACATTTTCTATGTGAGGCTTTAAGAAGAAGAAGAGAATATTCTGTGAAGAAAACCTTGTGATCTGTGCAGTATGAAGTTGAATGGATTCATTCAGAAATCAGAAATTCTATTGAAAGATATTTATTTGCATGAGCCAAATAAAACCTATTTTTAGGCATCCTGGTGAAGACAAGGTTTTATCTTTATGTCTCATTTTCTATGTTTTGTTGTTGTTGTTGTTGTTGTTAGAATGAAATTCATATGTTGCCAGACCATTCTATCAGATGTGTAACTAGATGCCATTTAAATTACCCACTTTTACATGGTAGACAGTTTTTAATGAACACTGCCTGTCTGCACCTTTTTTAAAAACAGGACTGGGATCAGAAGCCCAAATACCAATGGTTAGCTGGAACATATTTTTCATTTGGCCTATCTGTCAGTATTCCCTGAGGTCATCTGTGCAATCAGCTTCGTTACTCCTGCTCCCTCACTGGATTTCATAGAAACCATATGCTATGTATGAATCAGGGACACCAATCCCACAACATAGCATTCTTTGAATATCCAAAGTCCCACTTTTCACTTCGCCATGCCTGAGATCAGCAGTAATATTTATCAGCAAATGTGAGATTTTCAAAGATCCAATTCTATGTGCTCCTTTCTCATAGAGCCTTAGGCAGGGATATAGCATACATAAATATTAAGTAAAGTCCATAGTTTTTAAAATGTCATCCATTGAATAGTTGACACATGTCTGAGATATACTTTTTATTTTGGAGGAGGTATTATTTAATAGGGAATTCCAACAGCTACCTAATAGTGAAATGAGAAGTCTTGCATCCATTTTATTTTGTTTCTGATGATTTTTATGAGTAAGGGTAAGATACTTCCTTGTTCTGATGCAGATGTTGCCCACTTTTGTGAATGGATGCGGGGTGTCACCTACTACTTGCATATCTGCATATTGGGCTTGACACTGCTATCGTACTTGGTAGTTGGCAAAAAGTCAATACTGAAGTTAAGCTCTTGTGTTCTAGCAGCAGAGCTGAAGATCCTTGATGTGCCACCTTCTGCAATCCATGCTGCTCTCTTCATGTTCCTTATTGACTTCCTGGTGATGAGCATCATGGTCTCCTGGTCTTGAGAATGGCCAAGCATTGCTCTGTGAATGTGGAAGATGGGCATGTGGAAGGCTCCAGGGAGGAGGGATCATTGAACATGTACTCTAATCCATGTGCCTGTTGAATGACCTGTTTTTTTTATTTTTGGGTTTTAAGGGAGACACTGCCCTCAAACACTTCTGTGCAGCTGGGAATGCATGCTTCTGCTTCACCTTGCAGGAAGCATTAACGAATCCTTTCCAGAAGACATGAGAAGAGAGAAGTGAGCCTCTGGTATCATGCAGGTTCCTTGCATTGCCCATGGGCTAGAAGAGAGAAGAGTTGCTTCATGAGATTTGATCCCCTTTTTCCTGAAAAGTTCCACACAGAGGTGAGTCCCCAGCATGTTTAGAAATCATTTCAGACACCTTTCTGGACGGAATTGAATCCGAGCCCCTGATGATGTGGAAGAGCTAAAGATGGGTTTGCTATGAATTTTCTATTTCATTCATCAGGGCCTGAGTCAAGTCAGTCATTGTGCTGTCAACACATGAGCTGCTGGTCAAATGTGAGGAAGTGGTCTTGCTTTATGAAAACACCACCCTGATTCAGTGAGCCAGAGGCAGCCTGCAGTCCCTGTTTTCCTGTAAAGGCAGATTGCTGTGGATGGCCTCTGGCCTCGTCATGCAGCCCTGCTCAGAGTAGGGGATTGAGGGACCAGGCAGATCCCTAGTTCCTTTTGACCTTTATTGCCATTGGGCCACCCCAGGATTCTTGGACTCTACCTGGTCTTCTGGCCTGGGTCAGGGGATGTAAGGTTTGGAATCCCCCTCTGTGGCAGGATCCCAAGCCCCCCCCAGCCACTTGAGGACAGGCACAGCCTTCCCTAATTGTGTTAGAGTTGGAGACTTCTCCCACCCATCCTCATCCATGCTCATCCCACATTTTGTAGCTTGACACCTGAGGACCTTTATTCATTGACTTAGTTGTTAGTGATGATGGTTACTAAGACTAAGTGACTCTTTCAAGTCACATCACTTGCATGGTAGGGCTAGAGCATGGATCTTCCTAATTGATTTCATGGGACTCTCTCATGGAAACTGTGACTGCCTCCTAAACACACACTCTACATTTGGAGTGTCAAAATTCTTGGCACTGCCTCCTTGGCAAGTGTATCTTGTCTTCTACGTGGGAATTTCAAAAATATTTTCCTTTGGTTTGTGGAGGTCATGCAGAAGTGATTTCATTTGAAATAGCCCAAACAAGAAATACCAGTTGTCTTTTTCGCACATGGATGTGTGTAGTGAACATCCCTTTCTGTGTGCTTGCATGAGTTGCTCCTTTGAATTTGTTGAAGAATGGTTGGCTGGGGAGCAAGGTAACGAGAGATGGATATCAATGCTTGTCCAGTATTCTGAAGTGAAGAATGTATTGAGGATGTGAAGGCTTTTCTAGCCAGTTCCTATGGCTCAGTCAGGGATCAGTCAGAGGATTCTGTCTGGTAGACTCTTTGGAACATATGTCAAAGTGGCCTGGTCTTACCCTGTCCAGGACTGAATGCTGAGCTTGAGTGGGAGCTTCTTATCAGTTCAAGTACTTCCATGAGTCTGTCCTCTGTTCTCTTTTTTTTTTTTTTTTTTCAGTTTTCAGTGGACATATCTTTATTTTATTTTATTTTATATGGTGCTGAGGATCGAACCCACTGACTCGCGCATGCCAGTCGAACACGTTACCACTTGAGCCACATCCCCAGCCCCCTCTGTTCTCTTTTTTCCGAGCAGTTTCTAACAGGAAAGGAGAACAAACATTGAAAGTACAGTGATTGATTATGTATACCAATGTTATTTGAATCAACTTTGTATAATTCAAAATTAACTTTTTGCTAGTAAAATTTCATATGTTGAGGAAATAATGAAAATATTGGGGTTGGGGGATGAGGATGGGCAAATCAAATATTTTTGAGCACCAAGACCTGTTTTTTTTTTTTTTTAACTTAAATCATAAACTGCCTGAGGACCACAGCAAGTAGATATTTCCAGAGACAGTGGGAAGGTAGTAGCACATGAGGAAGGGAAGAGCTCTCAGGATGGGAAGAGGGGGCCGCTTCAGGACTCACCGGGCAAGGCACAAGGCTGCTGGCCATGGTACATGCCTGGGCCCACTGAGTGGGGAAGATCCATGCTCTGTGTCCCTCCACCCTCCTCTGTAGCTTGTGTTGGCAGCAGATCAGGGAATTGGGGTCAGAAGTGCTCCCAGTAATATAGGCACCAGCCCCCAGAGTGTGTTCCTAGCCCTTTCCCCACCTGGCCTGACTTGGTGCTTGTGTTGATGCATGGCTGAAACCCTACAGTCATCAGAGTGTGTCTGCGGTCCAGATCCACCCTGCATGGCCAACATGCTCAGACCTTCGGCTGGGTCCTAGGCCTGCTACAACCAAACTCTGTCAACTGGGTGGCCAACAACAGAGGAAGGGCCTTCCCTCAAGCTCCAGGGGCTCAACACACAAGGTGTTGGGCGGTCTCACTGCCAAAACACCTCACAGGTTCCTAGGGGACTGTCCCCCCAACTCTCCCAGCCCTTGCCCACTCTCCTATTGCTGTCCACGATCTGTGGTTCCCATATGGGCATCCCGCCCTGGCTCCAACCTCACATAGCTGGTATCCCCAAGTCTCCCTGGTCTCTGGGTCCAGACTCTCCTCTTCCTACAAGAATATCAGATATTGGATTTGGTCCCAGTTGATGCTGTGTTCCATCATGTGAGCTCTTAGCTTCATCACTGTGCAAAGACTCTTTTCCCACACAAGTTCGCACGACTTTTGGCTGGCTTAAGAATTTTCAGGCGACACTTTTCTAATGAGTACACTTTCCTTCCTTCCGATCTCCCCCCAGTGAGCATTCCTCGCACCCTTGTCCTAGTTCCTTTATGGCAGTTTCCCTCCTTATGGCTGAGAGGACCTAGTGACCCCTGGATTCACACGTTCTCCTTAATCACCAACACACTGCAGAATTCTCCAAAGGGCCATATATGCTCCTGGAAGTTGGTGTTGGAAATAGTTCTCCATCCATTAATCACTCCCTCACTCACTAATGTCCTTGTGTCCTTGAGAAAGGCTCTCCCTTTCCTGGTTTTCCTGAATAGAAATCCTCTTGCCTCTTGGGTGAATAGGGTTATGGGTTGTGCAGAGGGTGTTGGTCCACTGAGCATCTTAGAGACTGTCCTTTATGGAGCCTAATGATCCTCACTGGGGAATGAGGCCAGGGTCCTAACTGTGGTTAGTGTGAGGACACCCTGGGTTCAGAGAGGGAAAGAAGGACGAGGGAAACTCAGATGTCCCTTCATGGCCCCTGGAGTTAGAGGACTTACCCCTTTGCACCTGGGATCAGGAGACCTCATTTCCTCAAGGACACGCACACTCAGACGTTAATCTTGAGTGTGGGTTCCTTTCTGGGGTCCAGGGCTGTTGTTAGCCACCAGGAATGACAGTGCTCTCCATGCTGAGTGGAGCCATTTTTGCCAGGAAAGAGCCCGTGGTCACGCCTTGTGCAAAGCATCCCGCGCCAGGGGCTCCCATCCCTACATTCCTGTCCTGAAAGGAAACCACTCAGAGGCAAGGTGGGTCCAACCACCTCCCATGTGTTCACTCATCACTGTGTTCCAGCATCACCCCAGTTAACAGTCCTGATGGGATTGGATGTGGCTCAGAGTGTCACCCTCATGAGCTCTACCCTGCCACAGCTGCAGTTCTGCAGTGGGAGAAACTCAAAACCTCAAAACACATGCACATGAAAGAAAAGAGCAAGAGCCAGAGCCCAAACAGGCCAGGTGTGGCAAAGACAGCTGGAGTGCCTAGGTTGGGACTCAGAATTCTGTCAGTGGGGTGGCATTGCTGCTGGCACCAGCATGATAACAGAGAGCCAGCCCTGCTCATTTTGGGGAGCAGTGTGTTGGGGAAGGCAGCAGAAATTGAGAGGCAGGATTGAGTTTGGCCCTAGGAGGAGGTTGGGTAAGAGGCCAGTGTGGGTTGGAGGGCCTGGGCAGATAGAGAGAGGCCAGGGCACACCCCAAAGCCTGGAGACTGCACTGGATGTCCAGGGTTGTGAAACACCCTCCCCTCTTACTCACAACTGAGAGCAAGGGGCATTGATGAGTTCAGTTTGTGTGCGGCTGCATCCAAGGTGGCTCGGCTAGGCACCTCTGTTTCCTTGACTCAGGAGGCTGGGAGTCCAGGCTCCACCGAGGCTCGGCTGGGAGGATCGGACTCTGAGTTTATGCCTGTGTTCCTGGTAGGATCCATGTTGGCTGAGCCTCAGTGTTTTTGTAATGAGAGGATGGGTGACCGTCATGTCTTTATCACAGGACACACTTGCTAAATGGATTTGTTTGCTCTGAGGAGGAAAGAGAGAGGGGGGAGTGGTGCTGGAGACAGGGATGCAGACAGGGGTCATGGACTTGGCATAACTCAGTCTTGGAGGTGATATCCCATCACCTGTACCCACTTCAATTCCCATGAATCCAGAGGCTGAGCCCCCTTGAGGTGAGGGGTGAACCGGTTCTGGGCAGCAGGATGCTGTGGTACCTCGGAGTCTCTGTGAGACCCCAACACTAGACACACTTGGCCCTTTTGAAATCTTAGGAGAAGCCTTGGGAAGTTGTATGGCAGAGGGGAGCAGCCTCTGCATCTCAGTCCCCTCCAACTTGCCATGGTGTAGAGAGGGAACTGCAGCCACGATGGGACGGACATTGGCCATGTCCCTGTGTGGGACACAGGCCTGATTGAGTTAGGGTGCATTCTTTGTCTCTCCCCTTCTTGTGATTGTCCCATCTGTACATTTGTGCTTTAGCCACCTGTGAGTCCCATCTCTGGTTTCAGAGAGAATAGAGGGTGTTAGGGGCCAATAGACACAATAAACCCTAGAGATTAGATGCTACCCTACTTTCCAGAAAAGACTGGGCACACCATGAGTTGCACAATGATGGGACCAGGGTCCAAAAGCTGCTGAGAGGGAAGGACTGGTTGTGAATGCATTTTTGAAGGCTCCAAGCTGGAACTCTAGTGGCACCAAGCAGGGCAGATGCTGGTGGGGATGTTTGGGTAGTTGTTGGTGAACACCTGCGCACCTGAGATGGGTAGGCATGGAGGAGAAATCAGCAGCCCATAGGGCTTTTGAAAGTGGTCTTATGTGAAAAGAGGCTCAGGTATGGGCACAGGAAATGACATCATTGCCTTGACAATGGATCAAACAGAACATGGAACCCTGGTATCCAGGCACCCACTTCACTGACCAAGCCATCCGAGCTCACTTGGTTGGAGCCACTGGAGGGAGAAGGATGTTCTCCTGTGGTTGCAGACAATGCCGAGCCTCAGGCTCCCAGGAATCTCAGGGGGGCCAACTAGCCCTTTTGTGGATACACTGGGTGAGGCTTCATCTTAGACGCCAGAGCCTCTGGCGATTGTCGCAGAGGAGCTCAAGAGTAACAGTGAGTAGCACAGGGCAGGTGAGCCCAGCAGGCCCTCTAGTCTGATCCCTGATGAATGGCCCAGGACTCCTATTCTGACTCTGTGTGTGTGTGTGTGTGTGTGTGTGTGTGTGTGTGTGTGTGTGTGTTTGTACTGATGGGAACTGTCCCATTGTGCTTTGACTCTAGTGTATTGGCACAAGTCATTTTTCTGTTTGTCACCATTTCCATTTTGAACCCACCATTCTTGGTCCCAACCCAGGGTGAAAATGATCAGAACACGGAGGAGCCCTTCAGGGTTCAGAGCCTTGAACCTTACAGGCAGGACCAGCTTAGGAATGAGCTCCTGCCTGTCATTTGTGGGAGGAACCTACAGTTCAGCAGCAACGTGGGGTTAGTCTCCTGGGATTTCATCCCCACCCAGCAGGTGCTGGATCTCTTGTTCCCAAGGTAAGCACCAGACCACCAAGCCCAAGTGTGTAGCCCCCTCATGCCTCTGTCTTGGGGCTGCCATGTGCCTCTCAGGGACCCAAAGGTTTGTGATACCTAATGAGATAGAGGACCACACTCATAGTGGAATGTCAGCCCCGAATGGGAGGAGTCCTGGAGGTGCCTGCCACAGCCTTGCAAGGGCAGTGAACTTCCCCTCTCAGGCAGAGAAACCATCCTGACTCCAGCTGATCCACAGAGGTCCGTGGAGCAGTCCCCACACACTGGGCACCACAGCTCAATGGTGTGCACTGAGCTCATTCCCAGGTGGACTCAGTGAGGCCAGGTGGTCTTTCTGGTGTGATGTTGGCTTTGTGAAGAACGTAGATCTGTGCCAGAGGCGTCTCAAAACTCGGGCCTTGGGAAAAGCACTTTTGGGTTAATAAAGACATGTTAGTTTCCATAGTGGGACAGAGCGTCCTAGCTGGGACATAGCTGGACAGGGGCTTTGGACATGGCAGCTCCCACACCCAGAGATATGTGGGAATCAGCAGTTTGGGCTCATTCACTGGTGAACATGGAGAAAGCACCCACTGTGTGAAGACACGTTTCCAGTCACGTTTCATAATTCAGTGAAAATTGGGGTGCAAATGATTGCCATTGTGTCCCTTTTCATGGGGTCAGCCTAAACCGCAGGTGCCATGAGTACATATCCTCCATGTGACTGCATCCCTGACTCCATGAGGCATAACTGCACGTTGTCCTCTTCAGTGACTATGGTGGACCCTTGGACCAACTTCAACATGGAATGGGCTTGGGGTCAAGAGGGTGGGCTCCTGTTTCCAGAATAGGGACCTGCAAGGTGATTTGACTTGGGAAGGCTGAGGAAAGACTGCTCTCCCCAATTCAGTTTTCTGCCTGCAGTGTAAGGTGTGGGGCTTCAACAGTAGGAGGGGTAAGGCGGGGAGTTGTAGGTGGAGTCAGGGTCCTCTGGGGAAGGCCCTGGGATAATGGATCCCCCCACACCACACCTCCCTGTCCTCCCCCAGGGCCACAGAGATGTGGTCTGCACTCATGGGAAAAGAGAGGTCCACCGCTACTCAGGGGAACTCAGTGAGAGCTCACAGAGAATGAGGTAGCATTGCAGCCCACGCCAGGGGAGGAGGTGTCTCTTGAGCCCCGAGAAGAGTGGGCAGGAGGACAGACACTCCCAGAAGGTGCATTCCAGGTTGGAGAGCATGTAGCCAAGAGGAAGAAGAGTGTCAGGCCTGCCCAGAGGAGGGGAGAGCTGGTCAAACCATGGATCTAGCGCTCCTTCGTTGAAGGTTCTTTGCCTGTAGCGACCTGTCCTGACCCTGCCTGTACAGCCACTGTGTCTTGCCTGAGGTGGACTGGTGTGTTCAGAACCAGGGACGGTTCAGGAGGGTAGGGTCAGAGGTTTGCTCTGGCAAGGCCAGGGTTTTGCTGACTCCACACCTGCCTCCCCACAGTGCCTCATCTTCCTTCCTGGGGACCTGGGTGAACTTCTACTCCGAGGCTTCCCATCAGCCTCCAGGCTCTCTGAGTCTGCAGCAGCTGCTGCCGTACATGTGGCTCCTCCTGAGTGGCTTTAACCTGGAGCACCAAGCACACCACCTGCTGGCCCAGGTTGAAGATGGCAGATCAAGCCAGGCAGAGCCTGAGAGCCAGGCGGACCGGGGTGAGTACCTAAGTACCTCAACACACCTCCAAACCATACCCCTCCAATTAGTGTAGCCCTGTATGAGTAGATGAGTCCACTGTCAAGGTGGAGGCACCCACCATCAAGTGCTTTTCCCCAAACCCACCTGTGATCATTGCTGCAGTGGGGAGAAAACCTTCAACACATGAGTCTTTGGGGACCAATCCAGATACAAAGTCTAGCTGTTTCTCTTTGATGGGTCCAACGTGAACTAAGAGGTACTGGGGTACAAGGGGCTATTTCCTTGAAAGGTGTTCCTGTAGTGGACCTCCTGTGCATAGAGGGTCCTCAGGGATTAATCAGTGGGGAGTCTTTGGTGGAACAGAAGCTGGATTCGGGGGCTCTCAGGTCTGTGTGTGAGACCTGAGCTGGCAGAGGCTCTCAGTTGTGGGGGATGTTGGGTAGTGTATTCCTTGAGTGTCACCTACCACGCCTCTGCCCCTGCCTTTCCAGAGCTGAGGGTCCCTGCTGATGCGAAAGTCTATCACGGCCTGATTGGAGGAGTGCATTATGACTTTCTTCTTCGAGAAACAGATGCCAGCAAGTCGTTGAAGGTCAAACCAAAGGAGGTAAACAGCCACCTTCTTCAGTCTTTACTCCTGGTGCCACTCCACATCCTCCAAGGGGACAAGAACCTCAGGTTCTGGATGGATGTTGTAGAATGCCCACAGAGCCAACTGCCAGGCTGGGTGGGGTGCAGTTGCTGGGCTTTGCTGATGTTGTCATCCCCCACAGTTCTTGGAACCTTCTGTGGCAGTGGCATCCAGGACCCCAGCAGCTGTGAGCAGCAGCTCTGCAGTGGCTGCAGGATCATTGCCCCAGGCCACCCAAAGCAATGAGTGCTGCATGAGAAAAGTCACCAGTAGCAGCTCCTCACTGCTTCACTCCAGCGAGCAGGTGGAAGACAGCCGCGTTGTTCACGTCCTCCTAGAGGGACAGAGCCTGAGGGAGACAAAGCGCATCCCGGTAAGCCCGACAGCAGGGCTGCCTCCTGGGTGTCCACACAGTGGAAGGCAGGAGACACAGCCAACCCCAGGGCTATGGTGGGAAATAAAGAAGAGAGAGGTCCGTCTTAAGGGCTTGACCTGAGGAGGGAGAGCATCAGCATGCCCAGCTTCAGTGGTGAGTGGGCCTGTGTATTGTGGGTTTTGCAGGCCAGAAGTGCAGACGGAAGTGCTGTGGACAGATGAAGGCAGAGATATGTCCAGGGTGCAGGCTGCAGTGCCTAGAACTTGGTATTCTCAATGAGTGAAGTTGGAGCAGAGGAGGTGGCAGTGACTTGTCACATGTGTAGGAGGGGATGTGTTCCTGGTGGCAGGGAAGAGAACCTCCTTAGCATGACTAGGTGTAGGAATTTGGGGTCGGGATCACCTGGGGGGTCATGCCAAAGCTTCGGAATGTTAGGCTTTGCATGTATGTAAATACGGAGCTAAAGGGGTTCTTGGCAGAATTTCTATGGATGTGCAGTAGACACGCTAACGCTGCAGGTGTCCAGCTGCAGAGGAGACATGTTCAGTGACTGCCAGTGCTGAGTCAAGTACATCATTACAACCAGACCCGCACCGAGCTTCCAGAGGCCAGGGCCTCTCAAAGCTATCATGAAGCACTCAAGTGCACACTCTTGTATCTGAGTCTGTTTTGTGTCGTGGCAGTCAGGACCCAAATTTTCAGTGCATCTGCCTCTTCCACCCACAAAGGCAGCCTGCATCCCAGATCACACTTGGTGCGCAGATCCCTGGCCCATTGCTCTCATCTCAGTGAGATGAGAGTGTGTCTGTGCATAGGCAGTTTGGTCCTTTGACATGAGTGGAATGTGGCTCCCCAGGGGGAGGGGAGATGGCAGGTACAGGCAGATATTTGTACCAGGATTGTTCTAGTAGCACATTGCAAGAACCCAGGTGGTATATGGAGGACACACTCAGGTAGCAGGATAACAAGATTGTGCCCTTGTATATGTAGCTGAGATTTCTCCTGAATGTTTGACCACAGTCTTCTGGGTAGCTCTTCTAAAAGCCATTCTCTGATGACATTTGTCCCACCCTGATCCAGGTGACCTTTCAGGAGACGGTGACAAGCCTCATCCGCAGGGCCTTGGACCAAAATTTGTTGCAGCATGAGGATGTGGACAACTTTGAGCTGCTGTATATGATGTCTGAGGATGAGAGTAAGTAGGACAATCAGACAGTGGGGAGACATGATCCACAGTGGGCTCAGGATAACTGACAGCCAAGAGAAAGTGGGCCTTGGCCCCAAAATACCAAAGTGTGATGGGCCTGGCGGAGACTCTCAGGGGTTGTGGGTGTTTTGTGGTATAATCCTTGAGTGCCACCTAACAATTCTCTCCACTTCGCTCTGCAGAAATCAAGGTCTCTGACCACTCACTCGTGTGTCTGTCCATGAATCTGGGAATACAATATTTCATCCTGAGGAAACGCCCCCAGGTCAAGGGAAAGGAGGTAAACACCTACCTTATTCAAGCTGTGCATGTGCTGCCATTCCACTCCGACCTGAGGAAATAAGAAGCCTCAGCACCTGGACATATTTGCTGGAAGCCCATAGAGCCAACTGACAGTCTGGGGTGGCTTTCTGTTTCTGGGTTTGCTGATGTTCCATCCCCCACAGTTCTCAGAATCAACCTGCAAGTCCTCCAGGCCGCTTTCCCACAAGCAGGTGGGAGACACCTGCTTAATTCGTGTCCACTTAGAAACGCAAAGTCCAGAGATGGCCAAGAGTGTTCTGGTAAGCCTGGGAGCAGGGGTGTCCCGTGGTGCTTACACCTGGGTGGGGAGCAGACACTGGTCCAATACCATGGACTACTCATGCCCTCTTGAATTTGGAGCTTCTGGATGATCAGGAGGATAGATGGGAATCAAGAAGGGAGAGGTCAGTGTGAAGGGCTGGAGCTGAGATGAGCGAGTGCAGCAGCTTGTCCACTGCCATGTCTGAGGGAGTCTGTGTGTCAGGTGGCAGCATGCAGTCCAGAAGGGCAGGGACAGGTATGGGTGACAGATGAGAATAGGACAGGAACTAGGTTGCAGGTTCCCTTGTATGGGATGCTGACGTCTATGGAGGAGGACAGCAGTGTGAGGTTCTCCATGTTCCTTGAACAAGGAGCTGAGAGAGTCTCTCTGCAGAGTCGATATGGATGTGGAGCAAGCACACTAAATGTCCAGGTAACCCAATGACCACCCTTGCCGGATGAGGTGCCCTCCTACATCCCAGCCAGCACTGAGCCTCTGGAGGCCAGGAGCTCTCGTGGCTATCTTTCAGCACTCCTGTGTGTGGTCATGTTCCTGGGTCTGTTTTTGGCCCTGGCAATCCAGACCAAAGCCTCTAGGTTTTGTGCCTAGGCCATTCCCAATGCCGCCTGCATCCTCGGGCATACCTGGGATCTTGGAGGCTATTGTCCCATTCCTCCCAACTTGTGGGATGAGATTGCATCTGTATGCAGGTAGTGGGGTCCTTTCACTCCGAGAGGAGTGCAGCTCCACAAAGAGCAATGGCAGGCCCAGGAAGTCCTATGTACAAGGACTGGGCTAGTAGCCTGTGGGAAGAGCCCACACGATGAGCAGGAGGTCAGCCTCAGGTAGTAGGGTCATGGATGTTGCACTTGTATTTAGAGTGGAGGTGCCTCCAGAATGCCCCTGCCCACTGTCCTTGAGTAGTCACTTCAAGGCCCATTTCCTGAAGGCCTGTCTCCCATGCTGCTCCAGGTGACCTGCCAGGATAGGGCTCCTGTTGTCATCCGCAGCGCCCTCGACCTACACTTCCTTACTGAGGAGAATCCAGAGGATTATGAGCTGGGCCAAATCATCTCTCGCCGTCAGAGTAAGTGAGACAATCAGATAGCAGAGAGCAAGGGTCAGGATGTGGACTCAGGTCAACTCTTAGCAACAAAGAGTAGTCTCTGACCCCCAAGAACACTCCAACAGGTGTGTTGGGTTCGTGCACAAAGCCAACTGCACTTCTGCTGGTGGAAGGTCTTGAGGTCCAATAGTATACCCCAGTGGATATTGCGGCTCCCCACCAGGTGCCCTCCCCTGGACGTGAACAGGCATCCAAAGCTGACATCTTTGAGGAGTGAGGAGGAAAGCCTCTCTCCAGGAGCAGTATGTTTTCATGGTCTGGGATAGGAGTGGTTTCAAAGGAACATGGGAATGCATGGGCTAAAGAGGGAACTGGCATTTTGTGGACTGAAGCAGTACTATTGAAAGCCTTCTGTGTGACCAAAAAACCACTGCCTGGGCAGAGCATTGCCAGGATTCTAGCAAGCAGTAACAGGATGAAATTGGGAAGAAAACACAGCCTGGGAGACAGCCTGAATCATCTGTTTTTGCATAAATTCCATGGTCTTACGCACCTGAGTCCACTAGGCAAGGAGTGATCACAATAGCCAGGTTGTGATCCCTAACTAAAGTCAGATGAGGGCTTCCTGAGCACTTAGCCACAGAGCTCATCTGATAATAATGCCAGCGCTTTTTTGTTGGTTGGTTGGTTGGTTGGTTTTTGTGAGCCAAACACCACAGCAGCCATTATCCCAGCCTATGTACCCTGAAGACCACCATCCCTATGAGTTCTAGGATCACTTGTCTCCTATCTTAACCTACTGTTAGGTTAGTAGAGTCTATGGAAGAGGAAGTCTGTCTGGGGCCTTGGTAGCCTAAGAAATTCATAGCAGAGATCTCCACATCCAACCCAGAAGGGATGGAGAACAGGCTCTAGGTTAGAGGAGGGCGACAGGAAACACATGTTCAGAGGAAGGAGAAGCGGCTGTTGTATTCCCCCACTCGGGGTCATGGCACCACTGGGCCATACACCATGTTGGAGGGAAGCAGTCCCTTTGCTGGTCTTTGGAACCATTGTTCTCAGTAGGGCAGTATTTGGAATGTGGCCTCCATTCTCAGAAGCCTGGTTCACATGGAGGCGGGCTCCACCAACGCAGAAGCATGGCTCTAACGTGGTATCCGTGCTGGTCAGCCTGTCCTCACTGTGGCCATACTTGAGGAAAATAACTCAGAGGAGGAATCCTAGGCCTTTTCTCTGGGTTTCATAGCTTTCTCTTTGGTTGTGCACTGAGGCTGTCCATAAAGCTCTAGTGTGTGGCAGTGGAGAGCTCCTCAGCCCTTGCCACAAAGGCATAGACTGGGAGAGAGAGAACGAGGCTGGCAGAGAGGGAGAGAGAGAAAGATGGAGAGGGAGGACCTCTACTTGGAGAATGAGGATTCAGTGGAGCCAACAGGAACAAGGTACTGTTGCCCAGGGCACAACCCTGTTTAGGTCTTCCTCCAACCATGCTCAACCTTTCTTCCAGTCCCTCCCACCCCCCAGTAGTGTATTCATCTTGAATGAGAATTTCATGTTGACATCAGAGCACTCACCATCCAATGCTTCCCTCCAAACCCACCTATGAAGATGGCTCACGTGGGGACTGAATCTTCGGCACAGGAGCCTTTTGTGGGAGATTTCAGATGCCAACCCTAGTGGTGTGCTTTGGCAGATGCAAGAGGACCTGAGATATTCTGGAGTCCAAAGCCTTTGGTAGGAACAGACATTAGGTCTGTTGAAGTGCTCTGCCTAGTTCTTCCTCAGGGAGGACTGTGGAGGCTGTCTTTGTTGGTATTGGTGCTGAATTGGAGAGCTCTCAGGTGTGTGGCTCTGGCCTTTTCTGGCACAGGCTCTCAGATGTTGGCGTGTCCTAGGGAGCACCTCCTGAGTGCCACCTTCTTTTTGTACACCCCTCTCTCCCCAGAGCTGAGGATTCCAGCAGAGGCCAACGTATTTTATGCCAAGAATCCTCACAAAAAATCCAACTTTGTGCTGAGGAAAAGGAGCCTCTCCCAAAAGAATGATGGGTGGATCCAGCCTCAACCTCCCTCTCGTCCTGGAAAGAAGGCTCCAGCCCTCCTGAGGATGCTTGCAAAACCATTCTGCTGCTGTGTGCCTGGGCGGGGCTGAGGCAGCCCAGGAATATTTACATTGATTACTATTTTCTTCAAAGTTTGAATCTATAGTTTGCCATTGTCCTTGACCTTGTTTAGTAACACAGTTGTTACTCTATCCTGTATTTGTTGTTTCCATTAATATATTATTATTTTAAAATATATATGTTTTTGTTACCTGATCTACTGTGATGATTTGAGTATACTAAATGTAGCAGTGATTCCTAAAGGACACATCCAAACCAACAGGAAGGAATGTTTCATTCTATCAGCAAGAACTTTGGTTTTTAGGAGTTTGGCAGATGGCATTATCTGAGTCAGTTTTCCAATGGGGGCAATGAAGTATCAGCTATGATGGTACAAACACAAACAAAGACACACAAACACACACAAGAGCACACACACTCACTGAGAGATAGATAGGCAGATGGAGTTGGTCTCTGCTGAAATACTTTGGAGACATGGTTCTGATTTCTCCCCTTTTGGAGTATTTTCAATTGCACAAGGTGTCTTGCAAATGAACCCATGTCTGAGGAAGACATGCATGTGTACTTCACATGCCACTTTTCACATAGCAGGAAGGTCATGTAATATTTTTCATGCAGCTGTCTTTTGACTGTGAACCATCCCATGAGGTCAGCTGTGGAATTTTCAACTTGTAGCATCACAATGGGGATCCACTCTTTGGATTTGGGGATATTTCCGATTTTCTTGATTCAGATTGGAATGATATATATATTAGTTTTTGATGAAAATTCTGCATTTGATGGTAATGAATGTCGTGCATCTAGGAATCTGTAGAGTGCAGACAATGAATGGATGCCTACTGTTGTCTGGACTGGTCTGAAAAGTCCTGTAGCATCTGAGCATGTGTGAGGGCTGTACAGGTCTTGCAAAAAGTCCAGGTCAGATGATCCTGCACAAAGCTGAACTCCTAGTGGTCTCCACAACAGTGTAAGGGCCAAGGAGAAACACACTTCCACACAGAAGTTGGGAAGCTACCTTATGAAGGTGATCATAGATACGGGATCCTCTTGGTAGGACCCATTTTCTATTGGGCCAGAACTGTGCTCTGAATGTGGTTGCTAGAAGAACTTGGAATTTTCTAACTGAAGCAGTTCGTGCAAGCTACTTCCACTTGCAGGAACAAAGTGTGTTCTCATTGAGCACTTTAGGCTGTCCCTGGTTGAACTAGAGTGTCAGAAGCACTTGTAATGATTGGCATTCACGGTTTCACATTGAAGCCTCTGTACCATCTGTCAACCAGTGATGGCTGCAAGTGGGGAATGGAAGCCATTTGCTGCAAGCAGTTTCAACTTGCAGGACTAACTTTGTTGTAAGTGGGCACATGGTGTTTTTCCTGTGTGAGCTAGAAGAAAGCAAAACTGCTTCTTACAGGTGACAGGCATGCTTTCACATTGAAGCTTTTGTGCCGTTGATCCAAAACAGTTCACTCATGTGGGCACCTGCACTTCAACTGTATGTTGTAAACAAGTGTGACAAATGGATGTCAGTGAGACTCTGGAGAACGGACCTTCTCAGCTGGTCCTCTTTCCTCCTGCAAGTTGGTGATCTCTTTCTGTCACACTTTGGGTTTCATGCCTGAACTGTGCTCTGAATGTGCTTGATGAGAACAGTTTAGAAGTGCAGAAGTGAAGCTGTTTGCAGAAGCAGCTTCAAGTAGCACAAGCTAACTTGTTCTCATTGAGCACATGGAGATTTTTCCTTAGGTGAAGCAGTGTGAATGAGAACGGCTTCTCAGAGCTGGTAGGCATGTTTGCATTTGGCAAACATTGCCATCGATCACCCAGAGTTCCTTGCATGCAGAAACCTTCTTTTTAAGTGTTCTCAGAAAGGTCTGATGAGTGGATTTCCATGGAATTTCGTGGAATTGATCTTTTCAGCAGTCCTCATTGGCTTCTCAAAATTGGTGATCCTGGGCACAAGGATTCTCTTGCCAGCCAACATTGTATTTTGGGCCTGACCTCGGCTCTGAATGTGCTTGCTGAGAGTAGTTTGGGAGTACAAAAGTAAAGCAGTCTCTCAGCAGCTTCAACATTCAGGAGCTCATTTTGTTCCCAGTGAGCACATTGGGGTTTGTCACTACTTAAACTAGCATGAAGAACCACCGCTTCTCAGAGGTGGCAGTTTCCTCTGAAGCGTCTGTACAATTGGTCAATGCGAGTTCAATGCAGGCAGGCACTTGGATTTCAAGTGAATTCTGTGACAAACAATTGAGCAATGGATTTCAATCCACCTTGGGGAACTGCTCTTCCCAGTGGGCCCACAGTTCTCCTCCAGTTGCTGAACCTAGGTCCAAGGGCTCTCTTGCTAGCACTCTTTGCATATGGGCTGAAACTGTGCTCTGAGTGTGCTTCCTGAAAATATTTTGGAAGTGCAAAACAGAAGAATTTTGGCAAGCAGCTTTCATATTAGGAAATGACTTTTTTCTCATCGTGCCCATTGAGCTTTGTACCTGGCTGAAGTAGCCTTAATTCCAATGGCTTCTGAGAGCTGGCAGGCCCAGTTTCCATTGGAAGCAACTGTGCTCTTGGTCAATGGCAAGTTGGTTACTGTCAGGTACCTGCAGTTTCAATGAGTTTTTAGAAGAAGGAGACCAAGGGGATAAGATGAAACTTGTGCAATTCATTTCCTAATCAATGTTGGTGATGCTAGACCAGAGTAAACTTTTGCAATGATACTTTCTCATGTTTTTTTTAGGAAATGTGTTCTGAATGTGCATCCTGAGATGCATTTGTAGGGGGCAAACAGAAAAAGTTTGTGCACAAAGTAGATTTGTTCTCAGTGAACACGTGGCGGGTTTTCCTTGGTTGAACATGCAGGAAGCAGAACCTCTTGTCAGAGCTGATGGCACCATTTCACTTGGAACCATCTATGCACTCAATAAAGCAAAGGTCATTGCAGACAGGCTCATGCAACTTCAAGATAGTTTTCAGAATCCGTTTGAGGAATGGATTCCAAAGAATCTTTGAGGTATTGACCCACCCATCAGGCCTATCACTTCCAATCTGAGCAAGTGCTCCGAGGTACAAGGGCTCTCCTGCTAACACACTTTGGATATTGAGCCTGAACTGTTCTCTGAATGTGCTCAATGAGAAGAGTGTGAAGTGCAGAAGAGAAGCAGGGTGTACAAACAGCTTCAATTGCAGGATGTAAGAGTGTTTCTAGAGAGCATATTGGGATTTGGGCTTGGTTGAACTAGTAGGAATTGGAATCCTTCTTAGAGCCAGCAGTTACGGGCTTTACTTAGAAGTTTCTGTGTCTTGTATAAAGCAGAGTTTGTTGCTCATGGGTACCTTCGTTTCCAGTGAGTTTTCAAAAAATTTGAGAAAAATATTTCAATGAAACTCTGGGCCATTTATGTTGTCAACCGTCCAATGTTCCATGTGAATATTGGTGATGTCCCAAGGGATCTCTGGGTAGCACAATTTGCACTTTGGGTGTAAACGTCATCTGAACGTGCTGGCTGAGAAAAGCTTGGAAGTGCAGAACAGAAGCATTTTGTGCAGGCAGCTTCCAATTGAAGGAACGGTCTTGTTCCCTGTAAGCACATTGAGGTTTGTTTCTGGTTGAAGCTGCATGAAGTGGAACCGCTTCTCAGAGCCGGCACTCTCAGTTTCTCTCTGAAGCATCTGTTCCATTGGAAATGTAGATTCCCTTCGATAGGGCCTCATCTAGGGAGCCTGCCCATGTGCCTCCCACTTGATTCAAACCTCCAGTGCACTTGTTGTCAAAGCAGGGACTCTGAGGAGAGAGGGGCTCTCCATTCTCCACACTGAAATCTCTCAGCAGGGAGGACTCCTCCATGCTTGGATGGCAGGGCTGTGATCACCTGGGAAGGTGGAAATAGGAGGCTGGTGGTGTTCCTAGCCAGGATGCTGGTGACTGCAGTGCATTTAATCTATGGATCTCAAGGAGCCTTATGCTGCAGATTTGTGTACTTCTGCATCTGTATGCACACAGTTCTTCATGTGGGGAAAAAGCAGTGTTCTCAAAGTTTGCTTTATATTATACTCAACTGGCAATTTACAAACCCCAGTGTCCCATCTTAGCCCAGAGCCATTCCATCAGCCCAGGGCCAGTGGGTGGTCCAGCGGTCAGTACTATGCACAGCTCCCAGGTGACTCCAGTGTGTAGCTGAATTTGACAGCCAGTGTACTGTAGGATTTGCCCTTGAGGTTAGAATTCATTGACTTCCTCTTATGTCATTTGACTAGTCAGGATGTCTCATTAACTATCTGTGAAATCTTCAAGTTAGCAATCTCTGGTCATTTCTACCCTCTGAGGCACCTGGTTCAGCAGTTGGTCATGGTCATGGGTAGTCCTGGGTCACAATGAGGGAGAAGAAGACAATAATATGGAATGGTGGTGTAGAGAGTAAGGGTGGGGCCAGAGCCCACACTGTGGTTAGGGTAGGGAAGGGATCTGAAGAGACTACCTTGAAAGCGAGCTCTGGCTGCGTTAACCAGGAATCAGGGCCTGGAATTGGAAGCCATGACAGGGCTTCTGACTAGAAAGGACACATCCTTCTGTGCTGAGTTGCAGGTCCATCCAGGCAGAGGCAAACAGAGAGGATGCAGGAGAGGGGGATGGTCTAGATCACAGAGCCGCTCTGTCATCATATCTTAGAGAGTGAATTTTTTTCTTCCAGTTGTTGGTAAATGCTGATTTATTCATGTGATACATTCACATCTACCTTGTCCATTGGAAAGGCCGCTCAACCACCACAGGCAGTGATATCTTGGTGGATGTGTGCATTCTAAAAGGAGGTGAGGTTGGCGGCAATAGAATGTGTGGGCACTCAGGCATTGGCAAGCTTGCTTTGCAGAGTGAATCCTCTAAATGTTATTGGGATAGCTTTTGAGAGCTCCTGTGGTTTGGCTAGACGTAGAATTCTTCCCATACAATTTAGCATGGTGTATATTTTAGAGAGCATGATCACTGAGGGGCAGCTTGCCGGTTTGAAGCCGTGAGCATTAACATCTATCAAGTTTCTCACCTGGAGTTGGCTACCTACAACTGGTGACAGTGTTTTGCTACTGCTGAGCAATACTGAACAAGTTTCTGGGCCAGTAATCCATTGCTGAACGACATCACCAACAAAAAGACACTGAGTGAAAGTGAGGACCAGACGAGCCCGGGAACCACCTGACAGCAGCCCTGAAGTCCTGAGCTCTGGCACATCATATGCCAACTCAACTGGGTACCAACCTTGTCTTCCTGGGCTCATTAGAACTGTGTGCTTCAACTTTCAGAAGCAAATGCAGAATGATAGAATCTTCTCTGAGGGCACTTTTCTAAGTCTTATTTGCAGCACGTCTTCACTGGAATGAGTAGTCATTTGGCATTCTGTTGTACTTAAAATTTCATGAGATTCTACCCCTACTTGGTAGGTTGTGTGAAAGTGACTCGGCCTGAATGCATTTTACATGCCAAAATATGGCTTGTCTTTTCTCCTAAACCTATCAGGGCAGTCAGAGCAGCCAAGGAGTACTATAAATTTAGGCATAAAATGGCCAGATAGACTGGGATCACTGTACATCTTTCTAGAACCTTCTTTCATGCTCTGGCTTCCCTGAGGTAAAGTGTGGGGACTCTGGGATCCAGATTTGTTAGAAAGTAGTTTTCTTGGAAGGCGATGCTAGAAAACTCCAGGTGGGAACAGGAAATGATTAGGAACTGGAAGACAGGGTTACCAGCCAGTTGTTGTCACTGAGTGACTAAGCACAGTTCTGATAAGGAGTGCTGGGGGTCCATGTAGATCATGCTACTAATAGAAGCCTTCCTACAGGGTGAGAGAGCTGGGGGTTCTCCACCCACTCCTGCCAGCCATGGCAGGATTCTGCTGCTGGCCTTCACTGTAGGCAAATGGGCCATGGTGCTGGGGGCTGGAGGTCAGCTGGGGTGTGAAGAAATGGCATAGTGCTGGACAATGTCATCCAGCTTTGAATCCCCAGACTGGGATCTTTAGCAGGGCAAGGTTAGAGACTGTACTCAATGCAGCGTCTACTTCTCAGCATAGTGCCAGGCACACAGCAGAACTTCATCAATGCCCGTGGAATGTGCTGGCTCACCCCAGCCCTGCTCCAGGCCTCCCTCAGCTGGGCTCTCTCTGCTGGTCCTGTCTGTTCTAGTATATTCAGCTCTTGCTTCTTTGTATTTCGCCTTCCTGAATTATGTCCTCTTTCTCCACACTCCTGTGGTCACTCTTTCTCCACACTCCTGTGGTCCCAAATGGCTGTCTGGCAGGGCTGTGGCAGAGAGATCTCATTACTACCAGAGAAGGAGTTTTTAAGCCAAATAAGACACGTGCTCTGCTGCTTAGGATTGTCTTCAGCATAACGTGAGGTAGAAGGTTTGAAATTAGGATTGTCCTCCCAATCTTAAGGCATGTCATCCCTGTGTGCAGACCAGGAAGTGCCCTGGGAAGAAAGGCAGGTGTGGGTTTGGAATCAGAGACCAGCATGAGAAGAACACTTTCACTGCTTACTAGACAATGAGCTTGGGCATGTTCTGTAACCTCTTGGGACCTCAGTGTTTGCATATCTGAAATGGGGATAGTTGTATGACTGACTTCAGGAGGTGGGTAGAGAGAATCCTAGAACTAGAGGAAGAAAACACACAGCATCTGTGAAGCACCCCGCCCCCATCTTTAGTCTTTCCATGATTTTCTAAGCGTGTGTTGATTGACTGTTGGTTAGAGCATGCCTGTAGATCTACCTGACATCCCGTCTAATCCACACAGATGGAGAAGCTCCCTTTTGCCCAGTTGCCACATTTGCAAAGACAGCTTCTAATAGAATCGGATCTAGGAAGCTGGGGTCCCTTTGCAGAACATACAGGATCCACAGCAAAGTTCAAGCCCCTGAGACAGAGGGCTTCTGCTGGTGTCCTCATGTCCTCATGGGCACTGCAATGCCTTTCTCCACCGATGTTCATTGAGAGCCTGGTCCAGGCCAGGCCAGGGCTCCCTGCTGAGGATGTGGCAGAGAATGAAGCACATGCCTGGCTGGCTTGTAGGGGACTCAACAATCAGGGGCAAGACAGGCCAGTGATGGTGAAGACAATACCAGTTAGTTGACTTGTCCGAAGGTCTTGGAGCCAAGCACTCTTCTAAGCACCTTATCATAAAAGCTTCCTCATCCCTCAATAGTTGCAGGAGGAACAGTGCTTTGGTTGTCCCCATTTTCCATAGGTGACAACTGAGGCACTGAAAGATCAGGTCACTTGGCCAAGGTCATGGAGATAGCACGGGGGAAGTGTTGGCTGCAAACCCTCCCATGTGGCTCCAGCTTGGGGCTCTTTATCCCCCATGACCTGCAACCTCTTGGTCATGCTGTGGCCCCTGTGACTTGTCTGTCACCAAATAGTGATTCACTGCAGGGCCTTTCCCAAGTCCTCTTCCACCTCAGAGTGCCTGTGTCTCACAGAGAGTTAACCAGTTTCCTGGGCCCCACTGGAGTTCCTGGTTTTGCCAATCTGGGGTGGGGTCTGAGAATGTGTGTTTGTAACAAGGTCTCAGGTGACCCTGAAGGTGATGGGTCTCAACACAGGTGACTTTCCCCCTCCCCTTGGGTCATTTGACAATGCCTGGAGACCTTTTGTGTTATCACAAGTCAGGGGTGCTGGTGCAAAACTCAGGTAGAGGCCATGGGTGCTGCTGAATGTCTACACTGCATGGGGAAGACCTCTACAGACTAAGAAGGATATGGCCTGATGGGCCAAGGGCGCCAAGGTGAGGAACCCAGTGTGGAGTACAAGCACATGAACTTGGGTGTGTGAAGGTATGGCCTCAGGGCTTGTTTCAAACATGGCTTCTGTCAGTGCAAAATTCCAGCACCTCTGAGTGGCAGCGTATCTGACAAGCTCTGAGCAGGGATGCTGGTGCTGCTGACCAAGTGACCCCACTTTGAGTAGCCAAAGTGAAGTGGAGTTCTTAGGACACCATGAACTTCTCAGAAATGCAAAGTAGACATCTCCTGCATTGGTTCAGAAGGAAAGAAACTCTGAGTTGGAAAAATCCTCTTTGGACTCACCTAGTTGCACGTTTGCCCTTAAAGCAGCGCTGAGACAGCAGGGCCAGGTGGGGGACACAGCTCCACTCCTCTCCTAGCCGCAGGCAGAGGCCTGCTGAAAATGAGGAGGGTGCAGAGGTGGGTGAGAACTGCCTTGCTTCAGTCCCCAAGCATCCAGTCAAGTCTACTGTCACCTGGAATGGTGGCTTCTTTTCCAGGGCCCACGCTAGCATTGGGGTTTGCATCTGCCTGACTTTCAGTTCTGCGAATGGAAGGTGGGAACTGGCTGCTTGAGACATGGTTGCTCTCTTGGGAGAGGGTATGGGAGAAATGACAGGACGCCCAGCCCTCCAGAGCCCGCACCCTTGCCTCTGTGATAAATGGCAGCATTAACAAGGTTTGGTTGAGAGGGTCCCCCAGATTTGTGACTTCCCATGTCAGCCAACAGATGTCACTATGGCTGGCAGAACAGAAGGCCTTTCAAGAGTGAGCTGGGGTGCGGGGGAGCAGAGAGGGGAAAATGGCATCAAATAGAAGGCAGAAGCCAAAAGTACCCTTGGCCAGCGGGATATGGTCCATACTATCATTTTAGGAATGGGGGACATTCTCCAATAAACCCACTATCAGATCGTGTCATTGAGGTCCAGCTTCTGAGATTTAGGCAGAAACTCTCCAATGAAACACAAAGTTCCCAGCTTCTCTCAACTGAGAAAGTCTCCAGGTTTTGGCTCCTGGCCTATGTGTATCAGGAAACATTTTCTTGAAGGAAACAAACACGTTGCACTGAATAAACATATATTTGTTGTAGCTTACCCTGAGACATCATATTGACGGGTTTTTTTTTTTTTTAAAGAGAGAGTGAGAGAGGAGAGAGAGAGAGAGAATTTTTTTTTTAATATTTATTTTTCTAGTTCTCGGCGGACACAACATCTTTGTTGGTATGTGGTGCTGAGGATCGAACCCGGGTCGCACGCATGCCAGGCGAGCGCGCTACCGCTTGAGCCACATCCCCAGCCCATATTGACGGGTTTTAAAAATTGATTCATTTTACAAATTCAGCAGCTTATTCTGAAGTTCCATTGCCCTCAAAATCCCTTATGATTGGCACATTAGCCAACAAGCAGAATTCTCTGAAGCCCCAGCAAGAAAATAATAAAGTCAAATTCCTATTTGTTGACATTTGAGGAAAACAAGGGAGAAGCAAGGGGCCCCACTCATTGGTGACAAGGTCTGATTGAACATCTTTTGTCTAATGCTTACCAAGAACGGTAGCAGAAACAGCACCGGTTCCTCAAACAGGGCAAGAGAGAGGTCGACACAGATGAAGAAGTCCGTGGCCATCCGCATGGCCCAGTGATTATAAAAATAGTAAAGTCTGCAGAGGAAAAACAGTAAAGGTGGTTATAACCACTGAGCAGGAGTTCTATAACACTCAACTTCTGTGCTAAGACGAACAGGGGCCGGGGCTGGGACGGCAGCTCAGTGGTAGAGCAGTACCCAGCACGCACCAGGTCCTGGGTTCCATCCCCAGCACTGCCAAATAAACGGGTAAATAAACAAATAAATAAATAAGACTCGTGATGGGTCACATGCCCTTTAGGTTCTCAGGAGCAGGGGTGATATTACTTGAGCTCAAACTATAAAACACTAACAGAAAACATCAAGACGATGATCATATCTCAAAGCACACTTGGTGGACAGTCTCGAGCCAGCTTTAGCACCTTCTTCACGGGGTTGTTGTGACAGTAATAAGAGAACACTCTGAACCAGAGACTGACAAGGTGAACCCTCAGTTAAAGTGACCTAATGCCATGTGGGCGTAGCTGAGTCCAATGTGAAAATGTGCACAGCCCGTCTCAACGCGGTATACTCAGGACAGAAGTGGCTGCCACACGCCAGATCCCTGCAGGGTGGGACAGTCCCCCACTCCTGCTTGGCAGTCTGGGCATATGAGGTGTTTGTTGCTTTTGGAGACACTGACACTGAGCGCTGATGTAAGAGAGGGTTTTTCCTTACTCTAGCCAAGGGCTTGGTCTTAGTTGAAACTTTAGGAGGAGATAGAAAAGGCTGGATTCCCAGGAAAGGAGTGAATGTGTGGGTAGCATTAGGAGGTGACAGAAGGGAAAAGAGAAGCCCTCTTTTGCACTCCAGGTAACGCTGGCTAGAAAGAAAGGTGGCCATGTGCGTCCAGCTTGGGCACTCCATCTCCTGGCCTTGGTGGTGTCCATTACCCCCGATCTGCTCTTAACTGACCGGATGCTCCCTGCACGTGGGACACTGTGCTCTTAGAATTTAACCCAAACCACCAGGCTCAGGGGCTGGGCTGCAGCTCCGTGGTGGAGCGCTTGCCTAGCACAGGCCCGTCTCTTGGTCGGCTCACAGCACTGCATAACAAAACACTCTTGGGTTTTACCTAAATTATGTGCAGTACCTAGACCCCTCTGAAAAGTTTCTGTAGAAAGAATGCCTCCAGGTTTGTCTCAACCTCTAGAACTTAAGGTGGACAAGTGGGACAGCTGGATGATTAAATTACCTGATAGCCTGAGGGGAAGTTTGGAATGGAACATTCCTGTTGTACTGGGCATCAGAAACATAGGCAGCTCCAAGAGAAGGTTCTGGAAGGGAGAAAACGTCAGCACAGGAACTAAACTGCTTTTTCCTTGTGGGAATGCATCAGGCACGGAGGGGAGCCCTGCCCCTCCACCTCCAGCCTGGCTCCCTAGTGGTTGCCACCATCAGCAGAACCATAGGTGCCTTTCCTGGTGGGTCCCCTGGGACCAAGGATCCTGCAGCAGAGCTGGCCACGTGCACACTGCATTTTCTAGAACTCAAATACAGGTTCTCATTTGAGGAAGGAAAATAAGAAAGCACTGAACAGAATATGTACATGGCTTACGTGGCATATTTACACATAAATAAAGGTTGCGTCTGTCCAAATATACATATGAGTATATGCACACAAACCCAAGTATAGAAACCCCAAATTATATTTAAGCCACTTGGTGGGTGATTGAAGGGATTTTTGAGGCGAAATCTGACAAGTGAATTATCCATGTCTTCCAAATCTACTTAAGGTAGATCTCTATTCATACATGGAACTGAAAACCAGTCACAAGGCTTTCATGTAACTCATGGTGGACACTTTTCAGCCAATATATTCTGGACTTTATCCCCCTGTCAGGACACAGAGTTGTATTCTTCTTAACAAGCAACTTATCATTCTGATAGTACTCATTTTTTTTCTATTCAAACATAGTTGCATTACATATTCTTATGGGGGTGGGTACGACGGAACTCAGGGAGCTTAACCACTCAGCAACATCCCCAGTCTCCGCCCCCCCCCCCACCTGGCCATGAGACAGGGGCTTGATAAGTTGCTGAGGCTGGCTTTGAACTTGCAATCCTCCTACCCCAGCCTCCAAGTGCTGGGATTACAGGAGTGTGCCAATGTGCTCAGCTCAACATTCTTTTGTATATTATACACACACACACACACACACACACAACACACAAGAATATCACACGTGCACACATAAATATCTTGGGGCCCTATGAGTGTTTTTGTAGGATTAAAAAAGTGCATTACTTCTTGATGAAAGAAGACATAGATATCCCACAGGCTTCCAAATGGTATGGGAAAGAAGACATGTGCAGGTAAGCATGCGCATGCACGCGTGCCCAAACACATACTCACGTGCGTGCACATTCTCCTGCTTGTCACTAAGGGTGATGTGATTTTAAACAGTGTCTAATACCGACCAGCCAAAGGGGCTTCTAGAGACTTTGTTTGCCTTTCCTTAGGACCAGGACTGCTGCCTCCCTGTGTGATGATTCACATTCTGATTCTGCATCGATGAGATAAGAACATACACACACTGACCAGCTATTTAGCCCTTTCCATAGACTTCAGAAAGAAAAATAGTCTGATAAGCTAATTGACTGCCTGAGCTATCCGGTGTAAACAGAAGCCATTTTCCTGCCTGTTTTGAATGGGTGTCTCTTACTGGTCAGGCAAGTTCATCAAAATGCATCACGTATTCATAGGGTCAAAAGATTCCCAACTGTATGCAGATGGTCAATCATAGTTCTATAAAGCTGTTAAAAATTATCCAAACAGAAAAGAAATGCTTGAATTAAAAGTTGATGCAGAACAATATCCATAGAGATGGATTCACTGCTGTAAGAATGGATCGCTTTTGGAGTCTCACGCATTCCAGGGCAGGAGGACACTTCACCAGGGCACATTACCAAAACCTAAGATGCACTATATATGTTTTTGACACATTATACATTTTTCTTTAACATATTTAATAAAATATTATTTTTCCATCAAGCATCTTTAATATTGAGCAATAAAGAGTTTCCCAGTATACTCTTAGAATTCTGTTTTAGGTAAAAACAACTTGTATCAATAAGAGTTGATTTGTTTCTAGCTTTTTTCAGTGCATGCACATCAACTTTAAGAAAATTCTTTACCTTATATAAATGTTAAAATAGATTCTACTGTCTTTTATGCCTAAAAAAGAAAAAGAAAAAAATAAATACATGTTTAAAAAAATAAAGGCCTATTAAACCTCAGAAAGATCATACTGGGGCAGCAAAGAATTCTGACTTTTTCAAAAAGTATTTACAGCAATATCTTTTTAAAGTTGCTGCTGTTCCTGGTTTGAGAAGATGACGCAGGGTTTGGTGTAGAGTGTGGGCTCAGCATGTACAAAGCCTGGATTTGATTGACACCCAGGAAAAGAAATTTAAAAAATGAAGCTATTAACATTCTTATGACTGGAGCCTGAGACAGGAGACCTTTGACACTCACAAGCTTGAGGCAGACCATTCACAGGCCCTCCAGAGGGAGGATGGGGAAAACCACTCCCACCATCCCGGGGAGCCAGGCCAGGGGGTTATCTCCCTGAGACATCATCCAGACCATAGACCTTAATGAGACCAGCACAGGTTTTCCTCCAGGGCCCCTGGCCATCCGGACACCCCTGGTTGTCAAGATCTGCTCAGGCTCTGTAACACCAAGCCTGCTCCAGGACAGCCCACAGAAGTGCTCTCGAGGCTTTCCCTGCCTTAAGAGGAGGCACATTTCTGACACCTGTCTCCACTTGCAATCTCCTCTACTTTGCCTTCTGGGCCTACTTCCCTCCTTCCCGTTACTGTGCGACTTCTTTCTCCTGCCCATTTCACTTGGGAAATGTTGTTCTCAGCAGATAAACTGTAGTAAGCACACTTACTTGCACTAAAGCCATTTGTGTCTTCCCATAAAACAAATTCTTTCATCCAACCCAAGAATGTGACCTATCTTAAACACCCCATTCTAACACTTTATACTTTTTAAGTTCATATGGTATATTAGTTGGCTTTCTGCCACTGTAAGACCTGACATTGCTCATTTATAAAGAGAAAATGTTTATTTGGCTCACAGTTTCCATATCCAGTTCACATTTGATTGACCCTGTTGCTTTAGACCTGTAGTGAGGCAGCACAATATGGCAGGCAGTGCATGGCAGAGCTACCCACTCACCTCACAGCAGCTGGGAAGTAGAAAGAGAAAGCCAGGAAGGGACCAGGGTCCCAATATGCCCTTCAAAGGCACACCCTCAATGACCTAAGATCCCCCACTGGAGCCCACCTCTTAAACATTCCACTACCTCCCAAGAGAGTCACAGGCTGAGGATGGAGCCTTTAATATATGGGACTTTGGGGAACATTATTGATCCGAATGATAGCCTTTGGGAACCACTGTCAGTATCTACCATGAAAATGGCAACCACCAAATACAGATGCTCCCCTGGAGGCACCTCATACAGGCTGCACCAGCCCACAGAGGGCCCTGGTGGACACAGGGGTTCTCAGTCCCCATGGCAGGGGTCAACTCCCTGGGGAGCTTTCAACGACCCTGGTGCCAAGAACACCCCACACCAGCCATGTCAGAACCCACAGGAGGCGGGACCTGGGATCCGCTTTTTAAACTTCAAATGTGACTTGAGGGTCCAGTGACAGTGGGAAGCAGGGTCTACACTGGCCTTTCCCTGCAGCTTCCCTCCTGAGGTCAGTTCTCACTGCACCGTGAGGGATGCACCTCCCCGACTCCCTTGTCTCCTCTTCTCATAGCTGTGAGGTTTCCTCTTCTCCTCGAGATTGAAAACTGGATTTTAAACAGTTGTGTTTCCTCCCTCCCCTCCTGACCCAACTTTGTAAGCCTTAGAAGGGAGGGGAGAGCACAGAAAGGAGGGACAGATGACTCCAGAGGTTCTCAGGGGAGAGCAAGGACGTTCCTTCCAAACGCCCAGCAGACACCCTCTTCAGTCTCCCCTGCCTTAGGAGTGACCACCGCGAGCCCCAGATTCCCTCAGGCAGGCAGGCGACAGGAGCCGGGAATCGGAAGCTGCTGATGGAAGTGCTTTGAAAACACACTAACATGTCTTGATGATATAGATAAGAAAATCAGCAAAACTAGCCCTATCTCAAGGTCAAGAGAAGTCCCCACACGTCTTAACTTACATTCTTCCACTCGGGTTTTTCCTCCCATTGCCAACACTCGGTCTGTCACTACAAACAGTCTTGCCCCGTCTTGCCTGACTCCACTCCTGCCATAAACTCATCCTGCACGTGGATAAACAGAGCAGGCCCCCATTTCCCAGGGCCCCCTGTGCGAAAGCTGCCAGTGACTTCTCTTCCCTTAGAGCTACTCTCCTTTGCCCAGATAACCAAGTGGGAAATCCTTGGCTTGGCCTTTAGGGGCCCCACAATCCCCTCTCTCCAGCTTTCTCTCCCTGGCTTTCCCTCCAGGAACAACTTTCTCTGGAAAAAACAGATGGGATTCCTTGTCCACTGCCCTCCACGGGCCCCACCTCCACGCCTGAACTCATGCTTAGGCGCTACCCTCCCACTGTCCTTCCTTGGACTCCATCTCACACTGCAGTGTCTCCAGGAGGACGATCGATCCCACATTTCCACATGGAAAGACCACCCAGAGAAGCTGGGGCAGTGCCCGTACAGTGCGCATCCCATACAGACAGCAGCCACAGGTGGAGGGCACCGGCCACTCTGGCAAGAAGGGTGAGTGAGTGAGTGACTGCAAACAGGCATTAGGACAAACACCTCGTGTCCCTCAGCATAGCCACTTGGTTCTCATGACTAAAAGGCTCAGGGGTCACTCTAGTTAAACTGGGCTTACTGGGCTGCATGAAATAACCACACAAGAGACACAAATATCTATTTCTTTGGGGTTGCTGTGATGGCTCCTCTGACCTTAAGGGTCTGCAGAAAGAGAGAGAGACAGAGAGCCCGTGCTGACGCCTTTTATTGAGGAGAAGCTATTCAAGTGAGGCAAGGGGTCAGGTTTCAGGGAGATGAGTATCTTCATGATGTCCACTGTCAGCAGGTTGACTGACACCTGGGTAGGCCATACCCAAGGGCACAGTAAGAGGAGGGGACACACACTAGGCACTTCCATGGAAGATTCTATCCTAAACAGGGCAAGGGGTTATATTACAAAGGAACAGGTGAGCATAGCTTCACCCATGGGGCTGTAGCAAGACACACCCATTTCTGTGACTAAGTGCCTCAGCACCCAGCTGGGGAGTGTAACTCAGTCACCCCAAAAATCTCCTCTCCTTCTAAGCAAGCAGCCATTGCTTGCTGCTGGGCTGTGCCAGAGGTGAAAGGGCTGATGGGACACCAGGTTGCCTGAGTCCTGAGCTGCCCTCCACCTCGCCCTCTCCCCCAGCTTGCAGGATCTGGTGTGTAACGCTCCACAATGATGTAAAGGTGCTGCAACACGAGTTCAGAGCCCAGGCAGCGTGGGGACTGAGGGCACAGGCCGGTTGTGCAAGCAGGTGGCTTGTACTCTTGTGGTGTGTCTGCTACATGGCCACCGTCCCCT
Organism: Urocitellus parryii; assembly: GCF_045843805.1. Taxonomy (NCBI): domain Eukaryota; kingdom Metazoa; phylum Chordata; class Mammalia; order Rodentia; family Sciuridae; genus Urocitellus; species Urocitellus parryii. The sequence goes on from NW_027551760.1 coordinate 1,402,770, forward strand.
GAACCCACACCTGGTAAGTCCCTAAGACTTCTCAAGGAGGACAAAATTCACATCTGATTTGCAGACAGAACTGGAGGAACTGTTAGCACCAAGTCCAAGCAGATATTAGGGCCCACTTGGGGATAGGAAAAAGGGGACGTGTTCCCGGGGGGCAGAACTTTGTGGACATCTACTTACCCCTGTTGTCTGGAAGGAGAGATGGCCGAGGCACAGATTTACCTTGACCATGGAAAGGTGCTAACCATTTGTTCAGGGCTCAGGGAGGCGGAGGGGACAGGATTGGGGCAGTGGTGACAAGGAAGTCTGGGGAAGAAGCCAGAGTGAGGCTATCAGAGTCCTGGGTGAACTCTTGGAAAGGTGCCCAGGGATGGGCAGGGGCCTGGGACCCAGGGAGACCCGAGGACCTGCTCTGTGCAGTGGGGCCTCCCCTGCCCACTTGAGTGCCTGCTCAGAAACAAGGTGCCCTTCTCGTAGTTGCCTAAGGTTCCACTGGTTCAGCACAAGAATCCCTCCCGCTGTCTGGCCTGGCTGCTGAGTGCCCAGCCAGCCACCAGGTGGCAGGTCAGCCAAGTGTATGCCACGCATCACAGAAAGGGCCACCATTCCCCTCCCGGCCTCCCCTCACACATATCTAGACATGGACCTGCCTGTATGGCTGTCCTGCTGCTGGGGTCCCACATGTCATTGTTACTGACCAAGGGGCTCACTGCAACAAAGTGCTTTCAAACCCCACTGTCCTTACATGTCCCACCCCTGGATGGCCTTGCCCAGAGGTGGAGAGGTCTACTGCTGCGAGGTTGAGACCGTCCTGTTAGATGCTGGACATGCAGCTTTTCCTGCCCAAAGGACGGTCCAGGAACCAAGGGATGAGGTGAGGCTGTCCCCACCCCATGCCCAGCATTTGGCCCGTGTCTCCAGGGCTCTGGGCTCTGGATCAGAGATATCAGATTCCAAAGGAAGAAGCCATCTCTGAAGGTGAGATGCCATAGCTCTGCGGAAGCACAGGCTGAGAAGCCACCTGGCCATCATGGGCTCCTTGTACCACTTAGACTAATGGATGTAACAGAGCGTTGGCTAGGTGGACGGGCCTGATGGTCAAGGGATGAAGACGCTGCAGCTACACAGCGAGGGATCCATAGGACCCAGACGACATCTAGCAAGTTCTCCAGGGAACCCTGGGACAGTGCCAGACACAGTGATTAAGGTTAGTGTCAGGTGGGCACAGTGGCACACACCTGTTATGCTGCCCACTATGCGGGAGGCTGAGGCAAAAGGATTGCAAGTTTGATGGTAGCCCAGACAACCAAATAAGTCCCTGTCTCAAGAAAATAAAATAAATAAAACAGTGGGGCTCATAGCAATCCCTCAGAGGTGGACCACAGAGGGCTCAGATCTCTAAGGGGGGAGGGATTTGGATCTCTCCACGGGGGACTCTTAGCTGAGGCCCCTGTGGTGGGTTAAAGATGGCCAAAGTTTCGTACCACAGCTCTACACAGAGGCAGAACCTGTTTGTTCTCCCCTTGAATCTGGGCTACCCCTGCACTTATCTTGATTGATTTTTTCCCTTAACTTCCCTGATGGAAGTGTCTACCAAGTAAGAAGCTGGCTTACCCTGAGGCTGCCATGCTGTGAGGAAGCCCAAGCAGCCACGTGGACAAAGACCCACACTGAGGCACCACAAGGCAATTCCCAGGAGCTTCACGCCCATCCCAGCCACCAGCAAAAGGCAAATTATCACAACTGGTAACATGCCAAGTAGAAGAACCATCTAGGAGGAGCCCTGCCCAAATTCCTGACCCACAGGAGAGAGAGAAACAAAATAGTTGTTCCTTTAAGACACTATAGAGTATGTTGTTAAGTAACAAGAAGAAACCCAAACTTGCCCCTCAACTTCGAGGGTGGTGGGCTCAAACAACTCCCCTCTGTGTAGAGATCCTCCTCACAAATCACCTCTCCCCTGGCTCCACCTGACCTCCTGCCTCTACTTTTGGTGAAGATGGCAGCTTCCCAAATCACGGAACCAGTTTCCAGAAAAATCTGCATCCAATCTGATATTTCATTTGGAAATATAATATCAGTTGAATCTTGGTGCTTCAGACACAGTAAAATGCTGGCAGTGTATATCGATATATTCTCACAGTTTAGAGGCAAGTTAATTTGACTTTCTGTTTCCAGATCTCTCTGCCGTCCCCTTTCCAGGAGGATGCTGGTGGTGGTCTCCTGGTTTTGCCTGCAGCTATGATGGGAGCCTGGGAGGAGTAGGTCCCAGACACAGAGGGGCTCAGGGGCTGAGGAGACTGCAGGGCTCCACTCTGGGAGGGGTGGGGCTATGTCCTTTGGTCAGCAGTCGCACTGTCACACAGAAGCACGTGGCTGGTGCTCCAGGGCTGCTTCAGGAATAGCCCAAGGGGTGGGGGGAGACGCTTCCCACAGTGGCAGCGCTTAGTCACATCCTTGTTCGTTGACCCTCCAGAATTTCTACAAACCTGTCCAGGCCTGGAGCCCGCACTGCCCTGCTTAACAGCCTGGATCCGGCTGTCCACAGTCAAGACCCAGGTTAAGCGGGTATTATTCTGGCTAAACAATACAAGAAACCGAAGGCCCACAGCCCTGGCGAGGAGTCAGACTTGAGAAGCAGGTTTGTCGGGTTGGCTGCCTCAGCCACGCTCTGAGAGGTGTCCTGCCAGGAAGAACCTTAGGAAGGACCTTGCTGGGGAGGACACACAGCAGGTCGGTCCCAGCTTCTGGGTTATCAAGAAGGGCTCCCTGGAGCTTCTGGGCTGAGGCTGGGGTGCTTCTGCTGGCTGAGGCCCCACCCCGCTGCCACAGAGGCCACCACCTTTGCCCACCTCCCAGCTGCAACTCTGGGGTCTTCAGCCCAAGAGTGACTGCCCAGGGCACAGCTGAAGCTGGTCCAACCCTTGTCCTTTCTTCTCCAGGTCCCTCAGTCCCTCTCACTCTTTGGCAAGGTCCCAACCAACCGGAGCCCTAGGACACCGCACTGGACCTGGGCTTCTGCTCTCAGCCACTCCAGGCCCCATCTCTCTGGCCCTGCGCCTGCAGAGTGGAAAAACCCGGCCAGGAGGGCCAAGTGTCTGGGCCGCCCGACTTCCACAGACCCTGGAGTGCTCAGGACTGCGTGCCCGGCCTCTCTGAGCACATGGACAGACAGCACTGAAAGGCACCTATTGTCCTCCGTACCCAGAGCCCACAGGGAGCAGAGGCACTTCACCTGCACACATGTGCACAAAGCCCCTGATGTGGCCACATCGTGGAGTCGTCCTTGAGGACACAAGGATGCACAAGATCTGTTTGGACTGGGGAATGCGGGCTTATCAAGGTCTGGGTTCCTCAGTCTGTGGGGTCCCCAGGAGACCCATGTCAGGGTGGGCACCCTGCTCAGAGCACGCCAAGGTGCTCCAGGTTCCACACTTCCCAGGGCCCCAATGCCGGTGACCTGCTGAGCCATGTGACCACTCCAAGCACCCATGGACTTTTATGTAAAGGAGGGTGACAGATTTGAAATGCCTGCTTCCATAATTACATAGAATCTCATTTTTTGCTTTCGTATCTCTTCTCACTGCCTGGTGTGGGGTCCAGTAAATGTGTCCTCCTAGGGAAGTGCACCAAAGGAGGGGAGCCACTTGGGCCTTGTCAAGAGCCACAGGCAAGAGGCCCCGCCCATTAGGAAGCGCCCTGAGTTGGGCGTGGCCGTGGCTTTCCCATCTCTTCCATTTCCCACCTTCTCTCCCATCTTCCGCACTCTGCGGGGCTGCTGCTTGGCCAAGGACACACCAGCCTCAGCCCCATCCTGAGCCACCACTGCCTGCCAGCGGGAGACGCAGAGGCAGGAGGAGAAGAAAGCCTCAGCTCCGTCACCCGCCTTGGATCCACCAGGAAGACTCGGAGATTCAGAGGCCAGGAGGGACTCTGGGTTTCAGGGGTACAGAGCCGTGCCTGTTAAAGAGACCCAGAGTCCCCTGGATATACAGAGGCTGCACCTGCCCCCCTGCTCTCCCTTCCCTAGCAGACGGAAAATAGAGTGTTTTTATCTTGCTGCAGGACACGCAGCTCGGTGAAGATGTGATCAGCCCGTTTCTACCACCTGCAAAACCTATCCTCCCCCACAATAAATATGGGGTGCACAAGGGACCTAAGAGTGCATTTGCATTCAAGTGCGCCAGCACTTCCACGGGAGAGGCTGGGGGACAAATGCCAGCTAAGGGTGACAGCAGCACAGATGGGCAAGGGCTCCTGTGGGCTGGAATGGTGCAGGCAGGATGGGGACTTGGAGGGGTAGCAGCCCTGTCCCCTCATGCACACTCAGGACACTGGGAGTGGCTGCTTGTCGCTATGTTTGCTGCCTAGCCTAGGCCCCTCAGGGGGCTCCCTCAACTCCCTGGAAATCACACAGCTAGAGGACATCCAAGACAGTGAGCAAGGCGCAGGTCTGAAGGACAAGTGTGTACCTCAGAGGCAGACTCTCACCCGTGTGTGACATCACGAGTGTGCGGAGTGTGTGCGTGGGAAGGGCAACTGTGCATGGCCTGCAGGCGTGAGGGCTGTGTGCCCATGTGTGCAAGGTGGTTGTGCCCACCTGTGTGTGGGGAACACGGGCATGCGTGCACAGGTTAAGTGAGGTGTGTGCATGTGTGTGAGATGGTGGGGGCTGCCTCTGCCTCTCCCTCTCTGTCACACTCACCAAACACCAAATATGGCCGCCAGCAAGCACAGGACGGCCATTTCTGCTAGTTCCTCTGTGAACCCCTAGGATGCCAGCTCTGCACACTGGGGCACACTGGGGCACACTGGAGGGCTGAGGGCAAGCCTCCCCTCTCCAGGCCCTCATGCCCATCCACATATGCGCCTTGTGTCAGGGGTACCAGACCCTCTTTTTACAGAGGACTTGGAAAGGACAGAGAGATGCCCAAGGAGACCTGGCAGGTGAGTGCTGGGTCGGGAGGAACCTGGCTTCTGAGACCGCGGCTCCGTCCTCGCAGCCACCCACTCCCAGCATGGCCTCAGCCCTGTGTCCCCACGCTCCCTGAGTCCTGCCCGGAGCTCACTGCTCTGATGAGACCCGGGGGCGAGGCTGAGGCCTCAGAAAGGACAGAGCTCCAAGCAGATCCCCTGCCCTCAGCCCCGGCCCTACCTGAGCCCTGCGGGGCTGCGCTGGACAGAATCCACTTGACCAAGCAGCACCGCATCAGGGCCTGGCGGGTGAGCCGCGGCCGCTGCCACTTGACACTCTCCTTCTTGCTCAGCGGTGTGCGCCCAGGGTCCCCCAGGAGACTGCCGTCCGACGCCTTCATGGCCTCCTGCAGCAGAACAGGCAGAGCATCCTGAGCCGCTGATCCCAGAGGGGCCTCGGGGACATTGCTGGGCCACCTGACATCGGGTGAGGTCCGTCTTCACCTCACCCAGGGCTTGGAGAGGCCCCAAGCTCTGCTGCCCCACGGGCCTCCGTGGCCCCTTCCATGTCTTCTCTGCCCCATCTCTAAGGTTTCTTCCTCTCTGCACCCTGCTCTAGCGTACGATGGGGCCCCCCAAAAGAAGGTGGTGAGGATTCCGGGGTGGGAGGGGAATGAGGGTGAGCCTAGACCCGCTGACTGAAGCCCCCGCCTGAGAAAAGACCAGATTGCCAGAGCTGGTGGTCACTCAGAGGTCCCAGTCCAAGCCCCTCTCTCTCACTAAAGCCCGCGGACAGCAGTGGGCGTCCCTGTGCCCCGGAGCCTTTGCTCTGCCTGCCTTTTTTTTTTACCTATGGCAAGCTGAGGATGGGTGAGTGGCTGATGGTCACCACAGGAGGGGCACACGGATGGATCCCACCGCCCAGCTGTGCAGTGACCTGAAGAAGCAACTCAGATGGCTAACGGGAGGGATCCCGGAGGAGAGAGTGGGTGGTTAAGAGACGGAGGGGCCTGAATCGGAGTCGGTGTGAACTGAGAAAGGGCAGCCCCAGAGCAGTGGGACTTGATTTCCTGTAACAATATTTGAGGCCCCTCCATCATCCTGGTTTCCAGACCACCCGGGTCTTCAGTTCCCCAGGGGCAGCCGCGTGGCCCCTTCTGGCCAGCTGCAGTCAGCCGCAGTGGTCCCTCTGGGCATTGCTGTGCCTTTGTGTTTGGTACCTGTGGCCATGGGACAGGTTCGGCCCCTGTGATTGGGTCACGGCCCCCAAGCAGCCCTGGGCTCATGGTATCCATGTGCTAGTCTTGGGGCTCACGGGACTGTTCTGAATGGCCAGGTTGTCAGCCATTCAGAGCCAGGGCCGTTGAGGTGTCTGCGGAGGCTTTACGGGTGTTACCTTCACACAGTTCTGAAAAGCCTTTTGTGGCTTAGCGTGAGTGACAGGCAGATGTGCAGTCGGGTGGGGGAGGGAGGCAGGGAGCCAGTCCTGTCACCGTCTCCACGGAGGGACAGGAAGCCAGGCTTAGGAGTCGGATCAGGACAGCCAGAGGCCAGTGAGGCCTCTCTGTGAGGCTGGGTGATGCTGGCCCCTGTCCCAAGGGCACCAGGCCTGGGACCCTCAGTGACCTCCTGGCCTTGCTGCCCCTGGAACCAGAGGCTATGCCGGGCCAGCTCAGTGCAGACACTGGCTCCGGGGTCAAAGCCAAAGCCCTGGCTGGAGACCCACTCCCTGGCTGCCGGACACAGGAAGCAAGCCCCTGGCCTCCATTCTGTCTTGTTCGCATTCTGTAGGAACCGTCTGAACACGGGAAGAGGCCCAGCCATGACCCCTGAATTGCTGAGGGGCTTGCTGCGTTCTGGAGGCTCCAGGTAGAGGACAACCCTCCAGTGGCTTCATGGCTCATGGCCCCACAGTGACTCCGGGTCAGATTTGGATGAAGTGACCCCTTGGCCGGCCAGTGTGCAAACCCCTGATGCTGGCTCTCAGGCCCCCTCAGCCAGGTCCCAGCTGTCAGTTCCCCTGTCCACAGCTGTCCCCACCTCCCCAACACACCTCCTCAGCAATACCCCACAGGCCCCCTTTCTCCATGCCTGGCCCCACTGTGAGGGGCATCAGTGGTGCCCAGAGCTGCAGCCTGGGTAGGGCCGACGGTGCTGATGGGCAGAAAGGGGGCGAGAGGCGGGTAGAGGGCCCAGGGGTGCCCAGGGAGGCACACACACAGGGACCCTACCCTGGCTGGTGGGAGAGGCACCTTCTCCATGATTAAAGATCTTATTCAGGAGAGAAATGGCCTCCATGAATAAAGGCTTCGCTTCAGCCAAGGAGCGGGCAGGGAGGCGGGCAGCTGCTGCCTCTCAGCTCCCAGGTTCCTTGCTGAAGGATCTGCGCCCGGGTTGGTGGGCGCGTGGGAAGGAGAGGCCAAGGTGGTCCTCAGGTCACCTCTGTGAGTTCACACCCCAGGACAGCGCTGGTGAGGGCAGGCGAGGGCCACCCTGGCCAGGCGCAGCTCGGTCACAGGGATTCTGTCTCGCGGGGGCCAGGCTGGGAGAGGCCTGTGGTGTCCCTGGCTTCCACCCCATGGTGGTTCTATCCACCTGGGAAGGTTGGGAGGCCCACGGGCAGGCCGAGCCCCCTGGTGCATGTCTGTTCTGAGCCTCAAGTCGTCTCCTTGCCACCTACAGGGCGGGAACACCACCCAATTATACAGACCAGGAAATGACACCCCGGGACAATTTGGGACGTCCCGGGACTACACTGGCAATGCCAAGGCCTTCTGATGCCAAAGTTCAGGTGGCCTTGGCCACAGGCTTGGCCAGAGTGACTGGTCATAGGGCCAGGACCCTGGAGAGCTCACAGAAGTTTTGGGGTTCCCCAGCCCCCCGCAACCAAGTCAACAGTCTTTCATGTCCCGGGGTAAGGGGCCCTGGTGGGGAGCCCAGGAGGGGTGGTATTGGGAGGCCTGGGCGGGGCTGGGAGGTTGGGCTGCCTGCCTGAGGGGCCGGGGCCCCACCTGTGAGCCCCAAGGCAGGGCCTGTGACCGCCTCCTTGTGAGGTAGGAGTAGGTTCCTAGGAGGCTGGAGGGGGAGGCCCAGCTATCCACTTAGCCTCAGAGAGGAGCCAAGGCCTGGGACTAGGCCCGTCAGGCTGTGGGAGAAGGGGAGGAGGCCGGGGAGTGACCACCAGGTCACTCTCATGAATATTTGACACTTGTCTGTCTGGGAGAGGGTCTGGTGGAGCTGTCAGGAGTGTTCAACAGCCGCCCTGGCACCCCTCCTCTTGGCCGCGGAGGCTGCGGGCTCTGAAGAGCGGGAGCCCTGGGAGGCCACCCCGTTGCTCCTTGCCCAGTGCTGAGAGGTGACCAGAGGAGAGCTGGGGCAGGAGGAGCCCATAAGTCACATCCCCTCCCCCCTTGGCTTCCTGCGGAGTTTCAACAAAGGCCACCCGGCCTGCCCCACCTGCCTCCTCTGCTCCTCCTGCGCTGGGCTTGTCCCTCCACTGAGGGGGCACTGATGCCCCTGCACTGGACACTTGTCCTGTGGATGCTCAGGGGCTGGCTCAGGAGTCTGGTTCTGGGAGCACCCCCTCAGCCTAGGAGAACCCCTGGGTCCCCGTCCCAGCACTGCTGTGTCTTGGACTTGGGAACCTTGTCCTCTTGGAACTTATCCTATTTTTTTTTTTTCTGTTTTCAGGTGCATTTATTTTCTTCTTCCAAAAGAGGTGGGTCCTGCTATGTGTCCACAGCTCCTCGTGTCACAGACCCTGGCACCCATGAGACCCTCACCCCCCAAACTCCACAGGAAAAAACCTATCCATCCAGCAAGAACGTGGGTAAAAGGCATGCAGGCAGCCCTCCAGTGGAAGGGGACACGGACATGGCGATGAGCCCCTGACCACATGGGCAGCTCCATTAGACTCTGGGATCTGTGAGCAGAGCCACCCAGAGAACCATCTCCTCTCAATGGCCAAGATAAAAAATAGTGACAGCATCGAAGGTCAAGGCGGATGCAGGGACCCTGGACCACTCCTTCCTCGCTGGTGGCAGGCAGGACCCTGTGGCTCCTCTGAACAACGGCTCTGCAGATTCTTAGAAAACTGAAGACCCATCGACCGCCCAACCCGCCCATCACACTCCAGGGCACTGGTCCAAGACAGCTGGAAATACGTGCTCCAGCACTTACACACGAGAGTTTGCAGCAGTTTTATCTGTAAGAGCCCTGAACTGGAACCCTCCCGGGTGTCCTTCCGTGGGGGAAGGTTAAATACACAGTGGTGCGTCCATGTCACTGGCTCCGCATGAGAGCAAACAGCCTGGGTGAATCTCTAGGTTGCCAGGCTGGATGAAGGAGGCCAATCCTGAAGGTCACGTGCTGTGTGATCCTAGTTATGTGACATTTTGAAATGACATTTTAGAAATGGGGAACCGATTAGAAGGCCAGGGGTTGGGGACAGGGAGAGGCAGGCGGGAGAAAGGGTGGCTGTCAGAGGGCAAGAGGAGGGGTCCTGGGGGGCAACACTGTGTTCCTTGACTGTGTCTCAGACTTGGGAACCTGTGCAGTGCGTGCGCGCGCGCGCACACACACACACACACACACACACACACACACACACACACAAATGAGTACATGCAAAACCGGGGGAATCTGAATAAGATCTGGGACTGCATCCCCGTGGATACTCCAGCTGCCATATTGTACTAGCTTTGTAAGATGGAAATCAGGTAAAGAGGTTGCAGGACTCTGTTTATTTCTTACCACAATCAGATCAATAAAAAATTCAAATTGCAAATACTCTCATAAAAAAAGAGTACTAAAAATACAAACAGAAATAAGGCCTTTGATAAATACCCATGAACGGCAAGGTGATGACCCTGATGTTCTCCTGAATCCACTGGAGTGACCTTCACTCCATTGGCTCCTGCCTGATTCTGCCTCATTTTAACTGGTAACAGAGTTGTCATTGTCCACAGGCCCCAGGATGGCCAGGGCAGGGTGGCAGAGATTGATGAAGCCAGAAGACCTGGGTCCAGGGGATCCACAGAGTCCCTGGTGACATAAGTGTTCAAGACCATGTCCCAGAGACAGTGCCCAGCAAGGCTTACAAGATTCCCTCAAGGTGGCACACACCTGTCATCCCAAGGGCTCAGGAGGCTGAGGCAGGAGGATTGCAAGTTCAAAGCCAGCCTCAGCAACTTAGCCAGGCCCTAAGCACCTCAGTGAGACCCTGTCTCTAAATACAATACCAAAAAGAGCTAAGGATATGGCTCAGTGGTTAAGTGCCCCTGGGTTCAATCCCTGATACAAATAGATAAATAAATAACTTTCGTCAAAGGTAGAGGCTGCAGGTAGCTGGGCAACTCTCTGCCGGTCGCCCCAGAGCCAAGACTCACAGGTAGGCCAGGGGCAAGTCTAGGCTTCCTTCCAAGTCCCCCTGGCCTGTGGGGGTGGGGGAGGGACCTGGGCTCCCCAGAGCAGGGTGACACACTGCTGTGTGCTGGTACGGGGTTACGTGTCAGGAGAGGTCACTCACTGAAAGCTCACACCAACACAGAGAGGTTCCTCAGAATTACCCCAGTCCCCGCCCGAAGCCCAAATCCTGCAAAGGCTCCTCTGCACACCCTCTTACCAGGCCACCAGGACCCCAGGTGTGCGCTCTCCCTGGCTTGACAGGAGCACCCCCCACCTGTTTAATGTCCAGACTGGGGTTGCCCCGAGGTCACAGGCTCCCGGGAGATGCCCCTGCATGGCATGAGAGGTGACTTAGTACCCCTCCAGCTCCCCTCACCACCTCTGTACAAAGAGGGGGCCTGGCCCCATCAGGCCGCGCAGGTGGAAATGGGACGCAGTGGATGTGTTTTTGTGGCATTGCTGGGTCCCCTACTTCCATGACGGCTGTCAGCTTTCCCTTGACAGTACTGACTGAAAGATGCCCCTTCAGCTGGGCACAGAGGTACCCACCCAGCTGGGGAGGCTGGGGCACGGGGATTGCAAGTTCCAGGCCAGCTTCAGCAATTGAGCAAAGTTCTGTCTCAAAATAAAACTAAAAAAAGGCTGGGGACCGTGGCTCAGTGGTCAAGTACCACTGGGTTCCATCCCTGGTATGAAAAAAGAAAATGCCCCTTCCCGGGAGTGTATCAGAATTTGAAATGCCAGTTAATTAAGAAAAAATAACTCGCACCTGGTGAAGCATGCAAGGCACAAACAGCAAAGGCAGATGTTGTGGCTTGACTATGATTCATCCCCAAACCCATGGAGCAGTTGAGTCCCCAGAGCCTGACGTTAGTGAAGGGTGGGCACTTAACAGGACTGCGTGTGTTTAGAGGTGGGGCCTTTGACAAATGGTTAGGTTAGATGAGGTCAGTGGTGTGGGCATATGATTGAATTGTTGTGGCTTTATAAGGACAGGGAGAGACCCCAGACTCAGAAAAACACATGCACTTCCTCCATGGTGTGATGCAGCCTAAGGAACCCTCGTCAGAGCCTGCACCCTGCTTCTCTGACTTCCAGCTCCAAAACTGTGAGCTAAGTGAACCTCTTGTCTTAAAAAGGCAGCCTGCCTGAGGTATTTTGTAATAGTAAGTGAAAATGGACTATCACAGGGGAGGACAAACAGGCTAAGAAGCTTGTGTTTCTCATCCCAGCCGAACCTGGCCCAGCAGTGACGCCTGAAGGTCTGAGCTACCCCACACAGTGGCCACAGCCACATAGGATTATTGAACAGGTGGTGTGGACCTAGTCCAAACTGAGAAGTGATATTCTGTGTAAACACACTCTGGGTTTCAAATATTTGTGTACCGGAAGCAAAAATAGCTCATTAATAATATTTATAGAGATTACCTTTTGAAAAGACAGTGTTTACACTGGTTTCCAGTTAATTAACCTGGCTGGGGGTGGGCTTCAGGCCAGTTGGCATAGTGTCAGACCACTGAGCGCAGAGGGAAGAGGTCTGTGGTCAGTCAGACTGGAGGGCTGACCTCAGGGGGCCTGGAACCTGGGACCCTCACGACCCAGCTCGGTTGCCTGGACAAAGAGTCCGACTGCTCAGGGCCTCCCTAGTACACCCTGGCTGGTTTCTGAGTGGTTAGGTGAGGCGTGAACACAGAGCCCCAGAGGGAGACCACCACGGGTCTCCACCCTCTGGTCCTGCGTCAGGCCGCTGCCCAGGACAAGGGGGAGAGGTCAAGTGCATGGCCAGTAACAGACTTGCCGCCCTCGGCAGGTGCTTGCTGGGATCTGCTGGGAGATTTCCACCCCTTCGGGGGCTCCGTGGTCAGATTCAGGGGAGCCTGGGCCACTCTGTGAAGCTCTTCATCCTATTTGGAAGTGCAGCTGAGGTTTCCAGGGCTTCTCCTACACACAGAGAATCCTGCTCCTGCCCATGGGGGAAGGAGGTCCAAGGTCTCAACCCACTTCCTCCCGGGCTGCTGCCCGAGGCCGGGACCTGGGCCTGCCCACCCGTCCCCTGTCCTCAGGGGCGGCAGCTGCGCGGCCGTCTCGCCCGGCGCCCGCTGCGGTTGGCTCTACTTCCATCTTGCGGGACAGATGGCGGGAAGCAGTGGTGGGCGTTGTGTCGTGCGGGCTCCCAGGTTTGGGATGGGGAGGCTTTGGGAGCCCAGCTCGTCACCCACCCTGGGCACAGACAGGTGTGGGCCAGCAGGGGGCTGAGACGGCCGGGTCCCCACAGCCACAGGCACATTTGCACACCCACCCACGTGCCGCACGCCCCTGGCCTCGGCCTCTCAGAGCGCTGGAGCAGGAGAGGCCAGACCTGCCGTCCTGGCCTGAGACTGACGGCGGCCAACTTCCCCAAGGCGCAGGCTCCCTCACCCTGAGAAGGGGGCATCGCATTGACCCAGAGTTGACCAGCGGGGCTGGCTGGCCTTCCCAGGCGGTACCCAGCCACCAGAAAGCCATGGCGTCAACACCCCCCCTCTACGCAGCCCTCAGCGGAGCCAGCTGGCAGATGATCTCCTTCATCCAGGTGGGTGATATCTCCTCAGGAAAATCAAAAGCGCTTGGCACAGAGAAGCTGAGCAACTTGTCTGTGGACACACAGCTAAAGAGCGTAGGGAGCAGGGCTGAGTCCAGAGAAACAGGGGCAGAGTCTTGGCTAGCATCTGGCTGCCCTGAGTGCCCGTCCAACAGCGCTGAGCGTGGGGTGTGCCATCCGTGGCAGAGGGACTTGGATCTACTCTGGTGGCCACCCACTGCCCATTGCTGGAGGCAAGGGTGACAGGCAGAGCTGGAGACCAGGCCAGCAGTGCTTCGTCCCCTCTGGCAGAGGGGACAGCTGGGCAGAGAGCTGAGGCCGCAGATCCAAGAGGGGAGACCGAGCCAACCGAGGGGAGGGACAGGGCCCCTTCTGATGTCCTCCTGTCTCAGCTGAGCTCTGTCCCCCCCACCAAGCTGGCACCTGCGGGTCCCCTGGGTTCCTCCCTGTCACGTGGCTCTGTGGGCTCTAGGACGTGGGCTGAGCACAGCTGACAGACGCACCTGTTCTCGGGAACATCAGCTTGCTGGGGCGGGGGTGGGCACCACAGTGAGTCAGGTGCCTCCCTCCTGCCCGGGGGCTGGGCCACCAGGAAAGGGGCTGTGCCCAGCCTCTCTGGTCCCTTCTTTCTCTGCTTTGGAAGGCAGGGGTGTCCTTCCCCCCCCAAGAGGCCATTTCTGGAACCCCCAGGGAAGCCTGGTGGTGGTCCGCGGGAGCAGGGGGCTCCAGCCTCGGCCTTGGAGTCAGAAAGGCAGCCCTCCACTCTGGTGGAAGGCTTTGGAGAGCAAGGGGCGGTGGGGTGTAAAACCCTGGGGTCCTCTCCGCCACACTCCTGCACCCTCAGCCCGGAAAGGGGAGGCAGGAGCCAGGCCTCAGGACTGGGAGCGGGCAGCTTCCCGGTCACCTGGGTAGGGGCATGCCCTGGCCCCCTGGAGTCTTCCCCTGGAGCCGGAGCCCTGGGGCCCAAGCCTGAGAATGAGGCAGAGCGGGGCTCAAATCCCAGCGACCACGGCGCTTGCCAGCCAGCTTCCTGCTTCCTCATCTGTGAAACGGGAGGAGAAGGGAGGGGGAACTTCAGGGCTCCTGACCCTCGACCCTGGCCTTCTCCTCCACGCCACCTGGACAGCAGGGCCACTTCCTGACCTGCGCTCTCAGGGGCTTTGGAAACCAGGGAGCAGTTTAGGACCCATTTTGCACAAGTTCGTGCAAGACGGCTGCAGCCGGGCAGGAGAGGTTCCCGGGCTGAGCTGGGCCTCCAGGACACAGCCCCCCAGAGCCCCAGGACGGCGCCCGCGCCCATCGCGGTGAGCCCAGCCCAGGCTCCCTGCCTTCTCCTAAGAGCTGGTGGAGTTGATGCTCCTGGGGACCTGGTGCTGCGACATAGGACCCCCTTCTGGGCCTCAGTGTCTGTGGGCTGGGAGCGGCAGTGCCCACCCCAAGGCTGAGCCAGGGTTCGTGAACGGGCAGCTGGGGAGAGCAGGGAGCAGGGCAGGGCAGGGCTGGGGGCAGGGGCTGGCGAGAGTGACCAGAGGAGCCAATCCCCTGCGGGTGCTGACGGCAGACCCCGCCGCCCCTGGAGAGGAAGGTGTGGCTCCCCATCTCCAGCGGTGGCTTCCCCGGGAACCACTGCCCCTGCCTGGCCCAGCACCCAGGGGTGTGGGCTCCACTCCTGTCCCTGGCCAGGCCTCCACAGGAAGGCCTCTGGTGGGCAGAAGGACAGTGAGACCCACAGGAGCTGGTTGTGGGGCGGGTGTAGGGCCGGAGAGGGGGCCACAATGGCCAGGAGAAGGGCCAGATGCACCTGCAGGACTCGGGGCACTCACTCTGCCCATGTAGCGGGGACAGTGGTGGCCACGCTCCAGGGGTGATCTCCAGCAGTAGAGGCAAGGGGAGGGGGACCATCCTCTGGGTGGACAGAGCTGGAACGCACATCTGGGTGCCGCTGGATGGTAGGAGTCCCTGCCTGTGGACGCTGCGTTGCATGATCTCCCGGGGACTGTCCTGGGGCTGCGGGAGCGTGTGCTGGTGAGGCTGTAGTACGCACCAGGCCAGCCTTCACGCCAACCGCGGGTCACACGGCCTGGGCTACCCACAGCACTGGTGGACAGGGAGCCTCAGTAGAGCATGAGGTTTCTCCGCGTCTGCTCTGCCCTCCTGGCAGATACTGGGGACACTTGAGGTGACAGGAGAGAAAGCAACTTTTCAACGTTCATTGTCACCATGCTCAAAAGCTTCGTGTCATCACCTCTGCTGATCCTCCTGGTGTCCCTGAGAAACAGCCTGGACAGGGCCGGGGCAGCCTGGGCTTTGGGACAGTGTGATCTGAAGCCAGCCTCGAGCCCTCTCTGGGCTGCTTGTCCTCATGGGTGGGAAAGGCAGGAAGCCCTCTCTCGGGAGGCGAGATTAAGAGATGCCAGCCCAGTATTCATTCTTTCTTACTCACAAGACCTTGATTTTATTTGGGTCCTTTGGTCCTGCCTTCTTTATCCTTACTTCTACCTGCATGTGCTGGCTGGAGCGCCAGCAGCCATGTTGGGCAGGGAGACAGATGGAGCCTGGGTCCCTGCTGATGGGTGGGGGGTCGGTCTGTGTCAGCCCTGTATCACCTCCCTCTCGACATCTGCATGAGAAAAATCGCCATCGACCTTTTTCCAACCACTGTTATTTGGGGGTGATCTGAGCAGCCAGACCTAATTCTGGTGCTTCTTCTTTCCTGCAGAGCAAAACTGTCCCGCACCTTTCAGCAGCTGCAGGGCACTGGACGGCATTTTCTGAGGGTGAACTCTGGGCTGGGGGCTGGCTCACTTTCCTTGCCTACAGTTAGTTCTTCCTCCTTGCCCCCCTCTACCTTTATTTCTCGACCCCTGTGTCAGGTGTTTCCCTCACCTCCTCTCCAACCTACCAGCAGCCCCACCAGAGCGGACAGCTGCTCTGGGTCCTTGGTAGAAGAGGGCACTCGCTAGCTACTGAGCAGTGAACCGGAACTCGCACTCCTTGGCCCTCCTCCAAGCACCAGACACCCCTCCTGTGTCCTGCCTCCCCTGACCCTCAGGACAGTGGAAGCCAGCTCCCGGCCGCCTGACCCCTGTCCCTGGGACCTAACTGGGCAGGACCAGCCATAGGGCTGCCCTCCAGTCCTGGTCTCAACGTCACCTTAAAGGGGACAGCAGAGGATGGGGTCATAGAAGGAACCTCTAAGAGGATCCCTGGTCCCGAGCAGTCCCCAGAAGCCCCACGTCCCCTCCACATCCCAGGCGAGCCCTCGCCGGCCAGCGCCTACCTTGTCCCGCTGCATCCCGGGTGCTGGCGGGCACTGCTGCTGGCTGCCCCGCTCCCCAGCCCAGGCAACCAGGACTGCCCAGCGGCGCGGCTGGCAGCTGCCTCATGTTTGCTTGGACCCAGACGTAATTGTCATCGGTGGCTTCTCCCCCCCTGCCCCCGCCCCCTGCCCACACCCCTACCCCACCCTCCCTCCCTGCCTCCCAGCGCTCCGCCCTCCTGCTCCCCCTCCCTCTCCCTCTCCCCCTCCCTCGCTCTCCCTCTCATGCACATATGCACGAGTCTGTCTTGCATCTTTCTGGTCCCCTCCCAGGCTCTCTCTGTACATGGCTTCAAATCCTGGCCCCTTGTCCTGTCCTCCAGGTCATGTCCCCTCAGGTGTCTGTCCCTGACTCACTCTCTCTCTCTCTCTCTCTCTCATCACCCCTCTTCTTTGTTACCAGGGGAGGTTGCAACTGGGGGTGCAGAGGGTGCAGGGGGTGCCCTGGGTCAGGGAGCAGCAACTGGTGGGAGCTGTTCCCGGGGCAGGGGTCCTGTCCTGCCAGGGGAGCTCTAGGAGCCTCTTGGTGGCATTTTCCAGGCCGGCCCCTTCCTGTCCTGCGCCCCTCCCCTGGGACACAAATGTGGAGAAGCTGGCCCTGGCTGCTGTGGCTCTGTAGGGGGGCTGGCCACCAGGACAGATTAACAGCCCGGGGCAAAATCATCAGGGTGACACTCAGGGGTCCTTCCATCTCTTTCCTCTGTCCCTCAGGACCCTGAATCACCTCCCTGTCACCCTGGTAATCCTTGCAGAGTGGGAGTCTCCCCGGAGCGTGGACTTTTCCTATTTCCCAAATACCATTGTCCTGGCTGCCTGGCTCTGAGGGTCGGAGAGCATTCAGGGCAGCAGCGGGACCTCACCAGATGCTCTGGGAGGAGGGCAGCGGCAGAGGAGAGGTGAGGGCCCCGGGGATCCCTGGGAGAGGGGGTCTTACTGCCGTTTGGGGGGGCGGGCTCCCTAGCTTCTTCTCAGCCCTGGGAAAGCACCCAGGAGCCGGGTGCCTGAAAGCTCTGCCAACTTTCCCCTCTGGGTGCCCGGAGGAGCCCGCCTGTGCGGTGCCTGTGGTTCCCATGGCAACAGAGCCCTGGCCGCCCCCTCCTCTGCAGTGTGCTCAGGAGCTCGCAGCCCTCCCCACCCCCCTTTTTGAGCCAGCCAATTAGCTTCAGTGTTCAGATGCTCCAGGGGAGAAAACAGCCTGGAGCTGTTGACCCACTGAGGCCAGGAGGACTGTCCCCAGAGGGGGGATGACAGTCCAGGTGTCTGCCAGAAGCTTCTAGTCCCAGAGCAGCACTGCCTGACAAAGGGGAGCCCCTCGGCAGCTGGGGTGGGGACCAAGCTCCCTGCCTCAGGGACAGGGACAGCCCTGCCACTCCTCCTAGCCAACTTCCGGAAGCTGGGGCTGATGAGCATGTTGTCTTTGTGGGGGCCTTGGGAGAAAAGTGTCTTGGTCCCACTCTATGATAATGACAGGAAGACCCGGAAGAGTTAAAAGGTCGGCCAGTCCCGGGCTGGTCAGTGGCGGGGCCAGTGAGTAAAGGCTACTCCTTTCCCCACGGAGCGCGGTGGGCAAGACCTGCCTGGCCCGCCAGGAGCCAAGTCCCACCATCCGCCTGGACACTTCCTCACCTACACACAGGCTGCAGAACCAGGGCCACAGCCGCCGTCCCCGGCCCTCTGCAGTCCCCAAGTCACTGAACTTCCCCTGCTCAGAGGCCCTTCCTGGGGATTGGCGACCTGCACAGAACAGGCGGGGACTCCCCTCTCTCCGCTGGGCCATGGGGCAGGGGCAGGGGGATGGGGGTGGTGCAGGTGGCAGTGCTCTGGGAACTTGCCCTGCAGCCCCCTGAGGTGGGCGTCCCCCATGGGACACAGAAGTGGGTGCATGTGCCCTTGCCAGGGTCCTGGTGTCACCACACTCTCTTCCTCCTCTGGCCCCCATGGTCTCCAGGCACTGCCCCCGGGGTCTCTCTGCTGGGCCTCTGGAGAATAAGAACGAGAAAAGACCAAAGTGGGGCTCCCCACCTGGGCCCCACAGACTCCCCCCCAGACTCTCAGAGTGGCCGCATCAGCCCTGTCCAGGTGAGGGACTTCCCTACCCCTGCCCACAAGTCTTGGGGTCTTCTGGCCCTTCCTCAATGTCTGTCCATAACCCCTCTGCCTTAGGCCCAAGTTCAAGCCCCTCGTCCCCAGGACCCCTGACCTGTGGAGCCCCCTGCCCCTGTCCTTTCCTCAGCCCTTGCTTCTCCTGGCCGAGGAGGAGGAAAGAGAGAAGTGCTGGGTCACAGGGGGCGGCTCCTCCCCGGAAGACCCTGCCTGTCAGCAAGGCCCAGGGGCTGGAGGGGGCTCACCGTGCACATGGAGCCCCTCTTTACGGGAGCACTGAGAATGCCTGAGGCCCCCAAAGGCCCAGGAGTGTCACATGACTTGAGCTGGTGCAGCTGCGGCTTTGGAACCTACCAGAAGCACCTTAGCGGTATCTCCTTGAAACCTCCTCTGCCCACTGCCCTCCCAGAGCCCTAGGGACAGTTGGGGCCGAGGGCACTTCTTGGTAGGGAGATACAAATGGCCGTCTCTCGCGTCACATCACACAGCTCGGCCCCTCCCGTCCACTCTCCTGTCCAGGGTGGGAGTGGTGGGAGGTGCACTGCCCAGGGCTGTGCTCAGCCTCCAGCTGACCTCAGCTTGGCGAGGTCGCAGACTCCACCTCTGTCTCTTTGGGGGCGCATCCAAGGGTCTCCAGAGCCCGGCCCCCGCCTGGATTCTCAGGGACCAAGGAGCCCGCAGTGCCCAGTGGCAGACTTGCCTTCTCTTGGCGAAGTTCTGTCCCTTCTCCCCGTGGCTTCCTGGGACTGAGCTAAAAGACCCCGTGCCGACTGTCATAAGGGCCTTCATGGAGGCCACCCGTCCTTTCTGTAGCTCTGCCACCAGCCACCAGCCACCAGCTCATCTCCCACCTGCTGGACTGTGCAGGGGAAGGGCCTTGACACATCAGCCACTGGATTGGTTAAACTGCTCTCAGGCCCACCTTCCTTGTGGCTTGAAGGGCACTCCTCACCGTCCCCCAGGGCCCAGTTCACACCCTCTAGTACCCCTCCTCTAACCCCAGCCCCTGGTTGCCAGCCCCCTCCGTGTGGGCAGGACCCCATGACCCCCCCATACCCCCTCCCACCTGTGTCACTCAGGCGCAGGTCAAGGCTGGGTGGGGGTCTCCGCCCCGGGCATACCCCACCTCCCTCCCCACCCAGCGCTCTGAAGCTCAGTCACCACGTGTAGGATAGAGGACTGTGAGGTGCTCCAGGATGGCACTCCAGGACAGCCAAGGGAGGACTGGGGACCTCCGAAGGGGCTTGGTTCCAGCAGCACATGGTGTGGGGAGCAGGCTGGCCACCGCCTCCTGGATCAGTCCCTGGCATTCCAGCCTGGAGAGGCAGGGCCCAGGGAGAGGCAGGCCCAAGGCGCTAAGCAGAGGGCCCTGGCTCTAGCAGGTGGGAACGGGGACACTGTCATTCTGAGCAGGGCCACAGACTGTCAGGCTGGGCGCGGAGGATTCCGAAGGCCGCCATCACCGTGGGTCCCCTTGGATAGGTGGCGCCCTTGGTACTCAGCCCCTGTTCAGTGTCCATGCTCTGGTTTTCCCAACCAAGTAGCTGAGTAGCGCTGGCCACCTGGTCATTAGTTCAGGTAAGTGTGCAGCACACTCCCTGACGGATACTCAGCTCAGTGAATACAGGTGAAGTCACATTGTCCCAGCCCCATCACGTGGCCCTCCTTCTGCACACCCAGCCACTGCTAGGGACCTCAGATGTCCTGGCCCATGTGGCGTTTCTTGGGCAAAATCTGCCACAGGGCTTTGTGCTGGGCAGCCAGGTGGAGCACCTGGCAGAACTCCCAGGGCCCCCAATCTGTCATCTCTTGTGCCACAGGGACATCAAGGACATCTGAATCAGATCTCCCTGGAGACACAGCCTCCTTCCCGTGCTCCCGCAGGGAATGGAAGCAGCGGCTCATCCAACAGGAAACCCCCAGGCTCAGCTCCAGAGAACCTGAGTCCAACTTCTGTGAACTTGAACCAGATAGAAACATCATGGAGCTTCGTCTGCTCAAGCACACATGTCAACCGCCCCCTTCAGGACCCCTGACATCTGCTCCTGTTGGAATGACAGACCAGACTGTGATCATGGGGACTTTGTTTCACCTGTGAAGCAGAATTTGCCTGGCAGAATCCCAACATTCTAAAACCAGGTCATGAGGCGGCCTTCCCACATCATTTCCACCTCTTTGTCAACTGCTGAGTGCCATCCCCAGCCCTGAACGACTGGTGCTCTCTGAACAAGCTCCGGTGCAAAACCAGCATTCGGCGGGGCTGGGCTGGACTTCTGGATACTAGATTTGAAGTGAGGCGGCCACTGGCCAGTTCTCAGGAGGAATATCAAAATCGACTTTTAGGACCATGACTTCTGATCATGGTGGAAAGGTGATTTGTTCCAAATTCCCAGCTGAGGACAACTTTAAAAGTTGCTCAGATGACTGCATGTAGACATGTGGCTGCACGTATACATGTACACACCCCCGTGCACACACACAGAAGCACCTGCACAGCAGCCAGCAGCTTTTTAACCTACTGATTTATTTAATATACATAATGTATACATTTAATATTTACAATGTATACTTATGTAGGTCTATTTAAGGGTGATTGAGGGCACCAGGAAGCTAACCAGACAGCCACGGATCACAGTGCCAAGACCTGGGAAAGGAGGACATCCAGAGACCGGCGCCCAGCACCGCGGCTGCTTTCTCCCTAGAGGGTCTGCTGATTCCAGAAGATACCGCAAAGGTGCAGAGTTTTGAACAACTTCTGGGGCGACAGACCAGGCCCACGAGAAGAGTGTGCCCGGCACGTCTGTTGTACTCTGGGCTGGGACCCCAGAGACCCTCAGGCTAGGAATGAGTCAAGTGGAAATGAAGAATTCCGCCTAGGGACGGAAAAATCATCTCTTTCCCGCAAGTGGACTCAAGCAACCTGGTTTGCCAGGTCCCCAGACACCTGCAGATGTAAACATAGGTTTCTTGGAGGAAGAGAACTTCATCCTAGGCCTCCTACTGGTTTCAGATACAGTGAGTACCCAAGTCAGTCAAAATCCACCAAGTCCCCAAAGAGGGATACGAGAAATCAAACAAAACCCAGGGGAAAAACAGCCACTAGAAACAGACCCATGGGTCTCCCTACAAAGGAATTGCTCAACTTTAAATAACTCTGCTGCTGGGATGGAGCTCAGCGGTAGAGAGCTTGCCTAGCACGCACGAGGCCCTGTGCTCAATCCCTCTCACCACAAACAAAACAAAAAGGCAAAACTATGCTTAAATATATTGATGACAAGAGGCAATTATAATAGAGAACTAGACATGACTTTTACATTATTTCTACTTCATTTTTTTTTTTTTATGGTACTGGAGAGCTCTACCACTGAGCTACATCCCCAGACCTTTTCTATTTTTATTTGGAGACAGAGTCTTGCTAAATTGCTTAGGGTCTCACTAAGTTGTTGAGGCTGGCCTTGAACCTGTGACCCTCCTTCCTCAGCCTCTTGAGTTGCTGGGAGTACAGGTGTGTGCCATGGCACCCATGGCATGTTTAATAGGCAGGGTGCCACTTCCTCTGCACAAGCCGGCCTGCGAGCAAACATCAAAACAAACAAATAAAACCCTCTGGGGAAAGCCAAGAAGAGCGACTGTGCTGAATGTGAGGATGCTTGTTGGAGATGTCACATAGGCACCACCCTGACTCCCAGTGGAAAATCTGTTGCTGGTTTGTAAGACGCAATTAAACACAGACACATCCTGAAATTCAGGAGACCACCGCTGTCATGGGCTTTGGCCTTCGAACACGGACCCATCTCCCCTTTCCCTTGTGCCCACCCAGACCCTGGCTCTGCCTTTGGTCCAGCTAAGTCGTGATGGAAAACAGCAGCCCTCGGCCAAGGGCATTCCACAGATCACGTTTAATTGTCACGACCCTCCATGGGGCTAGGGTGCCTCCATGCTATGAAAGGAGACACCGAGGTGAGGGACCTGCAGTGCATGTTCCTGGTGCCCAGCCAGCCAGCACCAGAGCCAGGCTGGGGGCCAGGTCTGGCTGCTCCTGGGCAGGCCCCCAGATGGGTGCTGCTCCCCTGCTGGTGGCTGGAATCACCCCTGGATGCCTGAAGCCAGAAGAGGCCTCGGCACTCTTGTCTCCACAACCCTCATTAAACCCCAGCTGTGTTCAGGGACCCAGCCTGAGAGACCTGGCTTCTGGGACCCCAAGCCGAGGCTTCCAGGGAACGGAGAGCTGCCATCTCTTCTCTCCCTTGTGGAACTCGGTTCAGCTTGGCGGTGATGACGGGCACGGGCTGGGATGGCCTCAGCCATGTACACAGGGGCCCTCCTGGGAAAGCTGCTGGGGAAGACACTGCCTCCTGAGAAGCAGGGAGGGGACGCAGGGAGGGGACGCAGGGAGGGGACGCAGGGAGGGGTAGGGCTGACACAAGGACTCCTAACCCGGTGCAGGCAGAGGCTCGGGCCGTAGAGGCCACTCACCCCACTGAGGTCCCTTAAGTCCAGGCTGGGGCCCAGGGCAGTGGAGGGCTCAGGGGCCACCAGGCAGAGCCCAAGCCCAGACCTGGGTCGTGGTGGCCTGATTAGTTTGGTTGAGTAGAGGAGTCCCTGGGGCCAGCAAGATAATAGTGGGGACAAGATAAAGAGGGGACAAAGGGAGAGAAGGACTTCCCTGGAGGAGGAAGGAGAGGGCTGGGGAGGGAGCAGGAGGGAATCTGGGCTGATGGGAGGTGAGGGCAAGAGGCAGGAGCTTGGAGAGGAACAGAGGGGGCCCCAGGTGGGGACAGGGCAGGGCTGGGCAGGGCTTCTGTCCCACCCAAGGGGCTGGGGACGGGGTTCCAGTAGGTGAAGAACAGGTGCTTCTTGGTGCTGATGTATTGCAGCAAGGAGGATAAGGGCGAGACACCTGGAGGAACCTGCAGGCGCTGTATGATTTGGGAGGTGAATGAAGGGGGTTATGAGCAGAGAAGGGTGGAAGGGGAACAGGTAGGATGGGGCCAGGGAAGGTGGAATTGGGAGACAGCCCAGATCTGGGGCCAGGTTGGGCTCTAGGGCAAGAGCTACAGAAGTCCTCTAGTCCAGGCTGAATCAAAGTGGGGACAGGCAGTCCCAGGGGGCACCTTGCCCTGTTAGGAAGGAGAGAGTGCTGGGGGGCGGGGACCAGGGCTCCCGCCTGTCAGATCCGCTGCCGAATGGCCACAGCCGGGCCCAGACGCCACCAGGTCCCCAAGCCTCCCTGCCCTCTTGGAGACCCCTGGTCCCAGCCCCTCTGCTCCCCACCCTGAGCCCCCAGCATGGAGGAACTGAGGGGTGGAGCAGCTCTTACCTGCTGCATCCTACAGCTTCAGGGAGGTGACCCGGGGGATGTGGAAGAGCTGAGTCTCCTCAGAGCTGGTAGAGCTGCAGCACAGCAAAAGAAAAGTGTCCCCAGAACAGAACCCCAGCTCCCACACAGGGACAAACCCAAGTCCTGATGTTCCTGCCTCTGAGGCCCTCCAGGAGAGAGGAAGAGTTTTAAGATGCTATGCTTCGGTGGATGTGTTACAGTAAGAAGGATGTGGGGCAGACATAGGGGAGGACTTCCAGGCCATGGAACTCCTTAGTGCATGTGTCTCTTCAGGCCTAGACTATGATTCTTCTCTGCCAGGTTTCAGGAGTAGGTAGGGCAGGGGATGAGGTCCAGTGTCTATAAAGACTCCTTCCTGGGCCTCCAGTGGCCCCCCTGTCCCCTGAGATCCTGGCAGCCCCTCACCTGAGGCGTTTCCGGATAGGACGGAAGTATTTGGAGGTCTTCACAGCAAAGACGACACTGGGGATGAGGAAGAAGGTGCACCAGGCCAGGCAGAACCAGAAGGCGTTCTGGAAGGGGTGTGAGGTCAGTCAGCTGGCCGGGCGGCCTTCCCTGCTGCTCTGCAGCCTCCGCACTGGCCCAGCGAGGGACGGGGACAGCTGTGACCAGCGCTGGGAGGGCTGGGAGCAGGCCCCGGGCTGGGGGCGCCGCATGGCCTGCTCACACTGCCCATCCATGGGCCTCCATGTCCACGGGCCCTGATGAGCCGGGGCACTCACCCAGGGGTCGGCCACCATGTCACACAGGATCACACGGCCATTGTCCAGGGCTGCGGAGAGGGGCTGGCAGGTGGCGATGCGCTGAGTCACCTGTGATGGAAAGGAGGTGGGCACATGGGGAGACCCCTGCCCCTCAGGTGTGCACCTCACATTCAGCAAGAGGTGGACAGGGACACACAGAGGTCCAGGGACATGGCTGGAGCCCTGCACACCTTACACAGATGCGGGCAGCGGCCCTGGGCAGGCACAGGGTGCAGGCCCAGAGATGGAGACGCTCCTGCTCCTGCTCAGCTCCTGCCCTTGGTGGCTCGGCCCGAGCTAGACCCACCCTGTGCCCAGCACTGAGCTCTGAGTGGCCCTCACTGGACAGCAACACATACATGTGCACGTGCTTGCCCACGTGGCCTTATGTGCTTGTACACACACGCATGTGCACAGACACACTCAGGCCAGGCCAGCCCCCTGTGGCCAGTGCAGAGCCAGGACAGCTCTCAGAGGTTTGGCCAGCGGGCGCCTGGAAGAGGAGGTGGGCTGTGACCACGGAAGGGCAGGGGCACGGCGTGGACGGCACGTTCTAGACGGCCAGGGCCCTCCCAGCTCACACTGGCGCTGGGCAGAGGTGGGCGGGCAGAGATCAGCCAGCAAAACCAGGGGTGCCGATGCCAGGTTCGGGAGTTTGGGTTCAACCCTGAAAGCCTGAGGCACCTCCAAAGGACAGGGTGACCAGCTGCTCCCCTGGGCGTGGGTGACCCTCAGCTGCTCTGAGGCCAGACAAGGTCCAAGCCCCCACGCACCTCCTCTCTCACCCAGGCCAAGTACTGCGAGAAGTAGCTCAACTCCCGGCTCAGGAAGCAGGCACTCTCCTGCAAGAAAGAGGAGGCCCAGGCTGGCAGGAGGCCAGGAGGCCAGGAGGCCAGGAGGCCCCTACCCCAGGCCTGACACCCTCAGGGCAGGATGGGCCTCCCTGGGAGCCACCTTGAGGGTCAGGGTTCAAGGAGAGGCTGGGGTGGAGCCCAGTCCCCAGCCCCACTCACGTTCATCAGGATGCGGGCGGCCCTGGCAGGCAGCTCCCTCTCGAGGTCAGCGACGTGGCTCAGGACGCCCGCGGTCTGCAGCTGGAGGGAGAGGAGCCTCGGCTCTGTCCCCCTCAGGGAGCAGGACAGCAGCCAGCCACTCCCCACAGTCACCGCTCACCTGAGCAGGGTAGGGTCAGCGCCGAGGGCCCTGAGACTGAGTGGTGGTCACCAAGGCCCCCCACCCCTCCTCCTTCCCACCTCACCGTGGCCCTCCCTCCGTCTGCAGCCCATGCCCACCCCCTGCGGCCACCTGAAGACGAGGGGCAGCGGATTCCAGGGCCCTGACACTGAGGTTGAGCTGTGCCTGTGGGGAGAGACCATGCTGGTGGGGGAGGGTGCGAGGGGTGCATGTGGCCCCCGGGCCTCCTGCTCCTCGCTGCCCTCTCCCCGGCAGGCCGCAGGCGCCTGGGCCTCAGGACTCACCACCAGGTTCTGCCGGGGGACAACCTTCTCCTGATAGAGATCTCTAAGCCCATGGGCCTCCATTCTCAGCTGCTGCCCCAACGAAGAATTGCCCTGAGAGTGGACAGAGACCAGAATGTCCCCCACGCCCCGCGAGACAGGCTCTGCCTAAGAATCCTTGACCCAGACTCTCCACGGAGGGGAGGTGGGAGGCTAGGATCAGAGGCAGCAGAGGAGACTTCTCAGCTCCAGGGAGACCTGTGCCCGAGTTTTAGGTCTGCCCCTAGTCAGCCACGGGACCCTTATCAGCTACGGTAGCATCTGCAGACACCAAGGGATGCTCCTTGCCTGCCCACCAAGCTAGGTGGCTGCAGGGTCTCAGAGATGTCAGAGAGAACGTCCCAAACTCTAAATATCTGTGATTACAAAATGCCATTCCTTCCCCTGGAGGGCTGTCCTGGGGTCCCCGCGACCCCTGTCCCTGCATGTCCATGACGGGCATGTGCATAGGAGACACACGATATCAGGCCAGTTACCTCATCTGATCTGAGGTGACTGTCAGTCCTTTTTATGGATAAAGAGACTGAGGCTCAGAGAGGCTGAACGACTCATCCCAGGCCACACAGCCCATTGGTGGCGGAGCTTGAGTTGGAACAGATGGTGCAAAGCCTGCAGCCCAGTTTGGGGACGAAGAGCCTCAGCTGTCACTGGTGAGGGGACCCTCGGTCCCCTGCCTCTGCCCTCATCCCCTCTCCCATGCAAGCATCCTGGCCTCCCGCACCCCCGGGCCTCCTCTGCCGGCTTCTCACCTGGGCCTGGGCCAGCCCCTGCAGCTCCTGGGCCAGCTGCTCCAGGTCAGTCTTCACCACAGGGCTCTGGATCTGAGGGCAGACGGGAGAGGCCACCAGGGGTGAGTGCTGAGGCCCCTGGCCACGTTTCAGACATTTCCCAAGACAACCACAAAAGGAGGTGCCCTCTGGTGGAGCCCAGGCGGAGCTGCCCAGCGCGGGCTGCAGGGGGCTCAGCACCAGGAACAGCGCTGGGGGTGGGCCGAGGGCGTGGCGGCTCCCAGCAGGGAGGACCTCGGAGCGGCTGGGAGGGTTGGGAGGTGAGAGCCTCTCTGAGGCCCCTCCACCCTGCGGGGACCTGAGGGGCCATGTCCACCTGCACGCGGAAGGCCTGGTAGTTGACTTTCTCCAGCCCACTGCTCTGCAGCGCCTCCAGGTCCCGGTGGGCCTCGGGGCTCAACAGCTCCAGATTCTGCACATTCGGTTTGAAGTTCTGCAAGTTCTGCTGCAGGTTGTGGGTGTACTGGGGGAGGAGGGGGAGGATGGGGAGCACGCCCAGGTGGCAAGCCAGGGTCCCAGACGCTCCCCAGGCCGGCGGTCAGCGGTCACCAGCCCTCAGGACCTCCGTGCTGGGTAGGCAGGACCACCCAGACGCACCCCACCCCCTGCCAGCCTCCTTGCACACCCTCCAGGACCCGGCCTCTGCGCTGCATCTACTGGCCACCAGGCTGCCAGCACGGGCCTCCCTGTCCTCTGGCCCCTCTTTTTCACATCCGCAGAGTTGAGGTCTTTCCAGGGCCCCAGGTTCTGAGATCATCTTTTTTTCATTTGTCTACTTGTCAACTGCCATCAGCCCCCGTGACCGTGGGACCTCGTCTACCTACTCTAGACACCAGCCCCGGGCATTAGAGCAAAGACTCCCACGTAGTGGCTGAGGCCCAAGTTTGTGGACTACAGGAAGGAAGGAAGGAAGGAAGGAAGGAAGGAAGGAAGGAAGGAAGGAAGGGAGGGAGGGAGGGAGGGAGGGAGGGAGGGAGGGAGGGAGGGAGGGACACAATTGCATTTCCAGGAAAGATCCTTGGCATTGTCCTACCATCACGGCAAGAGATTTAGGGCTCATGAAAGTTCAGTCTCAGAGTTTACCAGAGAGAAACTGAAACCAGACAGGGGGTTCATCTCCTGGACGATGCACAGCAAATTAGAAAATGCAGCCCATCTCCGCTCACTATTCCCCCAGGCTGCTTCCCCGCTCCACCACTGTGACGGAAAAGCCCTCGCCTCCTAGGAGGGGGTCTCAGTATGGGGGGGTCAACGCAGCGGGCCCCAGAAGGCTCGCCTGCCTCACTGATCCCTGCATAATCAGCTGTGGCTTTCTGACTTGAGGATGAAATTTCTAAGGTCCCCCGGGTCAGTTGCCGGATGGACTCTGAGGACCTTAAGTTCTATCTGTCCAGACTCTTCCCTGAGCTGGACCCTTTCCCTTCCCAGGACCAGGCCTGAGACCTCTCTCCCTGGAGCCGGGACCCCCAGCCAGCAGCCTTCACCCTGGGGCAGTGTCCCTGGCCTCTCCCTAGGGTACGCCAGCTCAGTGGACCTCCTTTCTGGGTCAAGAAGCGGACAGGAGTGAGCTGAGGTCTGACGCCAGCTGTCCCAGGTCACACAGCTTAAGGCTTGGAGTTGGGACTGGGCCCCGTGGACCAAGAACCGGGGTGGACCTGAGAGGAGTTGGGGGCGAACTCGGGAGGAAGCAGAATCAGAAGTCAGCCTGCTGCTTCCCAGGGCAGCGGGGGCAGGCCAGGGAGGGGTGTGGGTTTCCCAGGACACGCTCAGAAATGGCTCCACCTCCCACCTCAACTAGGCACCAGGGAGGCAGGAGGGGAGGTTCACAGCCTCCACACATTTAGAGCCATGTTCTCAAAGTCCGCCCCTCTCTCGTGAGGTGGCATCTTGGTTTGTTCTAGAGCTGCCCCTGGCCAGCATGGGCCAGCATCTCCACCAACTTCCTGTGTGACCTCTGGCAGGCGAATGCCCCAAGTTCCAGGAGGCACAGGGAGAGTCCTGGGGGTCAGGCTGGCCTTGGGTGCTGGGCAGGGGCCCGGCTCTAGTCCTGGGCCAGGCCCCGAGCACCTCAACCAGACTCCCTGGGTTCCCAGAATCGGCGCCTCCACAGAAGCAGGACCTGAGGAGGAGTATCTGCAGGAGAGGTCCTCACAGCCTTCTGGAATGTTCTCCTACCTGGCTGAGATCCAGGTGCTTCTCGAGGTTGTAGGAGTCATCCAGCTGCAGGACCTTCCAGAGGGCAGCCCCTTCCCTGCACTGCCTGGGGGGAGGGTGAACACAGAGGAAGGGGGCTGGTGGCCCGCATCACCCTAAGGGGACAGCCACTCTGCCCTCCCCGCAGGCCCCCCTGCCCCCAGCCCAGGCTCCCACTCACTGATAGGTCAGGAGGACGCTGACATTCTTCCTCATGCCGAGAAGGTGGGACAGGTTCAGGGACGGGGGCAGGTTCCCCGGGGTGTCTGCAAACTGGGCATGGACAGGGAGAGACGGGGGTGAGCGTGATGGCCAGGCTGCCCGCTCCCCTGAGCCCACCCTGGCAGAGCAGGCCGGGGGAAGCATCTCCAGACCCAGAGCTTGCCTGTAACCTGAATGAGCCCCGGGCCCCTCCTGGCTGGGGCGATTCCCATGACTCTCTGGGAGGGTGGTGGGTCAGCCTGACCCTCGGAGAGAGCCCAGGCCAGCTCCCAGCTCACCACCAGAACGCACCCAGGGCCCCAGGCCCCGGGCTCAGAGTGGGAGGAGGGAGGGGCCAGGTGTGAGTGGAACCACGAGGTCCTTGTCTGGAGGCGCACGGGTTCTCCCCTGTCCTGTCCCCTGGGCCTTCCTGTCTCTGTGCCCACTCTGCCCCCCTCTCTCCCTCTCGCCCCTTCTTCTCTGCCCACGCCTCCCTCCGCCGGCTCTGGGTCCCCGGAGCGGTGGCAGGCCCACCTGGTAGAGCTCCCCGCTCTCCCAGCTGCGGCACACCAGGGTCTGCACGTTGCCGCCCACCAGGAAGGTGAGGAAGACCAGGAGGATGAGGGGCGCGGCGAAGACGAAGCTGAAGCCCACCCCCCTGGGGAGGGCGAGAGGCAGGCTGAGGGGGGCAGGGCGGCTGCCCAGGCCAGCCCTCCGTCCCCAGCCACACCCCAGGGCCAGCATGGTCTGAGTGGACTGCAGGGCAGAGCCTGGTGGGGAGTGGGATGGGGGACTGGGCCTCCTGGGAGGTCCCTCCTGGTCCCACTTCACCCCACCTTGTTGTTGGGGTCCTGCTGGCCCTGGCAGCCTAGAGAAGGGGCAGCTGTTGTGTGCAGAGAGCCAGGTCTGCCTGGCACCTAGTGCCTGTGGAGGTGGCCCGATCCAGAACCCAGCCTTCCAAAGGGGTCACCAGGCATGGCTGGCCAGCAGGAGCAGCACCCCAATGGGCAGTAAGGACCTGAGGCCAGGTGCCACTGACTTGTAGGCTCTTTTGTGAGACTGCCACAGCCCCATCCAGGCTCTAAGGCTCAGAGAATGAAACATGCTCCCAAGGGCTGTCACCCTTGTGCAGTGAACAGCCTGCCCGACTGCATGCAGCAGCACCCTATTAGACAACAGCTAGTGTAGGGAAGGTGGAGAAATAGGACTCTGCCTTCTGGTGCCGGTGCTGCTGCCTGGATCCCGAGGCGCTGGTCTGAACCCAGTGGGAAGCACGCCCCCTGAGGACCACAGTTGTCCCTGGTGTGTGTGCGCGGGGAAGTTTTCTGTCCATCCTTCCTGCTCTGGTCCAACCCCCTGATGCAGATGAGGACACCGAGGCCCATGGCTGGCCTTTGCCCAGGGTCTCCCAGGAAGTAGGGGCTTCTTACACCATGAGGAAGCGGGCTCCGGCCTCGCCCTTGGCTTCCGATTGGCTGGGGTCCTCTCTGGCAGACAGTCCCCAGATGCCCAGGCTGAGGCCCAGCAGGTTACAGGCCACCACGAGCAGGACCGCAGAGCACAGCACGCAGCCCACTGCCCACCTGTCACAGAGGGGTTGGAGCTCTGGAGGGGCTGGTGCGGGACCCAAGGCTAGAGTGTAGAGGAGCGGGTGTGGACGCTTCCCGAAGCCCTGCTACTCAGGTCCCGGCACACAGCGGGGTAGAGACGAATCAGGGGTCCTGACTTAAAACAGGCAGAGGTGCAGGGCAGTCAGGGGTGGCGGGGGCTAGAGGTGGGGCTCCAGCCACAGAGAGGCCGGACACCCACCCTGCCCGGCCCCAGGGCCCTGGGTACCTGTAGGTCTCGTATCTCTGCGCCTCCTGCAGGTAGGGACGGCTGTTTTCTTCCAACTCCTCCAGGGCCCGGCTCCAGCGGGGAGCTGCTTCCAATTCGGGGAACGCTTCAGCCAGTGTCCCCATGCCTTCTGGCTTCTGGGCCACCGCCTCCTTCAGATCTGCCCGAAGCCACAGGTCTCAGGGGATGCAGAGGGCACCCAGGGGCCAGGGAAGAACCCCTGGGACCTACCGAGGGCCCGCCAGGGAGGACAGCCCTGGTCACCACTGCCCCACTCCTCTCCCCTGGAAGAGCCTGGCTCCCAGGGGCTCACCTTTGATCACCAGCTCCATCTGCATGGCCACCAGGAACGGGAGGCTGTTGAAGGTAGTGTTCTCCTGCAGGAACCAGGGGGGTTGTGCCTCCGACCCTCCAGCTGGTGTCCCAGCTTGGGGGTCCCAAGCCACCAGGCCTCAGAGGGCGGGCATCCCTCCTGGCTGCTCTCTGCTCGGGTCACAGTCCCTTGGTTCTCTTGGTCTCTGCTTTCGTCTTGCAAAGCCCAGTCTGAGACCCTGTCCTTCCACTCCCAGTCCCTTCCCAGACAACAGGTCACCTCAGCTATCCCCTCCTGTCCCGTCCATCCTGCACAGGACTGCCAGCCCTGTCTCCAGAAGTTCAGCTCCCATCTGCCATTCCACCTCAGCTCCCACTTCCTTCTTCCCAGAACCTCCCGCTCCAGCCACCTGTATGGCTGACTCACTGTTTCCCCAACTCCAGGTTCTAGGTCACAGGTGCTGACTCACCGGCACCCTCCCCCAGGGCGGTCTCCACCCAGGAGAGCCCGCCTGCCTGGCAGAGCTCAGCCAGGGGCTCGCTCACTGACCCCCAGCCCACCCCACCCCAGGCCTGCCTCCGCCAAGGACCGGCGTCATGAGCCCCCAGCCCAAGGTGACGGGTGTGGCCTCAAGTCTTAGGTTCCACTGGATTCCCACTTCAAAACAGGTAAACTGAGGTCCCCGTTTGTGAGTGCCCAGGCAGGAAGAGGAGTCAGGGGGCCCAAGTGGGCGCTCACCTCCTGGACCATGTTGGAGAAGTTGGCCTCGGGGACACCCTTCAGGCGATGCAAGACATTGTCCACAGGGGGCACCTGCAAAGGGGCGAGATGTCTAGGGAACAGCAGGAGGAAGGGGTGGGTGCCTTTCTGAGCCCTCAGGTGTCAAGTGGGGACTGCTTCAGCCCAGCTGCCAGAGCCAGTGTGCGTGAAGTCCAAGGCACCACGTGTGTCCTGGGGAGAGCTCTGACTCGCTGCCAAGGTGAAGGTCATTGGCCTTGGGCTCTAGTGCTCAGGAGGGGAAGGAGCAGCCTGGGAGGGGACCAGGGCAGTGGGCCTCAGGAAACCCCAGGCCATGAGGATGCTGGAGGGTCCCTTCAGAGAGCCAAGCCTCTGCCCCTGGCCTGCACCTGGGTGAAGTCAGCGGCCAGCTCCAGGGCTCGGGCCCGGTCCTGGGTGTCTGTGCAGTCCTTCCTGCACCCAGGCTGCTGCAGCAGGGTGAGCAGGCGGTCTCGGTGCTTCTCAAGAGCCAGCACCAGCTGCTGCTGTCCCTCCTGCAGCTCCACCAAGGTGCTGTTCAGGGCCCGGAGCCGGTCCATGGAGACCTGCAGGGCTGAGACCCGTACCTGGCCTGAGCTGACGCCACAGCTCCTGGCCTCCACAGCAGCTCTGCAAGAGGAAGGACAGTCCTCCCCTCTGGCCAAAGGGACCTGTGGTCATTGACCTGTCAGGTCACAGTGGAAACTGCCCCAGGGCCCGTTAAACCAGGAAGTGGGCAGAGATGCCCGAGGACACGGGGATCTGGGATGATGGGATGGGGACATCACGGGTGGGGTAGGCAGCTGGAAATCCAGGGCCGGGTGAGGGTGGTCCAGCCCAGGTGGTCATCTGCTGGGCCCCACCCCATGCAAGACACTGGCCCAGCTCACCTTGACCCAGGCTGTGTA
The DNA here is from genome assembly GCF_045843805.1 of Urocitellus parryii. Taxonomy (NCBI): domain Eukaryota; kingdom Metazoa; phylum Chordata; class Mammalia; order Rodentia; family Sciuridae; genus Urocitellus; species Urocitellus parryii. The sequence goes on from NW_027551760.1 coordinate 1,435,686, forward strand.
CTGAGGCCAGTACCGAGTACATGGTGCTCCTGAGCTGGCTGTGAATGGTGGGGCCGATGCTCTCACCAATCCCTGGGGAACACAGGGCATGGGGCATTCTCAGAGCTGGCCCCCAGGAGCTGAGGGTGACCCTACCCCCACCCCAATCCTGCTCCCCAGGTCCCAGCCCTGGCTCTGCAGGGTGCTGCTGGCTTCTCCACCCCACAGCAGGGGGCCTGCTGTGCTGGGAAGCCAGCTGGGCCATCCCGCTGTGACAGGGTGTACCAGGAGAAGGCCAAGATTAGGGCCCTGGGGCCAGCTGACGCCACTCTCACCGTCCAGCTCCTTCAAGACTTGCTCCTGGGGCACAGAGAACTGCTTAGCCACGGTCTCGAGCTCCTAGACAAACACAAGGCTGTAAGCCACCTTTCCTGTCCCTTGGCAGCCCCTTCTCTCCTGGGGACAGCACCGGGGCAGTTACTCATGTCAGCGACTCCCCAGCAGGGGGTGGCCACGTGTGCCAAGGAAGGGCACCTTTTCCCCTTTGCAGGCTATGAACACAGGGCCCCCCCCTCTGCTCTGTCCTGCCTGGGCCTGGTGCTCAGGAGGCACCTGGGGACAGGGGCATGACTTGGTGCTCACCCCGGGAACATCGGAGACCAGGCCCCGGAGGCTGCGCAGTGTCTCGGGCACAGCTTCAACACTGGGTCCCATCTGCTCATGTGTGCGTTGGTTGGTGACAAAAGCACAGACCACACCAGCCCTGTGGGAGGAAGGCGAGGAGGAAAGGTTGGCGGGGCGTCCGGGGGTCTGGGCCACGGCCGGCCCTCCCTCCCGCCCAGCCAGGGCCGCTCCTCACAGCAGTATGATGGTGGTCAGCAGCAGGAAGGCCATGAGTGTGCCACGCTCACAGGCCATGGCCTTGTGCTCAGTTTTCACGCGGCCACCACAGCGCCGGCGACAGCGGCAACAGCAGAAGCAGAGGCCGGTCGTGGGCACTGCCACGAGGTAGAGGCCCGCGGTCACTGCGCACACCACGTAGCCCGCCTCGTACCGCACCACCTGGCAGGGCGGCAACGCGTCAGGCGGTCCCGACCCCTCTCCCAGCCTGGCTTCCCCCGATGCAGAGGGAAGCGAGGGTGGAGGGCGTGCCTCTCTTCTTGGTGGTCAATGCAAGGAGGACACGGTGTCCTTCCCGGCTACCATCTTACAGAGGAGAAAACTGAAGTTCAGGGAGGTTCTGTCTCACTGCAGAGCTGCGGCTGGAACCCAGGCCTGCCACTGCAGGAGCCCTGGAGAGGGGGAGGGATGACCGAGACCCCACCTTGGCCAGCACCGGGCAGAGGGGACTGAGCTGCCACACGACCCCTCCTGCTCAGCCCCAGGCCCCACTCCAGCAGGTCCGCCTCGGTTCTCACCTCATCCACCTTCAAGGAGGACGGCTCGTTGAGCAGGGCCTTTACCAACTCTGTGGGGAAAGAGCCAAGCTGAAAGTTCGGGGACAGCCACTGCCCTGGCCCTGCGTCACCCCTCCCCACTGCCAGGCCCAGTGGGATCTTTGAGGCCATCCTGCTGGGCCTCAGCGCTGCCCCAGGGGAGTCCCTCCAGGCAGGTTCTGGACCTGGAGGGGCCTGGCCTAGCAGCCCTCCCCTCCAGGTCCCACCCCACCCCTGGCCCTCTCAACCCCAGGTGCCCCCAGACTCAGAGAATGTGCCAGGCTAATGTCATGTGCTTCTAACTCAAGGTCCTCCAGTTAGAGGAGAAACAGGCTTGGAGAGGGAAAGGGGCTGGCCCAAGGTCACACCAGAAGGTTCTGGAACTTTTTCCTAGGGTACCCCGCACCCCCCCCAGGACTTCTGGGAGGAAGAAAGCTGACGGGATGCTGGGGACCCTGCCCTCCCCTCCATGTGCCCATGGACAGGGAGGCTGCGGGGGACCAGCGGCCAGAGGTGCGCCAGGGGAGGGGAGGGGAGGAGCGCACTCACCCGAAGGGAACGGGTTGAGCTGCACCACGGACAGGAAGCGGCGCACCATGCCGTAAAGGGGGTCCAGGGGCCCCGGCGCCCTGACTCGGGGGGCCAGCCAACGGGTCCTGGCCGCTGGGGAGAATGCCAGGCGCTCCGAGGGGCCGAGCGAGGTGCAGTCCGTGGCCGCCGGGGGCGGCAGACTCAGCGCCAGCCCCAGGCCCAGCCCCAGCAGGGGCGCCAGGAGGCCTAGCGCGCGCATCGTGGGGTCGGGCAGGCGGGCAGCGGGGTAGGCAGGTCCGTCTCAAGCGGCGGAGTGTGCAGGCGACCCCGGGGCAGGCTGTGCATCCTTCGGCAGCCTTGCTCCCTCTGTCCCTGCAGCTCTCAAACCGGCCCGACAGGTTTGGGCTCCGGAGCAACCTGGGCACCCGGAGCTGGAGCGTAGGACGGCAGGGGCGGAGGCCGGGGGTAGGGGGCAGGGCCTGAGCCTGACGCCTTGGGCGGTGGGAGGGAAACCTGGGTTCCCCTCCCTCCTCAGATGCTAGGCCAGGGTTCCGTGGGAGCAGGTTCAGGCGGCAGGTGGGTGCCTCTGGACTCTCTGGGGTGGCCCAATTTCAATCTGGTAAAACACAGCCACCCAGTGCAGCCTGCCCCAGGGGGTCACAAGACCAGGCGCACAGGCCAGGGAACCGGCTCACTTTCCCTGATTCCCCTGGGGCCTGTTCTGTCCGCAGGGGTCATGCCCAGACATCACTGCCAGGCCAACCTGGAACAGAGGGGCACCTGACAGGCAGGGTAGTCCCTGAGTGTGTGTGTGTGTGGGGGGGGGCAAACCTAGTAAGGGTGTGCCCTCTGCCCAGCCTTGCCCCACCCAGTCACAGAAAGAACTGATCCGGGAGATGCCCAGGGATGTGTCTCCACAGGTCTCGGTTTTGTACACGGCTTATGCCTGGTGCCCACAAAGTTGCCGGTGGCTGATCAGGTCCTGGGGAAATCTTGCTGAATGGATGGAGGATGTCCTGGTGGCAATGTTCACACCAGAATCAGTCCCAAAGGCCACCCTGAGGAGCTGACAAGAGGAGCATCTCCCACGACACACTGGGCACTCTTCAGAGTCAATCACGTGCAGATGTCCCTGTTGACACGAAACTCGAAGCGTTAATACATAACAAATAGCAGGTTCCGGAACAGGACAGGGCACAGGGCCACAGAACATGATCGTCTCTGGGAGAATCACGAGCGAGTCTTGCTCATCCGTGTGTCCTCATTTCTGTGCACTGAATGCATGTGACTTGTGTTTAGAGAAGTAATAGGGGTTTGTGAGGTTCCATGCAAGTCCCCCCCTGTCAGGAGCCCTGGGGGGAGGGGATGGCTTGGTGGTTTGGGTGAACTTGGGACCCCCCACCCCCAAGTTCAGTCCAGGGCAGTAGCTCAGTACTGTTCAATGAGGTGGGTAAGAGGCATGGGGACTGGGGACCGCCCTTGATGGAGCTAGTGACGAAGAGGGGACTTAAGTTTGGTGTAGGGCTGGGCCGGCTTTGAGTTCTGGAGCCTTGCTGTTGCTTCCCATCGCAGTTTTCTCAGAGCTGGGGAACAAGGGTGACCAGGCATGGAGTCCACTTAATAACGGGGTGCAGATGGGAAATGGGACCTCATCAAAGGGTGATTCAGAGATGAGGATCAGCTCTGGGGTCACACACTGGGGTGCCCTGGCACCTGGTGGAGTGGGAGCAGGCTGTGGGCTGGGGAGGTTCCTGTCCCGACTCTTCCCCTGCAGACCTCACCCTGGTGGGTAGAGGGAGGCCCTAGCCACCTTGCCCCTGCCCCGCAGCCTTCTCCCAAGACTCACAGCATCTGTGCTGGGGCTCCTGCCTCGCGGAGGCTGCCCGGCCTCTCCAGGGCCGGTCTGCTCCTCCTGACTCCCTCCCGCTCCAGTTCAATCAGTTAGAAAGAATGTCTCCCTGGCGATCACTTTCTAACTTTAGCCCCGTCACCAGCAGGATGGAAATAGCTCCTGCCCGGCTGGATATAATCCACCTATGGGGAAATTAGTAACTGCCATTGAGGCTCTCTGTACTTTCTGCACACTCGTGGCCCAGAGGACCAAAATCGGGGGGAGGACCAAAATCCTCAAGGACCTGGGAAATAAGCAGATCCTCACTATTTACCGTCTCCCCTTATTATTATAATTAACCCTGTCACCGGCTGTTGCTACTGTTTTTCATAGAATGTCTCTAATTGTACTTGGAAGGTAAGATTGCCCAAAGAAGAATCACAATCACGCCAAGCCTCTTCCCCGGCCTGGGGGCACTAAGGTTGATGAAGACACCAAATTCACCTGTTTGACAGGTGGAGAAATTGAGGCCTGGATAAAGAGGTTTTCCTGAGTCAGGGGCCAGGCCAGGAGTCAACGCCCTAGGTCTCCTTCTTGAGCTGGATCCTGATGGAACAACCCATCATCAGATTCACTGGTCAGCCCCGCCTCCTCCATCCCCAGCCTGGGAGAGCAGGTGGGCTCAGGCCCAACGATGGTGAGGCTGCTATAATTGAATGTTACATTAGCCTGAAGTTGAACAAAGACCATCCAACAAAAGCCTATCTTATAACAGTGTTGGAAGTTTCCAGCAATTTCTTGGAATCTATACCACGGTGTCCTAGGTATACTTGCACATCGCCGTGAAATTGGAAAACCATTAAGTCCATTAAGTCTGGCCACTGTAAGTACGAGACCATCTGCACAGAGATATTTTATCCTGGTTGGAGAATGGAGAAGTGCATGTAGGTCAAGAATAGATAGGAAAGTCCCCAAACGAAAGTTCTGTGCATGCTGGGTGAGCTGGGTGAGGAACGGGTGGCCTCGGGTGGGATGGAAAGGGAAAAGACTCTTCAGTGAGTGGCCTGTCCCTGGGAATGTCCTCCTGAGCTCACCAAGCAGTAAGGATGGGGCGAGGCCCAAAGAGAGGCCACATCCAGCCCGTGAGGTTTCCAGCAAAGTGCTGAGAGTTCCTGTGCCAACCACTGCAGGCCCCAAGAGGCTCCGCCGGGCTGCTGGGTGTGGTTCAGGGTGTGGTCCAGGGACCTCAGGCAGCAGAGAAGTGGTCGGAGTTGGGAGGCAGGACCTAGGCAGACAGAGATGACTGTGCTCTGGTTCCCTGGGGCAGCCTGAGCTTCTCGAAGCAGCAGCCTAGCACCAACTAGAGAGATCCTCCAGAAAGACTTGCTGTAGGAAGCTTCAGGTCTCACAGCCCAGCCTACTGGGTGGGCCCTGCACCCTCTGTGTAGCCTGGCGAGTCCCTAGGGACCAGATAGTCTCCATGTCCACAAGACTTGCTTGTCTCTGTGTCGAACGGGAGGACAGCATTTTCTGGCCAGAGCCAGGTAACCTGGTTTGCAGAACCTCAAACTTCCCAGAAGCATTGTGGGGACTCCCTCCGGGAATCTGACTTAGACAGATAATGGACACCTGTTGAAGATGAGTCATGTCCTCGGTGCTCTTCTAATATCGTCTCAGTTCCATTTCAGTTGGTGTAATGAATTACCTGAGGCTGGATAATTTATAAAGAAAAGAAGTTTATTTAGGTCCAAGAGCATGGTACCGGCTTCTCACGGTGGATGAAGCCACAATGGTGGGCGTGTGTGCGTAAGGGATTGTATGTCGAGACAAGAAGCCAGAGAGCGGGAGGGGGCTGGTCTTGCTCCTTTATAACAACATGCCCTCAACTAACTTCCTCCACCAGACCAGCATTAAATGCTTCCGAGGGCCATGTCCCCAACGACCTAGTCACTTTCCACTAGTCACCTCTTAACCCTTCTTCCCCTATGACATCACCATGCTGGGCACCAAGCGCCCATGAACCCCTAGGGTTCACTCAAGCCTTCCAAACCAGAGCCGCGTCTCTGACCCAGTCTCTTCCCCTGCTGTTAGGGCCAGGAAAGTGGTTGGTGGCCCCCTTTTGAGGTGGGGCTCATGGCAGCAGGCACCTCCCAGGCCCTCGAGCTCTGTGTGACCCTGACACCCTGGTGCCCAGGAGCTCCCCACCAAGTGTCAGAAAGACAGCTCTTACCAGGCGGCCAGGAGGAAGTAGTCCACTCCCGAGTCTTGGCGTGTCCTGGAGGACACAGGACGTGGCAACAGTGGCTGGGGGGGGGGCTAGGCCTGAAGGCGGCCCATCCAGCCTTAGGAGACTGGGCGAGCAGGGCAGCGGGCTGGCCAGGCGAGATCTGGAGTCTGGCGGAAGCTTCTGGTGGCGCCACCTGCTCTGGGTTGGAGCCCGTTTCTGCTCAGCACCCAGGAATCATCTCATCAGAACGGCCAACTACATGGAACCGGGTGGAAGGGCGCGAGGTCCTGTGGCAGAAAAAATCCTGACCGACCAGAAGGCTGGGCCCAGACCACAACTGGGGCAGGTGGCCCCAGAAGGTGGCAGCCAGTTCAGGGACTGCGGGTTCATAACCGCTCGTGGAAGCAAAGAGACTGTCACGGGTGAGCCGACCACAGGTGACGCCAGTCACTAGTGCAGACCCCTAAGGCGCTTGGTAATGCCAGGCGGCCGAGAGGTCGGAGGTCTGGTGGCAGACCCTGCCCTGCTGACCACAGTGGGCTCTCTCCAGAGAAGCCTCGGCCAGCTGGGGCAGGGCAGGGGGCCTCCAGGCAGGACCAAGGGTGCCCGGCCTTGAGGGGCCACCCAGGGCCAGCAGGGGAACAGGTAGGTGGGGGAAACAGCCGACGTGATCTGGTCTCCCACACTAGAGGGAGCCGGGAGACTTGTCCCCCCCTGTCTCCTCCTTCTGTTCTCTGTCCCTGTACAGAACTGGCCTCCTGAGCCTGGCTCATGGCCAGAGCAGGACAGGACACACCCAGCCCTCTCAGGGTCCTCTCCCCACGGCCTCCCCTCTCCCATGCCTCTGGTGCCCCCTGCAGGCTGAGGGTGGGGCTGCAAGTGCCTGGGTCACCGGGACGGTAGGAAAGTGACACCGGAGCCAGGGGCCAGGCATTCCTGCTCATTTAAGTACAAACATCACAAAATGTAAACTGTGGACATGTCCCCTACAAGCAACGGTGTGTGAGTGTGCGGTGTCCCCCAAACCCAAGGGAGTGACATAAAATGGTGAGGGGCTGCTGGATCTCATGGCCTCCTCCAAAGGCAGGCCAGCTGTCAAGGACGGGGTGAGGGCACAGCTACTTGTGCCCCTGGGGACTCCTCTTCCTGGTGACATGCAAGTCCCCTGTGGCTTCACTTTGGGGATGATCTTTTGGGGTTGCAGAGACGCAAGGGAAAGGTCCCCAGAGCAGGACATTGCCACAGGCCAGCAGGGTAGGACAGGGCAAGAGCAGAGCAGAGGCCGGGGAAGGGGCCCAGGGCTCCCAGCCTGCTGCCCTTGAACCACCTCAAGATGCAGGTGGCATCCCAGAGTCCCCGCAGGAAACCTTCAGGGTGGGGCCCGGGCATTTGTGGGTTGTGAGCTCTGTGGGGGTTCAGGTGGGCCAGGAGGACCGAGGGCCGGGCACCCCAGGTCCCTGTCACAGGAACAGCCCCGGAGAGCTAGGCCCACTCACCTCCCTCAGGCCTGTGGCCATCTGTACCCCACCTTCCCAGCCCCCACAGCAGGCAGCGAGGGGCCGGGGCAGCTGGGTGGCCAGGAGCAGGCTGGCTGTGGTGGCCCCAGCTCTTCTCGGGAAGCCTTCGGTGAGCTTTGGGCCAGCTGGGCCCTGGGGACACCCGTTGTCCCCTGCAGGGGTGTAGATGCAGAAAACTCCCTGCCTGCTTCTGGGTGGCCTGTGGTGCTCTGGGGGACCGCTGAGGGCCAGTGACACACCATGGAGCTCCTAGGGAGGGGCTCACGTGCCAGCAGGGAACAGGCCAGGTCACTGACCCAAGTGGTTCACTGCAGTGAGGGCCTCCTGCTTCGGCCAATGGTTATGCCCAGCGCAGAGGACAGTGGTGGAAGGACTTCAGTCATGGGACAGTGGAGTGGTGACATACAAGTTTGAAGCCAGCCTCAGCAACTTAGCAAGACCCTGTCTCAAAATAGGAAATAAAAACGACTGGGGGTGTGGCTCAGAGGTGAAGCCCCTCTGGGTTCAGTCCCCAGGACACACGGGAATGGGGAAATGTGATGCAAGCTTCCGCTCCCAGGGACATCATTCCTGAGGGTGGAAGTCACTCACTGTGAGCTCTTTTGGTTTGATGAGAAAAGACCTGCATTTTAATCTCTCAGAAAGTGAATAAGCAACATCCACGTTCAGCATGTGGTCCAGCAACGTAAGCGTAGTACTTTGAAATACAGAGTGCCTCAGGAGGCTGAGGCAGGAGGATAGAGCTTCAAAGCCAGCCTCAGCAACTTAGTGAGGCCCGAGGCAACTCAGTGAGGCCTTAGGGAACTCAGTGAGATCCTGTCTCTAAATAAAATACAAAAAGGGCTGGGAATGTGGCTCAGTGGTTAAGTGCCCCTGGGTTCAATGCTTGGTACCAAAAAGAAAGAAAAAAGAAAAAGAAATGCATAGAAAATATGAGCAAATAATCAAGAGAAGGAAGTTGGTTGTGGGCAGGGAGGGTGGGGCGGGGTTTGCTCACTGTCAGGATCATTACTTTCCTGCTGTTTTATCTTTAACCATATGCACGGGATATTTTGCCAATCATTTAATATTTTGAGTGAAAAGAATCAGGTCTCAGTAACAATTTTTTATTGTTGCTGAAACAAATGACCACAAGCTTTATGTCCTCACACAAAACAATTTCTTAGGACACCACCCTGTGGGTCAGGCAGAACCGCCTTCAGGCTCCTCCAGGCTGTCGGGAGTGTCCTGCTCCTTGGCTGTCCCTGTTTCCCTGTGGTCTGTCAATCCTGAGCTGCCCTCAGTTCCTGCAGTCCTCTGGTCCCTGCAAGGAGGCCCCTGCCTCTCATAACCAGCAGTGGAGCGCCAGGTCCTTCTTGCCCTTGGAATCTCTTAGATGTTTAGTATTTTTTTTTCCTCTTCCACCCTCATCTCTGATTCCTAGTCTGTATTTAAGGAGGAACCATGGACCCATTTCGGTATTCCAGGATGGGATCCCTGTCTGTATTGGCCCTTTTTTCATTACTATAATGAAATACTCAAGGCAGACTGGCCTTATAAAGAAAAAAGGTTTACTTAGGTTACAGTTCAGTGATTCAGGGCATGATGTAGATGGGCATGGTGGTGCACGTCTGTCATCCCAGACTCAGGAGGCTGAGGCAGGATGATCACGACTTTGAGGACAGCCTCAACATCTTAGAGAGACCCTATCTCAAAATAAAAAAGTCCAGTGATACAGCTCGGGGTAAAGCATCGCTGGGTTCGACCCCAGTACCAGTTAAGGGGAAGGCATGACACTGACATTACAACTCTAGCGAGGGCCTTCTTGGCCTTGTCACATCATGGTGGGTGTGCCTGTGTGTGAGAGAGTGCATCTCAAAACAGGAAGCCCGAGAAAAGGGGGGGTCCCATATCCCTTCTGAGGGCACACCCCCATGGACCTAGGGACCTCCCATTAGGCCCCACCTCTTAAAGGCTCCACGTCTCAATACCACCATCCTGGGGCCCAAGCACCCAACACGTCCAACCTTTGGTGGGGGTCACCATTAAACCATATCCAAACCGTGGTACTATCTGAAAGTCTGACAGTGAGGAAATTTCATTATATCCTCAAAGCTCCAGCATAGTAAGTAGATGGAATAAAGTTTGAATAACCAAGGGATAGGAATCTTTAAGGGACATCCTCAGAGTTCTGCCTATGAAGTGTGTCTCTATTGTGAAGCTTCTCGCCGGTCTCGCCGGTCCTTTGCTAATGTGAACTCTGACTCCCCGAGAGGTGATTTCCCCTTGTCAGGTGTCTCTTAGAATTAGGTTCAGTTGAACATGCCAGAAAACTCAAAATTCAACACTGGGTAAAACAAAACAGAAACGTATTCATTCACTCTCACACAGAACGAGACTGGAGGTTGGTCCTCTAAGACTGACTTGACAATACCAGAAAGCATCATGACCTACCTGTGACCTTCTCTTTCTAGTCTATCATCCTAAAGCAGTTTCTAACTTGAGATGGATTCAAGGAGGAAAATGGCTGCTGAGAGTCCAGCTGTCACATCTACATTCCATGCTGGGCTGCTATACCTCCAGGCCGAGGTATCTTTCTTGAAACAGCCTTCCCAGCAGTCAGCCCAGACCTTGAGCTTTTGTCTCCTTGGCCAGAACTTGGTGTTAACAGGGTTTCATGTGGTCTGGGAAGCACTGCCTCTGAGCTGGGTAGTCTGCTGCCTGCAATACAGGCACTGTTCCAGGCCCCCGGAGGAGGGCAGCACGGACATGGTGTGGCCGAGCCCGGGAGGCCACCCTGGGAGTCCCAAGCGTATCTGACTGCAGCTGCCTTTGTTCCCAGAGGAGGTGCTTGTCCCTCTGAGCACAGGGACAAAGTCATCTGTCCCTTCCCAGGCAGGACAGCGGGCCGCGGGTTGCGTGTGTGTCACATTCTGGCCGCCCGCAGGTCTGTGTCTTGCTCTCCTCATCCCCAGTGACTGAAAGGGTCCTAACAGCAAATCACGGAGCATTGGTGTGGCGTGTGGTGGAGCAGGCGTGTCACCTCCCTGTAACTGCAATGGGCCACTGCCACCTGCCATTCCCTGGGTGTCCCTGGAGCAGGACCGGTCAGCCAACCCACAGCAGCAATTCCAGGCATTTCTGCCTGGAGGCCCCCAGCTCCTTTGCTTCTGTGTCCCTGTCAACAGCTCAATGCCACCTCTGTCACCACCCCCACCTCCTGGCCTGTGGCTGGGGCCATCCTGATCCTTCATGCTCCAGTCTCCACTGGAGGAACCTGGAAGGGTCTCTGACGCATGGTCAGGGGCAAGGGAAGGTCGTTGCCACAGAGGGAGGAAGGGGCTTCAAATCAAATGCCCATCACCTTGTTCTTCAAACCCCGTCACAGTGCTCTGCAGAGGGGAGTGTCCCCAGGCTCTGTCCATCTGTGAGCCCTCTTTTCCTGCTGACCCCACACAAGCCAGTGTCCTTGACTGAGCAGAAAGGCCAGATTCCGGATAGACAATCTACCAACAGATACATGAAAAATATGTCCGTCATCTCTAGCCGTTAGAGAAATGCAAATCAAAACCACTCTAAGATTTCATCTCACTCCAGTCAGAATGGCAGCACTTATGAAGACAAACAACAGTAAGTGTTGGTGAGGATGTGGGGGGAAAAGGTACACTCGTACGTTGCTGGTGGGACTGTAAATTGGTGCAGCCAATCTGGAAAGCAGTACGGAGATTCCTTGGAAATCTGGGAATGGATCCACCATTTGACTCCGTAATTCCTCTCCTCGGTCTATACCCAAAGGACTTAAAAACAGCATACTAGGGCTGGGGACGTGGCTCAAGCGGTAGCGCACTCGCCTGGCATGCGTGGGGTGCTGAATTCGATCCTCAGCACCATGTAAAAATAAAATAAAGATGTTGTGTCCACCGAAAACTGAAAAATAAATATTAAAAAAATTCCCTCTCCTCTCTCTCTCTCTCTCTCTCTTAAAAAAAATCAGCATACTACAGGGACGCATCCACATGGATGTTTATAGCAGCACAATTCACAATAGCTGAACTGTGGAGCCAACCTAGATGCCCTTCAGTGGATGAATGGCTAATAAAAAAAAGTGTGGTATACATACACAATGGAATATTACTCAGCATTAAAAGAATAAAGTCATTTGTAGGTAAATGGATGGCGTTGGAGAAGGTAATGCTAAGTCAAATTAGCCAATCCCCAAAAAACAAATGCCAAATGTTTTCTCTGATATAAGCAGGTTGACTCATAGTGGGGTAGGGAGAGGGAGCATGGGAGGATTAGATGAACTCTAGATAGGGCAGAGGGGTGGGAGGGGGGTAGCAAGGATGGTGGAATGTGATGGACATCATTATCCAAAGTACAAGTATGAAGACACGAATTGGTGTGAATCTGTTTTATATACAACCAGAGATATGAAAAATGGTGCTCTATATGTGGAAAAGGAATTGTAATGCATTCCACTGTCATGTGTTTTTTAAAAATCAATAAAAATAAAGAAGAAAGGCAGTTTCCTGCACTGGAGAGGCGTGAGACGGGCCCTGGGTTGCCAGGGATGGAGGAGATGAGGTGGGCCCTTTGCTCCCACAGAGGGAGAGACAGAGGGGAGAGGAGAGATGAGACACTGACTTCAGGGTAGAGGCCCGTGCTCAGTGGGGGACCTGTGAGTCCTCAGTGGGTGTGACTGGATGTGGCCTGGTGTGGGGAAGCAGATTGTCCCAGGTTGGCCAGGAAGGCCCTTGGCTGGGGAGGTGCGGGCCTTGGTCAGCTGACACTCGGTAAGTGGGGCTTGTGGGTGTCAGCAGGGCCTGGAGGGGTGGCTGAGGGTCTGCCAGGGAGTGGCTGGGCACTCAGCACTCAGGCTCTTGTGGTGTCCTCCAAAGCTCAGGTGTGAGGCCACCAAGAAGGTCCAGAGGTGAACGGATTAGAGAGTGACATTCTAATCAGCAGATTGATCCCTGATACCGATTAGCTGGGTGGTGGCTGTAGGCAGGTGGGTGTGGCTGGAGGAAGCAGGTCTCTGCCCTCAGGGTTCGTATTTTGTCCCTGGTGAGTGGCGCTGGTTCTGCTTCCTGGTTCCTGGACTGAGCTGCTCTCCTCCGCCACACCCATCCACCCTGCCGTTCTGCCTCATCTCAGACTCAGAGCCACAGAAGCTGAGCCACGGGCTGAACCTCGGAAACCAGGAGCCAAAATAAGATTTCCCTCCTCTAAGTTGTTTGTCTGTTGGGTCTTCCCGTCACAGTGAGGAAAAACACACAGAGACACACGTCATTTCAAAGTCAGCAGCCGGCTGACCAGAGAAGGATCTAGACAAGCAGGCCCCCTGGAACACCTCGGCAGGCCCAGAGGCAGGGCAGCCAGGCAGAGCCAGGGCAGCCGGTGGGAGGCGCAGCTCTGTGTGATGCTGGGACCCCGGAGCTGGGCATTACCAGGGAGGCAGAAGCTTCCAGAATCAGCTGGAGGATTCTAGATCTACCAAAGTATGGATCAGGCCATCAAACCGGGGTCCAATGCTGCTGCTGCTGCTGGGTGCCTGTTGGGCTCCCCAGGGGCTCCTGGCAGATGCCTTGGTTTCACATAGGGGAGGGACATGGCTGGAACCCCCTCTTATGACTCTCTCTGAGTCCCCGGACTCAGCACACTCCCCACAGTACCCGCCTTGCTGACCTGCTTATCAAGGTCCAGCCTTCCCTCAGCAAGTGGGTTCCTGGTACCTGGGGCGATCTATTCCACCAGCTCACAGGGAGTCTCACCCACTGAAGACTCACAGGTGCCCCCACCAAGCCCTGACCTTGAAGCCAGTGTCTTGGTTTCTCTCTCTCTCTCTCTCTCTCTCTCTCTCTCTCTCTCTCTCTCCAGGAAGACCCTGGGTGGAAGAGCACTTCCAAGGCAGCCAAAGGCAGTGACCTGCCTCTTCTGTAACACAAACATTCATGTTCTTCCTGTGCCATCGTGAAGAATGGCCCACTGAAAGCCATATGCTCATACTCCCTCCCCACTAAAATGCCTCAGGACTACCCAGTGCCACACATCAGATGGGGGGCCCAGAGGGCCTGAATACCTATCTCCTTGGCTGCACCCCTCCTCTGGTAGTGCCATCCACTTGACCATGTGTTTCTGAACAATGAGCCTGCGTCACTGGAAGCACTTGGAGCAGGCTGGACCGGATGTGGCTCTGGACAGTTTTCCCCTATGAAGGCCTCACTTGGAGCAGGACCACCTGGAGGGAACATGTAGGTGTTAGTCAGCTTTCTGCTACTATAACAAATCCCAGAGCTAAGCCAACTTATAAGAGAAAAGGTTCATTTGGGCTCAATTTTGTGGGTTTCAGTGCAGGACCGGTTGGGCCTGTTGCTTCGGGGCTGTGGTGAAGGAGCATATCCCGGCAGGAACATGTGGCAGAGGAAGCTGCTCACCTCATGGTGGCCGGAAAGCAAAGGGAGGGGGCAGAGGAGGTGCCAGGATCCAATATCCCCTCCAAGGGCCCCGTTGCCAACGTCCTCTCACTAGTACTCGGCTCCTGAAGGTTCCCCCACCTCCTACTGGCTCCAAGGGCTGGGGACCAAGCTGCCAGCACGTGGACCTCTGGATGACATTCAAGATCTGAACTCTCTCAGTTCATTTCCAGGCAAGAGGTGTAAGGTCTCACCCTCACACAAAGCCTCTGATCCAGGGGTCTCTGGTCTTCCTATCTCCTGGGCGCTGGTCTCTCCTCCCTTTGACAAGCAGGGGTTGGGACCACCTCCCCACGTTTCCCTCCTAGACGAGGCCAGCAGCAGCAGGTAGGCTGGAAGTCCAGGCTCACACGGGAGCAAGGACACCGAACGTCTAAGGGAGATGAACGTGGGGCGGAGGGAAAGCAACAGCCATCGTTTTGCTCGGTCCTGGGCGAGGAGAGCCCCTGGACTTCTGCCTGAAGTCCACTGCCAGGTCAAGGCCAGCTGCCTCCTCTCGGAGCCCCTTGCTGTCTTTTTGTTTTCCTGAAAAAGAAACATTTTCTTAGCGCAGAAATGGAAACGGTGCGCGGGTGGGCATCGCAGGGGAGGCGTTCTCCGTGAAGCCGGGGCAGAAGGCGAGAAGGCAGCTTCTGGGGAGGAGCCGCCGACCTTTCCAAACGCCTCCGCTGGGCGGCCCCGAGCCTGCTGCAGCTCCCAGTTCACGCGCCTCGGGGAGAAGTGACATTCAGCAGCTATTGGGACTACAGGCCATGGACATCTGCGACAGTGGCACATATCTGCTCCCTAGATACCATTTTTGGAAACAGGTAAGAGTTGTTTCCACCCCCTGGTACATGAAGTAGGAAATCGTGGTGACACTCTCCACTCAAAGGTGACTGACCTCTTCTTGGGAAGCATCTGACCCCCCGCCCCCTCCCGCGGGCTCCAGACTGACGTGTGAACACTGCCCCCTGGTGACGATGGTGGAAATTACAGAGCAGCTCGTGATAGGTAAATGAACCCCTAAAAAAAAAAAAAGCAAAAATCAAAGCCAAGTCTCAGGACAGCAGCCCTGGAATCTGTAAAGGGCAAAGAGCTCCTAGTTCTCCTCTTGGCCAAAGGGTTCCCCTGAACCTTTTCAAGGGTACCTTTTGAAATTAAATTCATTCGATCTACTCAGCTAACTCTAATCTTTTGCTAGGAATCAGTAATTTCATCCTTTTTAATTTCTTTTAAAACTCAGAGATGTGACATGCACTTTCACATATATTTATGCAGACGTTAGGACATTTTCATATACATTGCATGCACAAGTCTTCACTGTACATTTTTGATGAACATTCACACTTGTGTAATCCCAAGCAAGACAAAAACAAAACAAAACAAAACAAAAAACACTGTCATCACCCTAGAAAGACCCCTATGCCCTTCCCAGGCAGCCCTCCCCTGTGAGGTGATGACCCTCTGACTTTATGTCACTCTGTCTTACTCTTGATTTTTTTAGAGCTTCACATAAAAGGAATCACATGATGTCGTACCATAGCTTTCTGACTTCTCGCACCCAACATCATGTTTTGTGACCTCCCATGTACGGGTAGCACCTTCTTTCTCTTGTTGAGTGGCAGGTCATTGTGCAAACATACTGCAATTTGTTTTTCTATTATACTGCTGGGGGACATGTGTGTCAGGATATTTCCGGTTTGGGCGACTATGAATGGCACAGCTAGGAACACGCTTGCCCAAGTCTTTATGTGGACATGTTTTCATTTCTTTTGAACAAACTTCCAGGACTCAGACTCCTGGTCAATGGGTAACTTTATAAGACACTGCCAAGCTGTTTTCTAAAGTGGCAGGAACTTTTTTACCTTCCCACCAGCAGAGATTCCTTTCATTTTGAACGTTGGGAAGAATCTAATTCTACATGAGCAAAAAAAAAAAAAACATTAACATAAACAATGTTATCAACAGTGTTGGGTGAAGTATTCTGTAAAACTCTTCACACTTTGAAGTGGGCATGCTGGGTGGGTGGAAACGTAATAAACCAGCTCAAGAAGTCATAAGAGTTACCCCCAGAGGTCAAAACAAAACAAGGTCATTCCTCACTAAAAGGCCCGGGGGATTCTTGGAGGATGGGGATCCCAGATTTGGTACAAGGAATGGACAAAGAGACTTTCCATTGTATCAGGAAATAAGGAGATGTCCAAAGAAAAGCCCAGAGCCAGCAGGAAGGGCTCCCACCTTGCACACTTTGTTACAGTTGAATGGCGGAGGTAATAGTTCCAGGACAGATACAGTAACCCCCCTATCCACAGTTCTACTTTCTGTGGCAGTTTATATTACATAGACAACTACAATCTGGAATTGTTAGATGGAAAATTCTGGAAATAAACAATTCATACTTTTAAAATTTTGCTCCTATCTGAGTAGCATCGTTCTTTATCTACTGGAGAATATGCATCTTCCCTTTGTCCAGTTCATCCACACTGTAGTCACCTGTCAGTTAGTAGCTGTCATGGTTATCAGAGTGACTGTTGAGGTATCACAGTACTTGTGCTCAAATAACCCTTATTTTATTTAACAGTGACTCTACAGTGCAAAAGCAGTGATGCCAGGAATTCAGATATGCCAAACAAAAGCTTTAAAAAAATAATAGAGAGAGACTTCGGCACTACTTTGGGTTTCAAGCATCTACTGGGAGTTTTGGATAAATAAGGACTATTGTGTTGGAACAAAGGACTTGTGTCAAGAATATACATACAGAACTTTCACAAAGTAATAAAAATATAATTTAAAGAAATGGATGAAAGACTCCAGCAGAGGCTGAGAGTACAGTGTGGGCTTGGCATGTATAAGGCCCTGGGTTCAATCTGAAGCAGACTCACCCAACCCAAAGATTTAGAGAGCCACTTTGAAACTGAAGCTATCCAAACACCCAATAAGCATTTTAAAAATGATTATCATTTGGGAGATGAGAAGCAATGGCCTGTCTTGACCTAAAGCTGGGGATGGCTCCCAGGCTTCTGCATACAAAAGGATTTACCAGGCTGGATGCTGAAGCTCTGTCCTGTTAGGAATGTTCAGCCTCAATTAAAGCATATTTTTAAAAGAATCCATGAACGCTTAGTGATACTGAAGCAAGGGCAGGAGGTGCAGATGGAAAGCTCTTTCCTAAGAATAGCAGCTACTGCGTGTGGAAGGAATAAGGGAACTGGGAACCCCACTGACAAGCACTGAGGCAATGGCCAGCTCAGGCAAGGGTGATCAGCGGTGACCACAGACACCAGGTGAACCGAGGCTGCCACCAAGATTTCCTTAGGCTGCTTATTAAGTATGAAGGGGGGGAACTTGGGCAGCTGTCAGTGCAGTGGTCACATTCAGCCTTAGGAACAGGACCAGCTGGTATCTGGAGCCTTTGGTGAGATTTAAAAAAAAAAAATTATATTTTTAGTGGTAGTTGGACACAATACCCTTATTTGATTTACTTATTTTATGTGGTGCTGAGGATTGAACCCTCGCACGTGCTAGAGGGGGGCTCAGCCCTCTGAGCCACAGCCCCAGCCCTCTTGGTGAGATTTAATGAGGGTCATATAACAGCTGTGTAGATTTTTTTTTTTTTTTGCCAAAAATGCTTAATCTGGACCTAATCACAAGAAAGGACAAAAAAACACAGTGTAATAACACTGTTGATAATATTATTTATGTTAATGTTGATTATCTTTTTTTTTCTACAAAATAACTGCCCTGGACTCCCCAAAATATTTGTGTCATGAAAGACAAAACAAGGTGGAAAGATTATTATTTATTATTATTATTATTATTATTATTATTTATATTTTTAGTATTGGGGATGAGCCTAGGGGCCCTTACCCACTGAGCCCCATCCCCAGCCCTTTTTTTTTTTAAGAGAGAGTGAGAGAGAGAGAGAGAGAGAGAGAGAGAGAATTTTTAACATTTATTTTTTAGTTCTCGGCGGACACAACATCTTTGTTGGTATGTGGTGCTGAGGATCGAACCCCGGCCGCCGCACGCATGCCAGGCGAGCGCGCTACCGACTGAGCCACATTCCCAGCCCCCCAGCCCTTTTTTATATTTTATTTAGAGTCAGGGTCTCGCTAAGTTGCTCAGGGCCTCACTAAGTTGCTGAGGCTGGCCTTGAACTTGTGATCCTTCCACCTCAGCCTCCCAAGCCACTGATGGGCTCCTCTGCACCTGGCAGACAGATCATTCTTCACTGAAGGGGACTGAAGAGGCAGGACTACTAAGTGCAGCATGTCACCATTGATTGGCAACTGGACAGGGAACTGCAATGGCATCTGGGGATCACTGTGGATGATTAAAACTGAGTAGGTCAGGTAGTATTCTTGTATCAGCATTAGCTTTCTCAGGTCAGGTATAGCAGGTAATGTGGAAGACAGTATTCACTCTCCTAAAAGACACCTGCTGATAAGGCCATGTGCAAAGGAACAATAAAACATCATAGAGATTCCTCAAAAAATTAAAAATAGAATTATCACATAATCTGCAGATCCTCTTTGGGGATTGCTATGGCTTGGGTAAGTGTCCCCCAAAGGCTTGGTTCCAAGCCTGTGGCCTTACTGGGAGGTGGTACCAAGTGGGAGGTCTCCTGCTCCTTAGGGGTGTGCCTGGGACCCTAGCCCCTTCCTCTTTCATTCCTGGCCACGAGATGAATGTGCTTCCTCTACTAGGTGCTCACACCAAATATACTGCCTGGCCACAGGCCCAAAAGCAATGAGGACAATCAACCATGGACTGAAATCTCCAAATCTATGAGCCAAAGTAAGCCTTTCTTCTTCTTAAGTTGATTATCCCTGGCACTTTGTTATAGTAAGAGAAAGCTGACACAATTATGTATCTAAAAGAATGGAAAACAGGATCTCAAAGAGACATTAGCCCATCCGTATTCATTGTTTAAGTAGCCAAGAGATAGAAGAACGCAAATGGCCATTGACAGGTGAGTGGATAAAGAAAGGTCCAAAGCACCAGATCAGCCACCCATGGACTGAAACTTCTGAAACCAGGAGCCAAAATAAATCTTTTCTCCTCTAAGTTGTTCTTGTTAGGTATTTTGTTCACAGTGACACAGAAAAACTACAGAGATGTAGAGAGAAGAGAAAGGAGGAAGAGGAGGAAGAGGAGGAAGAGGAGAGAAGCAGCAGCTATCAGGCCAGACCGCAGGGGTGGGTGCACAGGCATCCGCTTTGTGCGCTCGCTGAACACGAAGCGGGAGTTTATTGTATGTCTACTTTGCTTGTTTGAGAATTCATGTTTATGGGATAACTGCTGTGATACAACCTGGAATTTGTGAATTCCAAAATAAATAAAATTTCACTTTTGGAACATTTGATCTGTTACTTCTTAACACCAGCAAACTTGGTAATAGCCTGATGCTGACTGACAATGGGTTGACAATTCTTCCCCGACCTGCGCTTCAGTCTGCTTAACAACAAGTCCTTCACTGCTTTTGTCATTTGCTCAGGGGGTGGCCTATTGCCCTCCTTTCTGTACAGTCTGGGCAAACCAAATGGTGACAATGAAGTGTCAATGAAGTGGTCCCCACAGCTGGAGAGACAGTTTTCAAATGGAGAGTTAGGCGATCCCAGGGCTTTTGCACACATTTATCCCAACCCAGCTCCATGAAGTGAAGCACCTGTGCAGTGAGCTGCCCTTCCTGCTGTTCAGCGGCCACCAGGTGCTGTGACTCCGCTTCGTCCACCATTCTCAGAATTAGGCTCAGAAACTTTGGGTGAGGGCCCGTGCACGTGCTGTAAGTATACGTCGTTAAAGATGAGTCTGCAAAAGCCAAAACAACTATTATGTTTTGGCATTATGTAAAAATGTGGATGTGTAACCGATGTGATTCTGCAATCTTTGTAATGTTTTGAATAACCAATTAAAAAAAGAATTGTAATGTAAAAAAATTATGAATGTAATGCACTCCACTATTGTCATGTATGTAAGAAATAATAAAAAATAAATAAATAAATAATTTTTTAAAAAAAGACTAGTAAAACTGACAAACATCTGCAAGCAGAGTCAAGTTTAAAAGGATGTGAACCACCACACCAGGAACAAACAAAGGAACACAGCAGACAGAACAACAAAATCGAAAGTCAAGGCACAACGGACTTAGTGACAAAGGATATGCTTTTAGGAACAGCTAATGAAACATTCAAGAAGAATAGAAAATCTGACGAGCTCCTAAAGACAGCTGAAACACCCTGTAAACACAAAGATTCCATTTTAGCAGGGGAATGCCACCAAACATTCAAGGAATACAAACTCCTCCAGGGGTGGGGAAGACTATGTGAGGGAGTCTGAGGAATGCATGATTCTTCAACACTGAAAAAAGATGTCAAGGTAACTTATCATGGTAGTAGAGAAAGACAAAGATGCAGATTTTACTACTGTTTAAGAAAACTTATTTTACTAAGATATAAGAAGACCCATTCCATTGTATCTGTAGTCATTTTTATTGCGCTACACCATCAAAAAGCACACATGATATAAATAATGACATCAATAATAAGTTATGCAGCACTTGATAGCTTACAAATCCTTTTGTATCCATTTCCTACCTAATTCTAACCACTCTCAGGTGGCTACATTAACACACACACATATATGAGTCAGATCTCAAAGGGTGAAGTGACTTGACTCAAATCTCAGTTACTTTCATTCTTTTGTTGGTTCTCTATGACACCATGTATCAAATTAAAATAAAGATAGCCACATATAGGTAATACATAATGGGGAAAAGTCCAAAATTGTTAACTCAGTTTTCCAGTGATTCTCACATGCTCTTAGGACAAAGATACAAATGAAAAATTTGAACACCACAGTGGTGAATATTCTTAGCCATATCTATTTTTCCTTCTCAAACTTGTCATCTACAATTAAACACTGGTTTCCCCAACTCAAAAGCATGTCTGCCCCCAGGGCAGATGACGCAGCCTGTTTCCATCTTCCCAGTGGGCGGCTGGTCGTGGAGAATTGGGGAGCACTGCTCTCGAGGTTCATCTCTAATTCTCTGTGCATGGCCTCTGTGTGCCCTGGACTTTTGGGTTGCACTCGACACAACCTGACATGCCATTTCAGTGTCCCCTGCAAGGCTGCGAGGGAAAGATGGAGTGGTTCTTCTCCCTCGCCCTCTCCCTGAACACAGCCAAATATCCTGGATATTCCATACAAAACAAACACAAGAAGTTTCTAAAAAGGGAACAAGAATGGACTGGCTAGGGACCAGGAGCCCAAGGACACCACAGCAGTGAGCTCTTGGGACTCTTCACATCTCTTCTTTGCCAAATTGCATTGTGGAGAAGCTGGCAAACCAGGAATGCCAACAGGTATGGCTTTGATAAAGACCAAGAAAAGTCTACCCTTTCTAGCAAAAGGAGCAGCCCAGCAAGACAGAAGACTTTGAGGCCCTATTCTTAAAGTACACGGGAGACATCTGAAGCCCTATCCCCACCAACAGACTGAGTGGGAGCATGCCCTCCAGCCTCTCCACGCTTTAACAAGCTCCCCAACCCTCCGTCCCACTCTGGGGTGGTGATGGGAAAGGTCAAGGGGACATGTTTTCTGTCCATCCTCACACTTGCAGTCTCAGTGGAGACCACATGGAGAGACAAGGCTTCCATCTCTACCCCAGGACAAGATGCCTCTCCTTGTCCTTGCTGGTGTCAGTGGGCCTAGTGAAGTCAGGACTTAGGCCAGCGCCCAGCAGTGAGGAGCTCACCCCACCCCGCCCCACAGGGGACAGACCTAAGCATCCATGGCCTCCCCAAATCCCGATTTGAGTGGAAAAATTGTCCACAGATGCCAACACAAAGAGATGACACAGGTGTTAGAATTGCCTGGCCCAGATTTTAGGGCTCAAATTAAAAAAAAAAAAAAAGTTTCAAGAAAGAAAGTCAATAATAAAATGAAACTGAAAAAATACACTGAAATAAAATTCAGTGATAGGCTCTAAAGCACAATGGAAGAACCCTCTGTGGACTTGAAGAACAGAAAAACGTCCAATGTTAACAATAGACAGAATTACTGGGACTGAACTGTGCACTCCCCGCCGCCACAGTTCATTACACTGAGACCCCATCTCCAAGGTGACTGTATATGGACAGAGGCTCTCAGGAGGTAACCAAGGTTAAAAGAGGCCATATGTGGGGTCCTGGTCCAATAGTTTTGGCGGCCTTATGAGAGGAAGGGACGGCTTTCTCTCTCCACACACATGTACTGAGGTAAGGCTACATGAGCACACAGTGAAAAGGCCCCATCTTCAAACAAGGAAGAGAGCCCTCACAGGGAACCAAACCCTGCTGGGCCTTGCTTTTGAACTTCCAGCCTCCAGAACCACAATACATCTCTCATTTGGGCCAACCAGTCTATGGCCACTTGAGCAGACTGATTTTGGTACCCCAAAGTGGGATGCTACTAACAAATACCTAAAAATGTGGAGGTGGCTTTAGAACTGGGAGCTGGGTAGAGACTGGAAGAATTTTGAGGTACATCCTAGATGCATGGGATTTAAAGGCTGTGCTGGTGTGGCTCAATGGTTAGACGGTGATGGAACGTGTTAACAGAACTAGAGGAAAGATGATCCTTGTTATAAAGTTGCAAATAACTTATTTGAACTGTATGTTAGTGTTTTGTGGGAGGCAAAATTTGGGAGTGATGAAATTAGATATTTAGCAGATTCCTAAGCAAAGTATTGAAGGTACAGCTTAAGTCCTTGCTGCTTCTAGGAAGAAGTAACAGGAAAGATGAATTGAAGAATGAAATGCTAAGCAAAAAGGAATCTGAACTTGAAAGTTTGCAAAATTGTATTCATACAGCAAAGAACGAGAAAGTTTGTTAGGAAGAAGTACCAAGGATGTGGCTGAACAACCACTTGACAGAATTCCTCTTGGTTTCAACAGGCAGACATCTTTAGCTGAAGCCTGAGGCAAGACTGCCCTGCAGAGCCTTGGGGGTGCGGCCATCTGGCAGAGCTGCAGGGGCAGGACTGACACTTCAGTGGGTCCAGAGACAGTGCATTAAGCCAACAGAGGACTATCTTCAAGTCTAAGGATCTAATGGGGTTTGCCTTGCTAGGTTTAGGACTTGCTTGGAGTCCATTACCCATTCCCTCTTCCGTTTCTTCCCTTTGGTACAGAAATGGTGCCTCTATGCCCAGCCCACAGTTGTATTTTGGAAGCAGTAGCTTATTTGGTTTCATAGGTTCACAGCTGGGGAGGAATTTTGCCTGAGGATGAATCTCAAATCTCACTCATACCTGACTTAGGTGATATTTAGATTAAAGTTTGAATTTTAGATTTTAAGGTTGACAGAATGAGTTAAAATTTGGGGTGTATTTTTCATTCATGGACAAGAACTCTGTGTGTGTGTGTGTGTGGGGGTGCTATAGACTAAGCTGTGTCTTCCCTAGAATCCATTTGTTAAAGTCCTTACTCCCAGCGTGACTGTAATTGGAGAGGGCTTTGGGAGGTAATTATGACTAGGTGAGGACCTAAATATGGGGTCCTAACCTAAGGGAACTGGAAGCCTTATAAGAAGAGGAAGAGACTCTCTCTCCCAGTCCACGCACTGAAGAAAGTTCATGTAAAGACAGAACACAGAGGCATCCACCTTTAAGCTAGAAAGAGAACCCCAGCTAGCAGCAGAGTCACATGGCACCCTGATGGAGACTCCCCAACATGCAAAACTGCAGGAAATAAACTTCTTGAGCCGCCCAGTTGGCGGAGTTTTGT
Source organism: Urocitellus parryii (assembly GCF_045843805.1). NCBI lineage: Eukaryota > Metazoa > Chordata > Mammalia > Rodentia > Sciuridae > Urocitellus > Urocitellus parryii. The sequence goes on from NW_027551760.1 coordinate 1,459,408, forward strand.
TATGGCAGACTGAGGCAAAAATATATTTAAAAAGGAAAAAGAAAAAGAACTGAGCTCAGAACTCTGAAACTGTGGGATTGCAACCAAAGATCTAATAGTTCTGTTATCAAGAGACCAGAAAAGAGAAGAGGCGGGGCAGTGGTCTGAAAATGTATTCTGAAGAAATGATGGCTGAAAATTCCCTAAATTTTGCAAAAAACATAAACATACACATTAAAGCAGCACAACAAACTCCAAAGGTCCACTCAAAAAAACCACACCAAAACCACAACACGATGAAGCTTCTAGAAATTAAAGACACTGGTCTCAAAATGTTTTCAATAATAACCTTCAAAATTTCAATTAAATGTTTTACACAAAGATGTCATTTGGCTCTAATCAAGAGAAAAACAGTAAAGGACAAGTATTTCATAGTCTTCTCAAGTTTTCACAATCTAATATGCAATGTCAGTGCAAGTTTACAATTAAGCTTTACTACGGTATAAAAAAAAATCTAAGGTACACACTACCAACAACTGAGGTAAATCTTCATAAACAAACATTCTCAGGTAACTCAGATATGTTAAAACAGACTGAACACATCAAAGGTCTCTTCTGTTCTCTCCCTTTCGAGCTATAGGCCATGATTCTTGGAGTGAACTTGATTCTCAGTAGGGGACATCTCAATAAGTAAGGTCTAAAGGACAGATGGAGCTGCAGGGCCCCCAGGCCAGAATTCCTTAGTTTCAGGGTAAAGGTGCCCTCACAGAAACTCTGGGACCCACCAACAAGCAGGGGCAATGGTGTTCCTGGCTGTGAACACTTAGTTGAGCCGTTGTCTCCATCAGTACTGCTTGGGCTCTACCCCAGGTCTTTCTCTCTTTTTTTCCATCTCCCTTCTTTGTATCCTTGAACTTCAGGCTGAAGGACAACTTCTGTTCCTCCACCATCCTGACCCTGGACAAACTGTGAATTCCCATCTCTAATTTCTACCCCTGCAGCTCACCACTGATCTCTTTAGCCTTATGAGACAACCCAGCCAGATGCCCCCTTTCCCCGTGGCATACCCTATTTCTCCCTCAAGGATCTGGTAGTTTACATACACGAGAAATATAATAAATTTCCTCTTTCCCCAGGGGAAGTCACAGTGCCCTCCATTAGGACACCTTAAAACATGTAAAACCTCTCTTTAGCAGTCTAGGTAAGCTACAGCCACATCAACGACGACTTTTTTATTCTTTATGGTCCTCACAGCATGTCTGGTAAACCCAGTAAATACACCCTTATGTGCATTCACCCAGTATGGATCCTCTCTGTTGGCCAAAGGCTGGATGCTCATTAAGGGCCACTGCGTGTTCCTTGGTTTTCCCTCCCCCGTGTGTTTTTTGGTGCTGAGAAAGGGAGGAACTCTGGCTGAAGGCCTTCCCACAGGCCTGGCACTTGTAGGGTCGTTCTCCAGTGTGTGTTTTCTGATGTTTTGTGAGAGATGAGCTCTGGCTGAAGGCCTTCCCGCAGTCCTTACACTTGTAGGGTTTCTCTCCAGTGTGTGTCCTCTGATGACGAATGAGCGCTGAGCGGTCACTGAAGGCTTTGGCGCAGTCGGTGCATTTGTAGGGCTTCTCCCCAGTGTGAGTCCTCTGGTGCTGGGTCAGGGCAGAACAGTAGCCAAAGGCCTTGCCGCACTGGCTGCACTCATAGGGCCTCTCCCCGGTGTGAGTCCTCTGGTGCTGGATCAGGCCTGAACGGTCACTGAAGGCCTTGCCGCACTCGTTGCACTTGTAGGGCTTTTCCCCTGTGTGGATGACCTGGTGCTGGGTGAGGAAGGTGCTCTGACTAAAGGCCTTGCCACACTGGCTGCACTCGTAGGGCCTCTCCCCAGTGTGGATGCGCTGGTGCTGGGTGAGATAGGAGCTCTGGTTGAAGGCCTTGCCGCACTCACTGCACTCATAGGGCCTCTCCCCGGTGTGGATGATGTGATGGCGGATGAGGGCGGAGCGGTGGCTGAAGGCCTTCCCACACTCATGGGAGGCGTAGGGCTTCTCTCCAGTGTGGACTCTCTGGTGCAGAGTGAGGTGAATGCTCTGGCTGAAGGCTTTGCCACAGTCCTTACACTCGTAAGGCTTTTCTCCCGTGTGAATTCTCTGATGCAGGACAAAAGCCGAGTAGTAACTGAAGGCTTTGTCACACTCGTCGCACTTCCACGGTTTCTTCCCTGCACACATCCTCTCATGCTTGATTATATTTGAATTTTGTTTCAAGTTCTTTTTAAACGAATCAAAGTTATGAAGTCTCTCTCCTTGTTGTTGGACCAGTAATGACCGCCGGCTCAGATTTCTTCTAAATTCATCACACTGGTAACTTCTCTCCCCAGAAAGTATCTTCTGGGTGGCGACTTCTTGAATTGAATGTTTCTCGTGATTCTCCTGCTGACTCTCTAAAGAGTCTTCACATTCACTAGAACCTTCCTTTGGAAATCTTTCTATTAACACTCCAGGGACTGATTCCTCTGCAGCAAAGTCCTTCTCTGGAGTTAGTTCCTTGCTTTCTGGTATCGTCTCCCAGTCTGAAAGAAGTAAAATTATATAGGCATCATTTCCTATTCTGAGAAAAATACCTGCTATGGTCAAAAAATAATAAAACCAACAAACAATGCTTTCAGGAAACAAATGAACTTCAAAGCTCTAAAAGAAGCCTTCCGATCTCGAGGACAGGAGGAACAGGTGGCTGGGAAAGAAGAGGAGAGGTAGGGGATGGGAGGAGAGGTAGGGGATGGGAGGGAGAGAGGGAGCCACAAAAGAGCAGGGTGTGGAGAGGAGGTCAAAGCCCCTGTGCTCAGATTGGCCCCTGACCTGTCGGGTTACGTGCCCCAAGGTCCTGGGCTTCCAAGTAAGAGTAAAATCTTCACTGTTGAAAATGTTTAAAGCCTTCCAGGCTTAGGTGGTGCTACTCTTTAGATATGCTGTGAGGGTCCCCAAGGGTTCACATGCTGGAAGCCTGGTTCCCAACACAGCAGTGTTGAGGTGGTGGAACGCCTAAGAGGTGGGGCCTGATGGAAGGTAAACAGATCACAGGCACCTCCCTCAAAAGGGGATTAATGCTGGTATCAGGAATTCACGTATAACTGCCGGTGCTGGTTGTTATAAAGTGAAGCACAAGCTTTGATCCTTTCCATCTCTCTACCATGTTATAATGCAGCCAAGGGGGCCCTTGCCAGGGTGGAGCATACATTAATGCCATGCTCTCAAATCTCTAGAACTATGAACTAAAAGAACCACATTTCTTTATAAAGTACCCAGCCTCAGGTACTTTGTTGTGGTAACACAAAATGAACTAATATGGATGGTTTTTACTATCCATCCATGTTTCTAAATGAAATCAATCAATGCAACACAATATTATTAACTTCATATTATACTCAGGGAAATGCTTGGTATTTTAAAGAATAAATGGAAGAAAAAGTTTAGACAAATGGACTTTAAGCTAAGCAAAGTGGAAAAATTTAAACCCCAAATATCTGTGGAGAACATATGTGGAGTGGAGGATGCTGAGGAACTTTCTTAGTGGTATTAAAGATTCAAGCTGGAGAATAGAGAAGGCAAATAATTTAGGCAGGTGGACTAACAAAGGCCTTGAAAATGGGTAGAGGAATACAGCACTGGCACGGTAAGTAATCCGCTTGGGAAATCTAGCAATGATATGCTTCCTCAAGTACATAGGATAAGATTAAAGAAACTACAATTAGCTGATAGGCTATTGCAATGATCTAGTTTGAGAGCGATAATAGGGTTAAATCCATGACATCTTAAAAAAAAGTCACCAGTATATAATCAGTGACATTCACTTGGGATTGGGGGTTCAGTTCAGTTGCAGAGTGCTTGCCTAGCAGGTGCAAGGCCCTGGGTTCAATCCTCAGCACCAGAAGGCAGGACAGGGAGCAAGAGTGTTCACTTGCTTAGCATACAGCCAACTCCTAAACATTTTTATTTTTAGTACTGGGGATTGAACTAGGAGTTTTTAACCATGCAGTCACATCCCCAGCCCTTTTTAATTTAATATTTTATTTAAAGACAAAATAACTAAAAAGAACAAATAATTTAAAAAAATATGGGAAAAAAATAGAGACAGGGTCTCACTAAGTTGCTTTGAACTTGCAATCCACCTGCCTCAGCCTCCGGAGCTGCTGGGATTATAAGCAGGCATCACTGTGCCCGGTTTGTTCTAAACATTTTTCTTGGATGACTTCATTTTCCCCTTGCCACAATCCTAGTTAAGTGCCATGACAACCTCCATTTTACAGAGAGGATAAATCACTTGTCAAAGATCACAGAGCACTGAGTAGCTACGATGGGCTTTGAACCCAGAAGACTGGTTCTGAAGTCTGCACTCCTGCCCACCATGTTAGGCTGCCTCTGCCTGGACAAGGGAAAGGCAAAGGAAAAGCCAGAGATCAATTTAGACATTGGCCTAGACTGAAAAAAAGCAGCAGCATCCTGCAGAGAAAAAACAAGTACGAAGAATCCTGACTTAGAGCCTCTCCAAGCAAATTCAAGGAAGTTATTAGCAAACATTACAATCACCATATTTGGGGAAAATAATTAGTCTGAAAGGGTGAAAAAGATTTACTCAAATTTATTCAAATTCAGACTTTATCAACTGACCACCACCCTCAGAGCTGGGATGTGGCCCAGGAGAGGCCAGGACTCCACTTGAGCACCTCCGTGGGTGGAGGGAAACTCGATGGCTCTTCCACAGGCCTTTCCACAACCATCTGTGTTTTATTTCCACTGTTCCCAACGCTCACTCACCTGGACTGTCTGCTTTTGAGACTTCTCTCTCCAGCTCCTCCCTACACTCCGACTGAGAGATCACATCAGGCTTGGAAATTGGAAGTCCTGTTCACGGGAAAGGAAGGGGAGTCTGGTGAGGAGGCCAGCTTAGCTCCTTGGTCTTCAGGGAAGACAGCACAAGAGCGGGAGGTCAGCTCTCACTTCCTCCCTGCAGTGCTCAGAAGGTCGAGAGACTGAGAAGGGGGTCAAGTTTGGAACAATCCAGTCACTTGTTTTTTATCTTAAGAGTAGTTTTCACTAGAACTCTGTCCTGACATCCTTGGTCAAGGAGCAGAGGAGGATGCTACAGGTCCAGATGATGAAGGTGCCCATTTCTAACTCTGGGAGAGTTAGAACTATATCCTGAAACAAAATGAAAACAAAAAACCAAAAAGACAGGCCTTATAGAAAGAAGAAGCTCCTAGGAACCAAGGAAGCCCAAGCACTAGAGTTAAATGCAAAAGGGGCTGGGAGGCCCTCCTTACCCAGCAGGACCAGATTGCGATGCTTTTCAGGCCTATCTCCTGAAGGAGTGTTCAGCTGTCCCCACTGGTGGAGAGCCTCAGCCACATCCCTGATCATCAACGATCCCTAAAAAAACAAACACATTGGTGCTTACCAGTGGGCCTCCTTCCAGAAGCTTCTGGGAAGGACCCAAACTGACAGCACAGGAGGAGGAGACAGGAAAGCTAGGAAGGCGAGAAAAACGATTCTGCCACACCTTCCAACACCAAGGTCCTCAGGCACGCATGCAGTCCACAGAATCACTGTCTCCATCATATACCAGACCTCGTGTCACCTACAGGCAGGAAGGAGAGCACCTTCAGTGTGAAACCTGAGGGACAGAGTTCTTAGTTCCCTATCATTGAGTTAAATTAAGAACTGGAGAATTCCTTACTATTAGGGTAAGGGAAGAAAACGTAATTATGAATTAAATATTTTATTTATAGTATGGCTTTTTAAATACAAGAAGTTCACAAACTATTTTCTCTCTAGTTTTTAGAATAAACTCAGTCCAATTGAAGATGTTTGCTTCATGTGCCACAAATATGGATGTACTCAAGCTCAAATTATTATGGAAGTCCCCATGGTGGTCTTGTCATTGCCCACAGGGCCTGATGGCCAGGCCCCTTGCTCTCTATCTCCTCATGCTCTTCTAACGCTCTCTGTGCTCCAGCTGAACGCCACCTTTCAGCTTTCTAAAATGTGTGCCAGTCCCTATTAACCCTCCCTGATGCTTCCTGTTCTGAATGTTCTCTCCTCTCCACCATCTTTTCAGCTACTTGAATCCCAACATTTCAGATCTCAGCTCAGGGTCACCTCATCAAGGAAGCCTTCTCCTCTCTGGCTATAGCACCATGCTCCTTCCTTTCTTTTGGGTACACGTGCTGAAGGGACTTTGTGATTAACGTCTGTCTGGCCCACTAGACGTAAGCTCCACAGAGCAGAGGCTAGGTCTGGTTTTGCTTATCAAAACAGCCCTAGGACCTGTCACAGAACAGGAACTCCAAAAACATTTGTTGAAGAGTTGAATGAAGGGAGAAACAAATGAATAAGAATTAGCAGAAACAAGTTTAAAAAGGGTACTCTATAAAAATGTGCATAGGAACAAAGGAGGGAAGGGAACAGAAGTATATCTAACACTGAAAACGCTGCAGAAATGTTTACCCTAATCTTTATCTAGATGACAGGCACCAAGTTTAGTGTGTCTACTAAAGTGTGGGACGAGGGAGCAAATAGGTAATATGCTCCTTTGAATCTGTTTATTGCTAATAAGACAAATGCCTAATCATTTTTGTAATCTAGAAAGGGAACTTCTATACAACTACACACACTAACCTGAGATACACTATAAGACAGACCAGCCCCCGGGTTGCTAGCAAAATAAGTCTTTCCCCGCTTTGAACTACCACTTTTGCCACAGGCCCCAGAACATAAACTGCCATTCACACCTTTCACAATGGATATACAGCCTGAGAAATGCGTGGTGAGGCAATCCCACACTGGCACAAACATCATAGAGGATAATTAAAGAACACTAAGACAACTGTGCCAACACTGGGGGACACAATCCTACAGAGCAGGCCTCAATATGTGGCCCGTTGCTGACTGAAACATCCTATGTGGCGTATGACTGCACCTGAACAGTTATATCTGTTTATATTCAGCATTCTAATGTGTATGACATAGCTCTCTCTCCAAAAACAACTGATAAAGCAATGAACAAAATGAAATAAAGTTAAAAGAATTACCTACTTTGAAAACCACTTGGCTAAAATAAACTCTTGTTGTGACACTTGAAGTATGAAGCACTACACTTTTTAAGGGAATATTACTCAGAAGTGATCAATACGAACAATATAATTTGTAGTTTTCTTCCTTCACAAACAATGCCAATGCTAACCTAGCTCCCCAAGAAAACATCCTCAAGCAAACTCCTTTAAGAGCATGTGCTAGGGCTCATAGGCAGCCCAACCAGACACTGCCTAGCAGATACTGCTGACCTCCTCACCCCATTCCTTCTGAAAGTGATCTACAAACTCAGAGATCAAAATCCGTACTGGCATTTTCTCCCACCATTGTGCATGGATCACGACCACCTGGATGCCCTGAGGCCAGACTTGATAGAGACAGGTTGTCCCAGGTTCTGTACTGAAGGGGCTGCAGATCTCCCAGTATCCTAGCCAGATTCTACAGAGGCACCTTCACTCATTGTCTCTCTTCAGTTATTACGTTTCATCTTTCTGTGTATGTTGGGTGGGGGCGGTGGATTTACTAGGGATTGAACTCAGGAGTGCTCTACCATTGAACTCTCCCCAAAGTCTTTTTTATTTTTTATTTTGAGACACCATCTCACTAAATTGCCCAGGCTGGCCTGGAACTTGGGATTATCCTGCTTCAGTCTCCCAAGTACCTGGGATTGCAGGCGTGCACCACTGCGCCTGGCTGAGCTGGGCTCATTTTGCTTTGTCTCTAAAAACCTCCACGGGCTTATCTGCCTTTGGAATCAAACTCAGCAGAGATTTTCTTGTGATCTGGCTATAATGCATCCACATTTCCTTTACCCCCACAGTGACAACTCTTGATGACCTCCAACTCTCTCATCACTTGATGTGTGGGTTTGTTTTGCCAAAGACATTTTTTTTCTTAGAATATTCCTGTATTATTCTGCTCTTCAACTATGCACACTCTCTTGCTTTCTAAAGTGTAGCTTTTATTCCAAACCTTCTCCAAATACTGTAGATAATGGGAAAGTTCCAGGGCCAAGTTTGACTTGCAGCAGTCATTTCTACATTTAATGTGTGTGTGTGTGTGTGTGTGTGTGTGTGTGTGTGTGTGTGTAAGAGAGAGAGAGAGAGAGAGAGAGAGAGTGTCAACTGCATGGAGTACTGCATACATGACAAACGTTAAGGGCATTTAAGGGGCAAACCACTCCCCAGCACTAGGCATGTAAGTGGCAAACCGCTTATGCCATAGGTACAGCCCTGGGTGTGAGACCTTGTGTTGTAGTCCCTGTGCTTGCTCCATGGTCCACCCCTAGATTGGTAGCTGCAGGGACAGTTGGCCAGCAACTTCATTGGTGGCTGCCTGTCATCTGTTTAGCTGCTGCCTGAGTATATACACATGGTAACTGCACAATAAAATCAGACCTGCTTCCTGCTTGGTCTCCAGAGGTCTTGATTAGTGACTCTGCAGCCACACTCTCCTGTACCCTGTTCTGTGGACCTCCTCCTTGGACAAGAGAGAGCCCACGTGTGTGCATGTGTGTGTGTGTGTGTGTGTATTTTTTCCCTTCACACTGTTTATTTTACTTATTTATGTCTTACTCCTCAGGAAACTCCACAAGGTAGGGCAAGTGTGTGTTATTACCTTATATCTCACTGCAAGGCCAATTACACTACTGAGTGGCTAGCAGATGCCAACAAGCCCTTAGAGGAGAAGAAGCAGTACTGGGAAGGAAAATTTTGTGCAGGTCAGGAGCATTCCCCGTGAAGTTCATCACTCGTCCGTTCCAGGAGGAATTCAGAGGTCTAGGATTCAAAGTGGAGCAACTTCTTAACAATGGAAAACATAACCATGTTAAGAACAAAGGGAAAAAGAAGAAACCTAAACTTACCTGCGACCCAGGAGTCAGCAGTATATCAGTTACTCCATTTTCTTTTGGCTTTGCATTACTGGGAAGGTTTGAGTTCTCAGAAAATGACCCTAAAAGTGGAGAGAGAAGTCATGACAATTATTCTGGCCTTGCAGTGAAGTAGCAGAAACTGCCATGCAGCAGCTAATTCAATAAGAGTCAACACAGGGAACCAAAGGAGATCCCACAACACCCTGGACACAAACAACAGGGCCACTGCTGCCTCAAGATCCTACTGCCTTCTCTAATCTTAAGCTCCAGTAAACGCACCTGTGAGGAAGTGGACACTAAATACATATTTCTCTCTCTCATCTGTTGGGTTGTTAAAATAACACTCTCGGTCCTTGTACTGTTAATCCCTGCCTCAATCAGTGACAAGTCTCTGTTGTGTTCCAGGCTCAATGGATGAAGACTAAACTAATTCTTTTTGAACACTAGCTTTTCGGATACACTCCTGGCTGTCTTGGAAAAGCAATGGAACTCGAGGAAAAACAACGACAGAACAGGATTCTAGACTATCCGACAGCCTCGCTTTCCCCGTCTGTCAAGAGTCCGTCTCCTTTCTACTGCCTTGTAGGGCTGCTGCGAGAACAAAAGAAAGTCAAGACACACAGTGCAGTCGGATCTGCAGACCTGGGGACAGGAGACACCCTACACACCCGCAGGCAACCCAGGGAACCCGTCTCCCTGCTCCGCGTCACGAGGCCAGCGGGTGGGCAGCGGCGCTCCGGGGAGGACGTGATGCTTCCCCGTGCTCCCGCCTGCCCCAGCCGGGGGGCAGTCCTTCTCCGGTCCCTTGTCCCCAGCGGGCACCGCGCCCGCATCGCTCGATTCTCACCTCTGCCCTCCGGCTCCATGGCGACTGCCTCCCGCGGCCCACGTCGGGGGCAGGGTCGGGGGTCCGCCGCCCCCGCTCCAGGCCTCCCTCTGCCCTCCTTCCGGGCACGCGGACTCAGAAGGACCCGCTCTCAGCCCTCCTCCAGCCTGGGTCGGGCCTCTAGCCCGACACGGACGAAGCCGGAATCCGGCAGGTAAGAGCAGCTGGGCCAAGTGGCGCCGGCCAACCGCGAGGCGGAACTACAACTCCCAGCATGCTCCGCGGGCGCCGTGGCGTCGCGCTTCCCAGAGGGCCCCGCGCCTGCCGTCGCGCCCGGCGCCTCGCCCCTCGCAGCGTAGGAGCGCTCCCCAGGGGCTGTGGGTGGGATGCTGCGCGCGACAGGCCCCATCTCGCGTGGGACGTTGACAGCGAGCAGCTGTGGCTTGCAAGCGCGGTGCTTCTCATCCCCGCAGACTTCCCGTCTCCTGGCTGTGAGCCCTCCGAGGGGAAATGCCCGGAGGCTGCGTTAATTGGGACCGTTGTGTTGCAGCAGAGATTGCTTCAGTTTACTTCAAATAACCGGCGATGCTGGTCCACGCTGCCCTGCTTTATGAGGAGAAATGGAATATCAGTCCTGGAAAAACCCGGAAAGAGTTCCCAAGAACCACCAGTAACTGGGACCGCTGACCTCAGGGAGACCAGCCCGAAAATACGAGCTTCTAGACCCCCTCGAGCTCCCGGAGTCAGCGGATCTTCAGCGACTGCATGCTCTCTTTTATCATCCCGTAATTAAGTAGCCGGCCTGCTATCCAGATTTTCCTTCCTAAGGAGGAAAATCCAGTTTGCTTAGCTGATCTCTGTGTACAAGCACTGTGTTCAATGGTCCTTTCTCTAATAGAGTGCCATAACTTTTAGCTAGACTAAGCCTCCTCAGGGTAAATATTCCTGCCTTTTGCTGGGGACAGAGAGGAAAATTGTTTCTTAAGGAGATGAGTTTTTCTCCATGCTGGCTGAAGATGTCCTCGTGGACAGTGTGGACAAGGTTAACACCCTAGGAAAGGCACACCAACGAGATAGAAGGAATGAGCCCCAGACAGCTTGTTCAAATAGAACTTGAAAGAGGAAGTGAGGGGAAAGGGAAAAAAAAAACAAGGGGGAGAAATGAATTATAGTAGAGGGGGTAGAGAGAGAAGAGGGGAGGGGAGGGGAGGGGAGGGGGGATAGTAGAGGATAGGAAAGGCAGCAGAATACAACAGACACTAGTATAGCAATATGTGAATCAATGGAAGTGTAACTGATGTGATTCTGCAATCTGTATAAGGGGTAAAAATGGGAGTTCATAACCCACTTGAATCAAAGTGTGAAATATGATATATCAAGAACTATGTAATGTTTTGAACAACCAACAATAAAAAAAGAGAAAAAAACAAAAAATAAATAAACAAATAAATTAATTAAAACTTATATATATATACATAAAAAAAAGATCTTGCCTGGAATCATTGCACACACTTGTAGTTCCTTGATAGGAGGCTGAGGCAGGAGGATCACAAGTTCAAAGTCAGCCTCAGCAATTAATTTAGTGGGGCCCTAAGCAACTCAGTGAGATCTTGTTTCAAAGTAAGAGAAAAACAAAGGGCTCCGGGTTTGGCTCAGTGGTTAAGCACCCCTGGATTCAATCCCCACCAACAAAAAGAAAAAAAAATGTGTGTGTGTGTGTGTGTGTGTGTGTGTGTATATATATATATATATATATATATATATATATATATACATATATATAACTTGAAAGAGATATAAAATATTTTGTATAAGCCACTGCTATTTAGGATTTCTCCTACAGGGACACACTTATCTCCTAATTGATCTGTGGATTTAGTGTAGTCTAGTCAACTAAAGGCAGAGGAAGAAGGAGCCTGCGTGACCTCTGTCAGCTCAAACAGCAGTGGGAGAGGGTCTCTCCCTTTCCATCAGCAGGAGATAAGGGATGGGCTGTTTCCTTCAGAAAATGTATTTGAAGGGCACCCCAGCTGACCTGTCTAAAACACCAGGGAATGCCTTTTTTCTTGTTAAATATCTTCACATAAATTCATTTTGTTGTTGTTGTTGTTGCTACACCAGTCCTCAGTCCTTATCTCATTTTACTTATGAACAACAATGAGAAAAGTTGACTACTATCTTGCTCCTGGAAACACTGTCTGGTTTTCTTCCTCCCTGACTAGTCACTCCTCAGTCTTTTTAGTTATGTCCTCCTCTTCTGCCCAGTCTCTGAACCTGTGGTTTTCAAACTGCCATAATCAGAATTACTTGGAGTCTTAAAGCAGTGCTGGGTACCACCTTCATTCAGCTGGTCTGGTGTGCGGCCTGAGAATTTGCATATTCATCAAGTTTCTAGGTAAAGCTGAAGCTGCACATCTGGGAATCAACTAAATGTCCAAATGCCCCAGAGCTCAAACTTTGGGTCTTTTCTTTTTCTGTCAACATTTAGGTGATCTTTTTCAGCCTAGATGCTCTAAATGCCATTCAGTTGTGGTCAACTCTCAATTTATATCTCTAGCCTGGGTTTCTTCCTTGAACTTGAGCTATCTCTTCAGCTTTCTTTAGTTGATGTTTAATAAATGTCTAAAGTGGCATATTCAAAACTGAACTTCTCTGTCTCTCCCATACCATACCTCTTCCACTGCAGTTTACCCACCTCAGTAAATGGCAACTCCATCCTTACAGTTGCTCAGTTCGAACTGAGCCATTGTCTTTCTCTTTATCTCACACTCTACTTTCAGTTCCTCAGCAGACCCTTCTGGCTATATTCTTAAAATATATGCAGAACCTGATCACGTTTCAGAGTGCATTACTACCACCCTGATCCAAGTCTACATCATCTTTTGCCAGAATCATTGCAAACAGCTGCTAACTACTCCCACTTGTACTCTTGCCCTAAACATTCTATTCTCAGCACCGTGGCTCCTCCATCTCAGGGTAAAAGCCAAAGTCCTTACAATGGCCCACATCCCTTCATAATCTGAACCATTTACCCCCACTAGTTCTTTGAACTCATCTTCTATGATTCGCCCTCACTTGTTCTGCTGCAGATAAACTGTCCTCTTTTTCACCTTTCATTCAAGTGAAGAATGCTTTCACTGGACAGCCTCTGTGTTAGTTTCATCTGGGTCTCCTTCCCTCTCGTGGCTACACGCCTTGCTGTTTCACCTCCAAGCCTTTGTTTACCTCTGAAGCCTGCCCTGACAACACTTCTTTTTCCCACAGTATTTTGCTTTTTCTAATATATACTTGTTTATTTTGTTTATTAGGTGATCCTGAAACTGGAGTTCTCTACTTCTCCTGGCACATGGGGTCTGTTTACGCTGCAGGTCTCTGCAGCTGAGAAACATGTTGCCGCTCTGAATGGCAGGCTACACCCTCCAGTGTTGCAGCAGACCCCAGCAGCTCACCACCAGTTTCCTCTTTTGGCGTTCTTGTCTCATGAATTCAAAGAATGAAATCCACAAGGGTGAGTGTAAACGTAGGATTTATTCAAGTGGGCAATGGGAACCTGACAGGGGTTGCTGTCTGAGTGTGCTGATCTAGGGTTTATATTAGCACTTGAGTGAATGCTATTGGTCCACACTTATGCTAATCAGAGTTTGGAAAAGTATTAATGCCCCCAGTAAGCCCTGCAATCCCATTTGGGACTGCCCTAATCCAATTTTTCTGCCATTCCAGGAGGGAAGTGAGATCCTGAGATCCTGGATCTCAAGATTTGGGCTGCAGCACTGTGTGAGTTTCTGCAGTAGCACTGTGTGGGACAGGCTTCTGCAGCAGAAGACCACACCCAGCCCTGGGTCAGGCTACTGGGGCAGGACAGGTCAGGGCACCTGGCTTGCCTCCACATGGTGGGCTCTGCAGGACTGTGGCCCCAAGCTTGCCACCTGTGCTCCAGTCTGCCTGGGTCACCATTCCACAGTTCTGGGACAAGGGCTTGGCTTCAGCCCTAACATACAAACATTAGAGATTAAGCTCCATCGATCAAGGAGTATCTTCAGAATATTCACTGGTATGTAGATGATCAATAACTGAGAGCATACCCTTCTATGTAGTGTGTAGAGAAGGCAAAAGTGCCTGAAGCTAATATGGTCCATGTTGGTTTTCTTGGCTTTCATTTATGTTCTTCTGGAAAAATTTGGACTTCCCTCATAACCCTATTTTTGTTTATATAGGCTCTACTTTAGAATAATGTGATCCTGAGCAATAGAAGTCCCCCAAGCACAAAAACTGGTGTCACCTGGCAGTAGAGTACAGTTGGAAGGACACTTTGGAATAAAGAGCCACTGGTATCCAGTGAGTTCCCCTTGCCTGTTGCAGGTGGATTGTCCTTGAGTTCTTCTAAATTTATTGAAGGCCTCCTTTTTTGGTCTAGTGTCTCTTTGAATTTGCCACAACATCCTATCAGAAAAGAATTCTTTCCTTCCTCAAGAAGCTATAAAAAGTTATAAGTGGTCACTTACGTTTTTTAAATTTTATTTTATTTATTCCAATTTGTTAAATATGACAACAGAATGCGATTCAACTCACATTACACATATAGAGCACAATTCTTCATGTCTCGGCTTGTACACAAAGTAGAGTCACATCATTTGTGTCTTCATACATGTACTTAGGGTAACGATGTTCATCTGATTGGTCATTTACCTTTATATGAAAGTTGATATTAAGAGAAAGGAATGAGGAATCTGTTAACATGGAAGAAGGCAAAACCAAAAACACAAAGGATGGATTTCTGTGGCAAGGAGGTGAAGGTTTAGGAGAGAGGTGCTAAACGTCCCAGGCCGTGAGGAGAAAGTCAGACTTGCGGCAGAAAGTTGGGCTTGGAACAAATCACACAGGGAGTTAACAAGGCCTGTATCCTGGGCCTAGTCCCATTACCCTAGGCTGCCAAGCACCTGCTCTACCTCAGCGGCCAGAGCTTTCTCAGCCATTGACTGCACCAACTGTGGCTGCACAGCTACCAGCACAGGGGTGCGGGGCCCTCCCTCTTGCCACAGGCCACAGCTGCAGACCTCAGGTTTCTGGCTCCTCCTCACATCAATTCCAGGCTTGTCAAAGTGCCACCCAGTGGGCTACGGGCCCTGGCTTCCTTAGGAGTGGCTGAATGATGCAACCTGAAGACAGAGGGAGCTGATCAGATAAATTCCTTCTGTTCACCTTCACCCACCAATTCCTCCACATGTGGTTTCTGCAGTATTTGGAGAATTCTTGCGGAACCAAGTGGATGCACTTTCTGACTCATCTCGCTCCTCAGCTTGTGAAGTAGAGGCCAATGGGAACAGATCACTTGCTTTTCTTCCCTTTCTTCCTGCTCCACTTCCTTTTTCTCACTCTTGCTGCCTTGGGTATGTCCCTCATGAAGGAGGTACAGTTCTTGCCTCAGGCTTTGTTTCCTAGGGAATCTAGGCAAAGACTGGGATCCTGGCCATCTATGACCCTTGGTCCCTCTAGTTGCAGCAGTGTTTCAAGGAAGAACTATGGTCATGAGCAGGGATTCACAGTGAAGCCTGGAGCAGTGGTTAGGACCAGGGGATGAAGGAGGGGACAGGCCTGGATCAGGTAAGAAGACTCTGAAGACAAGCCACTGGGAGAGACAGAGGTTCTCTGGACCTTGCACCTGGAGTTTCAAGGAAGCAATTGCCCAAGGGACCTAAGAGTCTGTGGCCAAATCCTTAAAAAAAATCTAATACAGAGCAGCAGGAATTTAATTGTAAAGTTTCCTACCATTCATCAGAATGCTAATGGCAGAGAAGCCATTGCAAATAGAGTCCAGAAAAGAGCCCAGAGAGCTGTTGAGGTGGCTGCCAACCTCACAAGAACAGCCATGGTGGATTTCTGGAATCTCATAGATGCCCATCTGAAACGTTATCTAGTATTTGGAAACAGCAACCGTGAAGACTGAAGAAGGCAAAGGTATCTGAGATGTGGAGGTCTACCTCAGCCATTTCTATCCAGCCAGGTGACATAGTGGTCTATAGCAACTTTGCTCAGACATGGGACATTCAGGGTCCATTCAGCCTGACCCTGGCTTGCCAGTTTACACGTGGTATTTTCACTCACAAGAGCTAAAAGAATCTTATGATTTTATAAAATTCATAAAATTACTTATTCAACTGAGGGGCATCTTAACTTCAACTTAGGCTTCTGTCAAATAGACGTACTGATAAGGCTTTTCAAGGGAGTTATAGAAAACTGCTGGGTCCTCTCAGGGTAGCTGTTGAAGGATTTGCAAAGAATTATGCTACCCTATGGGTACGGGGACGATCCACACCTCCTTCTCTTCTGTCACCATCAACCTGTTAATTAGCTAAAACCTAGAGCTTCTGAGGTCAGGGCAGCCTTACCATGAGGTACTGCTCACCTTTTCTCTGAGGCCCCTTTTCTGCTGGATCTAGGTACTGCTTTTGAAAGTCCCAAGGAAATCTTCTTTGGCTGTGAATACAGAGGTTAGTTACATAAGATTTTATTCTCTCACATCCAAGTCCAGAAGCAGGAAGTCAGGGCTTGTGTAAAAACTCCATAAAATTACCAGGAAATCGGGTTCTTTTATTTATTTATTTATTTTTCCTCTGACAGTCCAGAGGCATGGCTTATATCCTCAGCATCACAAGAAAAGCTGCTGGTATTCCAGCCATTAACTCCACATACAAAGTAGAAAGAGAAGAGCCAGTCCAAAAAGTAGTTTCCTAGCTCTCACTGTTTTAAAGTTCCTGTCCGAAAGCCCCATCCAACAAATTCCAGTTATATCAGGATAACATTGGTCCTATGTTTGATATATCATTTCTTTGGCCTGATTAGCTAGACCTGACTGTAAGAGGTGCCAAGAAATATAGTTGGGCACTCTACTAAACTAAATGCAGAACAGAATCAGAGTCCCTATTGTTAAAGAAGAGGTGAGGAATTATTCTGTTTAGACAAATAACAGCCTCAGTCACAGTAAATGTTACTCAATGCTCAATGTGAACATTCTGGCTACTGCATGTTGCTTATGAGGGCCTACAGAGTGGCTCAGTGAGCTAGACTGCTGACACTGGGGTATTTGGCTTCACCTCTTTTGCAAACTTTGCATAGATTTCCTACATATGCAGGATGGAAAGGAGTCCATGCGCTTACATGGGGTCAGACCCATGATAGTCATGGAACTTTTTTGTGGTCTCTGCTACTGAGATTCACCATTATTCCATTTGTCCTGCCTAACATTCCAGGTTCTTGCTCATCAACAGGATGAAAGAAGAGGTCCATGCTAATTCTCTAACCTTCATCCATAGGAATGCCAACCTGGTCCCCCAAATTAAAATGATTGTAATTTTTAAAAACACCTAAACATTAAGACCCCATCCTCCTCCTCAGTCTGGTGCTCATGCCCTCTGAGCTACTCTCTGGAATTATTGCTTCATTGCTCAGCAGGAATTCTCAAAGGTACAGCTGCAAAGAAGCCAATCTTTGCCTCTATGGTGACAGTGTCTACAGGACAGTCTGAATCTTGGTTTCATAGATACTGACTTGAGGGCAAGAAGGAGGACACCATGTCTAACAGAACTTTATGGCCTGGCTTATAGTCATCCTCATGTCTTTTGCTTTGGTACTTGAAGGGTTCCAGTGTGGCTCAGTGGTAAAGCACTTGCACAGCATACTCAAGGCCCTGGGTTCATCACCAGCACTACAGAAAACAAAACAAAACAAAAAAGTATGACTACTCATGAGTGAACTATGTCGAGAGCTACCTTCAGTATGGTCGTATTCTCTGAGATTAGACAGTGCCCCATTTCTGACTATGACCAATGTCTTCAGTCTAGAACTGCAGTTGGATGTTATAGTTGGACTTTGAACTCTCTGGTATGTATATTTTCAAAATAATTTTTGAGTTGTAGACGGAAACAATACCTTTATTTTATTTATTTATTTTTATGTGGTGCTGAGGATCATACCCAGAGCCTCACACATATTAGGCAATCGCTCTGCCATTGAGCTACAGCCCCCAGTCCTGGTATGGATATTTTCCCCCTTCAACAGCTACAGGTGAGTAGATGATGAGAAAACAAAGAAGGTATATCAGGGTGTTCATGGAATGCAGAGCCAGACTAAGAAATCCTGGTCATCAGTGAGATTGAACAAAGGTAAAAGCAAGAAGCACTACCCTAGAAATCAGAAAAACTGGGCAATGGGTTAGTCTACCAGAGATCTGGTATGGATACCAGAAGAACTATTCAGGGAATCCAAGTGAAAGTGTAAGTGAAGAATGAGAGCACATAGTGTAACCAAAACCAGAGCTCCAGGAGAGTGGATTAAGAGCTAATGGCACAACTATAGCAAAGGCATTGCAGTCTTAAGTGCACGAGCAAGGAGTGGATGCCAACTCAACCACCTTCTCCTGTCCCAGATGGACCTACCACCCTACCACTGATGCCTGTTTCCCAGGTAGCTTTGGACCCAGTTCTCCTGAAGGATATTTTAAGACCCTGTAGTCACTTGCACCTGCTACTTCATTCACCTTCCCCCTCGACTGGGATTTGCAATGATATGAGTCAGAAAGTCCCATTAGGCTTAAGCAAGTTGAGGTGGCATTTTATGTCTCCTGCATGTGAAAGTGTCTGAATACAAATGCCAATAGCTGTTTTTATAAATTATTTTGGTGAAGTATAGATAACATAACACTCATTATTTTAACCATGATAACTTCACAATCCAGTGAATTATGTGTATTCACTTTGTTGTATAAACATCACCACCACTCATCTCCAGAATGCTTGTCCTTTTGCCAAACTCAAACTCTGCCCATTAAACATTAATTTCCTATTCCTTTCTCTCCTGTTGCTGCAAACTCTCCCTTTCTCTCATGAATTTAACCCCAGAAGTTTCCATGTATAATAGTATGTATACTTATATATCTGTAATTTCCTTTTGGGACTGGTTTATTTCACATGGCATAACGTCTTTAAGGCTCATCTATGTTGTAAACGGTGTCAGAATTTCCTTCTGAGGCAGACACCCTTTGAAATCAAATGCAACTTCCTGATAACTGTTGATACTTCCTCATTCTGAGGATGGACATCAAGGAAATGAAGACTGACATATTCTCTGACTAAACACAGCCTAGCTAAATCTGTATTTCCTACCTCGTGTCCCACAGTGGCTCTACTTCTCTTATAAAAAGCTGTCCACACCCTTGAGTCCCTGAAGATGGACTTTGAGACAGAAGGGACTCTTCTGTCTTCCTGAAAACTGGCTTTGAATAAACCCACTTTCAAGCTGGAGTTGTGGCTCAGTGGTAGAGCACTTTCCTCCCAAGTGTGAGGCACTGGGTTTGATCCTAGCACCACATAAAAACAAATAAAGGCATTGAGTCCATATACAACTAAAAAATATTTAAAAAAGAATAAACCCATTTCCTTACCAACCTGTTTCCCTAGGTTTTTGTGGAGTGGGACAAGAGGTAAAGCCTCTTGCCCCCCAGTTTCCATCCTTTTGAAGGCAGGATATTATGTGATTGTAGGTGTGTGCCACATTTAGTTTACTCATCCATCTATCAATGGCTTCTTGGGTTGCTCTCACCTTTTGATTATTGTGAATAATGCTGCTTTGAAAGTGGATGTACACATGTCTGTTCAATTCCCTGCTTTCAATGATTTTTGATAAATACCAAGAAGTAGAATTGCTAGATCCTATGGTAAGTCTCTTTAATATCAAGAAACTGATGGGCTATTTTCCATTTGCACTGCTCCATTTCACATTCCCACAACACTGTGCAAGGGTTCCAGTTTCTCCACATCCTCACCAACACCAGCTAGTTTGGTTTTGCTTTTTATGATAGCCATCGTAAGATATGTTTGGGGGATTCTCATCGTGGGGAGCTGCATTCCCTAATGATCAGTGATGTGGAGCATGTGTTCATGTGCTTATTGGCTATTTGTGTATGTTCTTTGGAGAAATGTCTATTCAAGCTTTAACTAATTTTTAAATTGAGGTGTTTTTTATAATTTAAAATGTTTTATTATGAATTATAACACATTTATAAAAAAAGTGTAACTGCTGTGTGATTACCACAGGTAAACATATTGATTAGCAGCAGCTCCAGAAAACACATTTTATCTACTAATCCTATATCTCTCCCAACACCTGGCTCCTCACCAACCAGGTAAGGCCTCTCTTGACTCTTTGCAAACCTTTTTTTGCTTTGATTTTTATGGGTTTATTAACTTGGTATGAATCCCTAAACATGTAATTTTCTCTTGTCTGATTTTGAACTTTCTGTAAATGGAACCATACAGTAAGTACTAATTCGAACCAGTTTCTTTTTCTTTTCTTCTTTTTTTTTTTTACTCAACATTATGATTTTGAGATTCATTCATATTACTGTGTCCACTTATTTTTACTGTTTGAATAGTATTGTCTTGTGTGACTTCACCTTATTTATCCACTCTATAGTTCACGGACATAGCAGTTGTTCTGTTTTTTGTATAATGTGAAAATACATTAAGTTGTATTTCCTTGATTACTAATAGGTTGGGCAGATCTGTTGACTATTTGGATTACCTTTTGTGAAGTGCATAAATATTCAAGGTTTTAGAGGGGGATCCTTTTTTCTGTGAGAGTTTTCACCCTTCTTAGTGATTTAGAGGCATTCTTTATGTAGTTACTACACTCAATTAAGTCACTTGCCTTTTCACTCTTAATGTCTTTTGATGAACAAAATAATACCTCCCCTCTTCTTCCTCCTCCTCCTTTGCCACTCCCCCATTATTTTGATTTCTGGTTTTTAACTTGAATTAGTTTCTCCTTTGATGACTATTCTTTTAATATAGTTCCTCCCTTTGCTAGTTTTTAGTTATTTTTCATTTATTCTTCATAAAATATTGTATTGAGTATGTTTTTCTAGTGCAGGCTTTCTAATTGTGATTTCTTTTAACTTTTGTTTATCATAAAAGGTTTTTATTTCATCGTTAATTCTGAAGCTTAGTTTTGCTGGGTATAGTATTCTTGGTTGGCATCCATTTTCTCTCAGAGCTTGGTATATATTATTCCAAGACCTTCTAGCTTGGAGGGCCTGGGTTGAGAAGTCAACTGAGGTCTGGATTGCTTACCCTCTAAATGTGACCAGTTGTTTTTCTCTGGCAGCCTTTAAAATTCTATCCCTATCCTGTATGTTAGGCATTTTCATAATAATGTGCCTTGGTGTGGATCTATTGTAATTTTGTACATTTGGGGTCCATAATGCCTCCTGTATTTGATTTTCCACTTCATTCTTTGGGAAATTTTCTGATATTATCTTATTGAAAAGATTGTGCATTCCTTTCATTTGTATCTCTGAGCCTTCATCTGTCCTGATAAATCTGAAATTTGGTCTTTTCAGGTTATCTCATACTGCTTGGAAGTTATATTCGTGGTCTCTTAACATCCTTTCTCCATGTCAACTTTATTTTCAAGATTATATATTTTGGGGCTGGGGCTGCAGCTCAGCAGCAGAGTGCTTGACTAGCATGCATGAGGTTCTGGGTTTGATCCTCAACACTGCATAAAAATAAACAAATAAAATAAAGGCATTCTGTCCATCTACAACTACAAAAGTTTTTTTTAAAAAGATTATATATTTTGTCTTCATTGCCTGAAATTGTATTCCAAGTGGTCTAGTCTGATGGTGATGCTTTCCATTGATTTTTTAATTTGGTTTACTGATTCCTTCATTTTAAGGATTTCTGTGTGATTTTTTTTTCAGAATCTCTATCTCTTTATTGAGGTGGTATTTCACTTCCTGTATTTTCTCTCTGATTTCATTCCTTACATCATCCTTTACCTTGCAGATCAGTTTATGTACATTCTAAACTCCTTCTCTGATATTGGTTCCACTGTGGTGTTGATGGATTCTGTTATTGAAGTGTCTTGGTTTGTTTGGGGTGATTTTTTCCCTTGCTTTATCATGTTTTTTTTTTTTGTGTGTGTGTCTGCCTATTTAACTGTATGGATCTGAGGCAGTAGAGTTCTACTCTGTGAACTTTAAATAGTGTTCCTGAAGGTTTACAGTACCTCACTGTTTAGGGAGAGACAAATAATAACAACAACCAATGCAAACAATATAGAGCATTGAACCAAATAGTTTATACTATGGCATGTACAATGTTAATTGTGACAATAAACATAAATGATATGATCAATTATTGTCTACAAGTAAGTGTGCAAAAGGGTTTACGATTTCAAATGGTGGACAGAGAGAAAATAGAAGTGATATAGGATGTGATGATTATGAGAGAGGAGGAGAGAAGATAGAAGTAAAAAATTAAAGGAAGAGTGAAAGAACAGTAGAGATTTGCTGTTAGCAGAAGAAAAGAGAGAGAATCAAGGAAAACAGATAAGTGAGAGAATAAAGTAAAAATTAAAAAAAAAATACAAAACTGAAATATACTAATCAAACATCATAGTCCTCAAAATACTGAGCCATAAAAAATAGATGACTTCAAAATGCTAAAAATGAGAAAAAATATGAATATGTATAAATGTCCATGAACTATTAAGGTCACAAATAAACAGAGAGAAAAAAAGATCTTGGTGAAAAGGTAAAGAAGTTAATTATTTCCGTCAGAATTCAAAAGATTCTCAACTTCCCTTCTGATCCCGTGTTAGGTGGGGTCATCTGGAGTGTGGTGCTTGCTCCACTGTCAGGGTGGGGCTGCTGGAGGGAGAGAGGTAATCCTGCAGGTGGAACTCCTGGCAGTGGGGTTTAGGCTTAGGTATATTTCACATTCTTTACTGAACGCCAATTGGTCTGGAGATTTTAAATCAGCACACCTCCAGGCCCAGCAATTGCTGGTCCACACTGGAAGATCTCCCCTGGGTTCCACTCCTGTGGTAGAGGAGCCAGTTCTTAGCCCACTACATCATCTGTGAACTCCATGTTTCCTGGTCTCGGGGTCAGTCTCCAAACTCAACCTCTCCTTTCCCTACCCTTTTGAATTCCCAGCCAGTCACATCTGTCCCAGCTGGTCATGCAAGTAGCCAGATTGTAGGAGGAGGGGAAAAACCAGGTGGGTTTCCATGACCAGTAGTCCCCTGTGCAAATCTTGCTCCACATTTGATATCCTCCTGGTCACTTAGGCATACTGCATGTTGTGCAGTGTGGGTTTGTCAGGCCTGGATTTCAGGCCAAACTCAAGTTAGCTGGGAATTGGCTCCCCAGCTGCCAGTTCCCATGCTGCAGCTGAGAGGGGACTTCCTTCCTAAACAAGGATGTTGTGCAGCACACCTTTCAGTTTAGTCAGGTAGTGTTTTTGTTCTCTAAACTCCCCTTACCCGGACAGTTTTAGGCCTCCTAAAAATGAGGGTTCCTTTAATTTCCTTATCCCTGCACTTTGCCTGTGGAGAGACTGCTCTGGCAATGAAGATCTCTTCCTTATATTATTATATCCGACCTCCTCGGTCCCCAATCTGCTTTGAATGTTCAGTATTAAATTCCAGTAAAGTCCTCTGACTTTTTAAAATTGTTGTTGTTGTTGACCCACCTTCCTGAGAATCGGCCAGTCTGCTTTCTTGGTTTCATACCACTGAGGAGCCAAGAAGGTGACCCTTTCTATTCCACCATCTTGAACCCCCCCCCACCAGGGTTATTTTGTTGTTGAGTTGTAAGATTTCCATATTTTGTGCATTAACTCCTTATGAGATACTTTGCAATTATTTTTACTTTCTCTGAGGTTTGGTTTTCACTGTATAGATGGTGTCCTTTGATGAATGGAAGTTATAATTTTGATGTAATACAATTTACTTTTTTGTTGTTCCCCGGGCTTTCAGTGCCGTATTGAAGAAATCATAGCCAAATCCTACATCATGAAGCTTTTCCTGTTTTCTGCTAAGAGATTTACAGTTTTATCTCTTATATTTAGATCTTTCAACCATTTTGAGTTATTTTTTGCATACAATTATAAAGAAAGGGTCCAATGTCATTCTTTCACATGTGGATATCCAGTTTTCCCAACATAGTGTATTGAAAAGACTGTCTTTTCCCCCATTAAATGGTTTTGGAGCCTTTGTCAAAAATATTTGACCGTGTGTGGAGGCTTTATTTCTGGGCTCTCTATCACGTTCCACTGGACTACACAGCTCTTCCACTTTTTAGGGAAACCTTCCTTCAGTCTCATACCCTCCAAATACCTCTCCTTCCCATCAAAACTAGAAGACAGTGTACCATAGACATGTGCCATTTATACCTTCCACTCCCCACTCAGTTATTATTTTTTGTTTTTTAGTTGTAGTTGGACACAATATCTTTGTTTTATTTATTTATTTTTATGTGGTGCTGAGGATCCAACCTTTCACCTCGCCACATGCTAGGAGAGTGCTCTACTGCAGAGCCACAGCCCCAGTCCCTCCCCACTCAGTTCTGAACCAAATCCATTCCAACTCGACTTTGGCACCACCATCCAAGTCACTGATAAACCCCAGTGGACACTTCTTGGGCTTCGTCCTCTTTAGTCTCTTGGCATCATCAAGGGCTTTTTGACTAGTTCCTCTTTTTTTATTAAAAGTCTTTTCTTTTGACTTCTGTGACAGAGCTGTCCCTTGGTGCTTCTCTTGCCTCCCTGTCTCCTACTCATTCTCCTTTGATGACTCTTCCTTATTTCGTGGTTCTTAACTCTTGGTGATGCTCATGGACCTGCCTAGACCTTTGTCTCTTCCTTATTACCCCTCTTCCCCAAGCTATTCCCCCACACTCACATGGCTTCAGACATCATCTAGGTAGACAGGTCATCTTCTCATCTTTAGTCTGCTCACTCTGCATCTCCACATATCCTTTGACATTTCACAAGCATCTGGAGCTCAGTATATCCAGATAGATTTCCTTTATATCCTCACATAGGACACCATGGTGCATGCACAAATCCTCTTGATCCAAACTTTACCCCATATGTGCTGAAGTAAGCAACTGGCACAGGTGTGGTCAGATGACACCTCATCTCAGCTGCACCCTAGAGTCCTTTCTGCTCTGGAGTTTCTCCAACTCTTCAGCAAAGAGTGGTGACAGAATCCTTGGTGTTTATGACAAGTGGGGAATGGAGCTGGCAGACAAATGCCCCCCTCTTCCATATCAAAGCAGACAATTCTGAGGCTCATTAGCCTGACTCCCCAGGTCCCAGTGGGACAGAGGTTTGGTTTTCCACAGCCGTGGCCAACCTGGCAACCTTCTATGTGAGCTTGTTTTTTTCTCCCTTCTCTTTTTGACTGACACTAACTTATTAATGTAATGAACAATATCAGTATTTTAATTATTTAAATCTTGCTTTATCAGATTATAATATAATACAAAAATCTGAGTTTCAGAAGAGTAAAAACAATAAGGGAAGTTAAATTAACACTACTTCTAGTGGATGGACTGCAGGGGCATAGAGAATGTATTGGCTAGAAAAGTGACGGCCCATCCATCAAGAACCACTTATGAGGATCTTCCAAGGCAGAAACAAGGGGAAGCTCAGAAGCAGCTACATGGA
The DNA here is from genome assembly GCF_045843805.1 of Urocitellus parryii. Lineage (NCBI taxonomy): Eukaryota > Metazoa > Chordata > Mammalia > Rodentia > Sciuridae > Urocitellus > Urocitellus parryii. The sequence goes on from NW_027551760.1 coordinate 1,484,677, forward strand.
CCCCTTTGTTTTATGTAATATTTATGGTAGTTTTACTTCCAGGATATGGATTTTTGACTAGCTAACCCAAGCAATCATAAATCATGGAAAAATCATCCTCCTGCCCTCCAATTCCATCATCATGGCCGTAGTCATCCTCACTGATTTATATTTACAGTTCTGGGATTGGGAGAGCTGTGGGCTTCCCTTGGGCACATTTAGCCAGCATTCTTCACTCTTCACAATTTGCCCATTCTGATAGAGCGTCTTCCCTTCTCCCTGGAATCATCATAAATGGACCCTAATATCCTGCTTGGAAGAAGGTGAAACGATCACATGACATCTTTCTGGTTTTCACCAACTGGCAACTGTATGGACTTCCTCCTCCACATCCCTGTTAGGGTGTCAGAAGTTCATTAAGTATAATCTCTTTCCCCCTTGAGTCCTGATCCAGCTCAGAGACAACAAAGGAATCAGGCATGTGGCTGGATGACAAGGAGGGATGGATGGTGACAACAGGCTTCCCAGGCCTAAACTCCACTGTCACTTGTCCTCCTGGAAGCAGAAGACTGCCTCAGGCAGGTGCACAGCGCTTGCCATGTTAACATCTCCAGTGGCCAAAATAACCCCTTTGCCTTTTACTTCTAAAATTCCCTGAGATTATCCAAAATGGTACTGTCCAATAGAGTAGCCACTTCCCATGTTAAGTTGCATGGAACCCACACTTCCCATGTGTGGCTAATGAGCATTTGGAATGTGGCTAATCCAAATCTGAGACAGGCTATAAGTGTAAAATATTCACCAGATTTCAAGAACAGTTTAAAGGAAGGAAAGAAAGGTAAGATGGTTTACATTTTCTTTTTAAAAATAAGGGCTTTAAAAGGCTAAGATATTTTTATATTGATTTCGTGTTGAAATTGCAATCAAAATTTTTGAAATTTCACTGGAATTCAAATATCAAATGAAATAAAATATAAATAAGATTATCATCAACTTCACTTTGTAAAATGTGACAGTACTTTATTACCATTGGACAGCAGTGACCTAAAACCTGGGGAATAGAGCTCTGAGTCTCTGCACACTGAGCTGGGATTGAGTTCTGGAGGGTGAGGGTGCCTAATTTTCCAGGGCTGTGCCCTTAACTGCCCACATGGTGCCATGTGATCTTCATTCTCCTGCCATCTGTATGAGCTAGATATCTATCTCCCCAGAACATTCCCTCTCTTATAAACACATTTCATGCTAGAACTCTCCTGAGGCTCCCTTTTACCCTATTACACTCCACTTTGACTTCTACCTGCTTACACAGGAATCTCGTCTCACTAACACAAACCACTTAGGACCTTGACATTCATTGCAGTCAATCTCGTAGGCTTCCTTGGGAGTCTTTGTTCTGACTTCTTATTGAAAATGAACATACTGACATTGTCTGATGGCTGGTACCTGGCAGCCTTCTTTAGCTCTGTGCTATTTATTATGTAAGATTTGCAGAGGGGGTTAACTTATTCTTAGATGCCTAGGCCTAGGTAGAATGAGAGGGTGGGTGTGTCTGGGCTGCCAACCCTCTTGCCGATCATCCTGTCATCCTGAACCCCAGATCAATTTCTGCAGTTGGTGGTCCTGCCAATTGCCTGTCCCAGGCTGCAGGTCCCAGGTTTTCTCCATCTACCATATTCTGCTACCGTTTGAATCTGGGTTGTCCCAAAAGCTCATGTATTAAATGCTTGGTCCTGTTGGAAGGTGCTGGAAATTGCAAGAGGTGGGGCCCAGTGGAAGGTCTTCAGGTCATTGGGGCATTCCTTCAAGGGGCACTGTGGGATCCCATCCTCCCTCTCTCTTATCCCAGACAGGAAGTGAGTGGTTTTGCTCCACCATGCCCTTCTGCCCTGGTGTGCTGACCTGCCACAGGCCCAAAGTGATGGGGCCAATTGATCATAGACTAAAGCCTCTAAAACCATGAGACAAAATAAACCTTTTCTAAGGTGTGAGCTCAGGCATTTGTTAAAGTGACAGAAAGCTGAGTGACACATCTCATCTCCAACTTCTCTAGCTTTGCCAACCCTTCAATTTGAGGAGCTGATGCATACAATGCCTCTGTTTCACTTGGTAAAGTACTCAGTTCCCTCTTAAAATTTAGGAAAGGCCTGTTTGGTACCAGAGATAATTATTTTTTTTTTGAAACCATTTTAAAGTCTTAGGTTTAAACCCTACAAACATTACCCAATCTTTTCATTTTAAAACCTAAGAATGCTGACCTACTTCCAATTGATCAATTTCTGATTCCAAGATTTGATTCTACTAATAGCCAGTAGGTGAAGCTAAAATGTAAGGCCTCCAACACTGTAAGTCATACTGGGGAATATAAATGGAAAGGCAAAATGGCTCTTTCCTCAATTTTTAGCAACAGATGGAATACTAGTCCACATTTTAGAAAACACTGTGCACCTCACCTCATTTAAAATGGAACACAGGGAGCTGGGGATATAGCTTAGCTGGTAGACTACATGCACAAGGCCCTAGGTTCTAATCCCCAACACCAGATACACATTAAAAAAAGTGGATAAAAATGGAACACAGGGCAAACTACTGAATTTATAGCCCCACTGTTTTAGTTATTACTGCACTCTAAAGTCATGAGAGGCCTCCTGATGCTCTCCACAGGCTGAATTCTTACATGGGCTATATAGAAAGAGGAGGTGGAGTAAGTCTACACCACATACACCTCAGCCCAGGCTCTGTTCCTGGTCTGTACTATGAATGGGGAAACATAGTACAGAACAAATTCTGAATTTGTTCCAATCTCTTCTTGTTGATAGTGGCAGAACATCTTGGGAAGTCCATGATTTCCAATGTGTTTTGAATAAGACAGTAAAAGAAAGACTCAGAACACTGAGACAGTCAGATGCCAAGTTTGTTAATTGTTCCTTTTATTTTCTGATTGACACTGTTAAATTGTATCAGCTATTATCCACATCTACAGATTCTGTGACACATTTTTCTTCAAGTTGTTTCAGAAGTCCACACATGAAGTCTTCCTTGCCACCTACCTGCTCTAAGGAGGATCAACATTAACTAGTGTGTTAGTAGGTTGGGAGCGATATGTTTGGCAATTCAATTTCCTGAATCTTTCACTTCTGGGGAAAACCACCTTGCTCCCTGGGATTCATAGGATCTGAGTCCACAGCTTTTCAGAAACACATCCTTTCCCAGACTTCTCCCTAACAGGGAATACAGATACCCCAAATCCAGTGTGCCTAGTACCTGATCTTCAGTAAAACAGAAATAAAGGGCTGGGCCCAGGGAGTAGAAGAGTTTTGGAGTAAGTATATGAAGTTTGGTGATGGGGACTGAATTAAGGCAGATCTTAAATGTTCAAAGAAGTTTCCATTAAATAGGGAGCTATTTTAGGTCATGAATAGGCAATTATGGGCAATTATGATAGTGGTCCCTAGAGTTAGTCAAATACTAAGATTCCCATTTACATTCTGAGCTGCCAGGTGCTGGATGCTAGTGCTTAAAAATACCTCCTAAGTTCTTCTAGCTTCTCTTCATGGTGACTTTGGAGGTTGAATATTCTAAATTGATGAGGATGGGATGAGACCGACTGACCCACTTCAGATTGGATGTGACACAGATCTTTGTTCATTTAGGAGTTGTTTGTTACTGCAGCACAGGTTAGCATATCCCTCTTCAGTCATGTAGAGGGAAAAACTAGAATTAGGAAGTGCCTATTGTTGTCATGGGAGCCTGGGATGATAAAGGTATGGGCTGGACTGTGAAAACTGAGAAAAAGGATATGAATCCAAGAGGAGTTTTGAATGGAGAGAATTTGATATTTGTTCAGATAAATACTTACAGAGCTCCTATTATTTGCAAGGCACTGTATGAAATACATGTAAGTCACATTTCCAAGTGCTTACAAAATAATTGGGGATATAACACATGTACATAAATAATAAAACAAACCTTAGAGCATAATGGTAAAGAAAACAGACTCTGAAAGCAGACCTGGCCTCACCTTTTGGAGCCGTGTCACTTTGGGCATGTGATTTAATCTCCCTGAACTTCAGTGTGCTCATCTGTAAAATGCACACAGCAACAGCACCTGTTTCACAGAGCTGTGAGAGGATCCATCAATCCAATCCTTGTAAAACTCTTAGCTGAGTGTTTGCCCCATAATAGGTGCTCAATAAGTGCTACCTACAAGTAGTAGTATTGAGAGATCTAAAATCTGGGGCAGAAGAGAACAAGGTCAGGGCCCAAAAAAGCTCTAAGAGAGGGACTAACAGCTATAAAAACTGCTCTGAAAGAACAGTGCTGCTCTGGTATAACTGTGCCTTCCACCCCTGTTGCAGCCTCTATGTATTTAAAGTCTTTTTGTTTGTAGTGCTGAGATCAAATCCAAATCCATGGCTGGTCTTCTGCCTGCTAGGCAAGTGCTCTACCAATGAGCTACAGCATCATTTGAATCTGCAGCATCATTTCCTGATGTCTGCATCCCACATCAGTCCTATCCCACAGTAGACACAGAGTGCTACTCAAACACTGGGGGGGCAGAGGCAGGGCAGAAGAACAGTATCTGGAGTGGGCAGAGTGAGCGAATGTGGGTTTGCGTGTGACAGGGGAAGCCTATCTTGTATTTCTATGGTGCTCCTTCGCCAGACTCAAACTTCCACCCAACTCAATCTATCCCTGTTTTGCGTAACGCCGCTGATGCTGAATAACTGAAGATTTTGAGCTGAAGACTTTCCCACACACGCTGCACTCAAAGGGCTTCTCCCCAGTGTGAACTCTCTGATGCCGCGTGAGCCGGCACCTCTGGCTGAAGGCTTTCCCACACTCACCGCATTCGTATGGCTTGTCTCCAGTGTGGATCTTCTGATGTTGTGTAAGGGAGGAACGGTCAAAGAAGGCTTTCCCACATTCACTGCACTGATAGCGCGGCTCCCCTGCGTGAGCTTTTTGATGTCTGTTCAGGGATGAGACGCCGTAGAAGGCTTTTCCACACTCATTACATTCATAGGGCTTCCTGCCTGTGTGGATGAGCTGATGGCGAGTAAGAATGCTTTTCTGGCTAAAGGCCTTCCCACACTGACGACACTCATAAGGACTTTCTCCAGTATGAATTCTCTGGTGTCGAGTGAGGGACGAGCGGTCAAAGAAGGCTTTCCCACACTCGCTGCATTTGAAGGGCTTCTCTCCCATGTGAATCCGCTGGTGCACGGTGAGGGACGACCGGTCAAAGAAGGCCTTGCCACATGCACTGCACTCGAAGGGGCTCTCCCCGGTGTGAGACATCAGGTGTCTGCTGAGGCTGCTTCTGTGACTGAAGGCTTTCCCACACTCCTGACAGTCGTAGGGCTTCTCTCCAGTGTGAATCCTCTGGTGGCGCACAAGTGAGGAGTGGTCGAAGAAGGTCTTCCCACAGTCTCTGCACTCATGGTCTCTCTCTCTAGTGAGGGCTTTCTTGGGTGGGGCTGACCCTTGCTGCAAGCTTGGATCGCGGGACAGCAGTTTCTTGCAAGGTTCTACTGTGGGTCTTTCCTTCTCCACTTCCAACCTACCAACCAGTGCTTGAACTTCAAGTTTAGGACACAGAGGACTTTGCCTGTCAATGCTTCCCCTCTGTGTTCCTTCTGGTTTCTCTTCTTCTGAAGCATCTTGAATCTTGGGCTTGGTCCCCCAGCCTGGAACAAAGAGAAGACACAGATGTGGTTTCTTCCCTGGGGTAGGAAATGCTCCAGGGGAAAGAAGAGGAACTCTGATGATTCTGAAAGTAACACATAGGCAACCATTGCTTGCTCCCACAAAGAGTCTCATGCTTCAGGCCTGAGACTTGGGAATGAAGCATAATGTGGGGAAGGAGGCATTGAGAATATAGGAGAATGTCCACTGAGAGCACTGCTAGGATAACTAGGAGAGTAGGCCAAGTGGAGAGGACGGGGACCAACAGGAATATCAGAGTGTGAATGGGCAAGGTGATAGAGCTGAGAAAACTAGTGACTGGTGAATACAGATGAATAATACCAAGGTGTAGAAGAGACTAGGGAGAGCAGACAGGTGGTACAAAATAAGCACTGCAGCAGAAGACCTGACCTTGGAGCAAAGATGATACCCAATGTTCCTCCCACCCACCTGAATAACAAACACAGAAAACAAAACTGCCCTGACCCGTTCCTACTCAGTTACCTAGAGAGACATTCTCTGGACACTTTCTGTCCTCAGATCCACGAAGACCCTCTGTCCATGGCTCAATCCCTCTCTTCAACTGAAAAATCACATCGGGTTGAGGAACTGGAAGTCCTGCTCAAGGAGAAAGAAACAAGCCAGGTGGTTGTATGTGATGAGAACATGCAGCTGCTCCCAAGCTGGTTCCTGGCCTCCAGATGTTTCACAGAGACAATGCAAAAGGCCAGAAGGCAGAGCACAATGCAGAGGAATCTCTAAGGGGAGGTCAGGCCTGAGTCTCTAGAAAGGAGGGATTGGCAATCAACTTGAGTTCATGTGGAGTGGGTGGGAAGCTTCCTGCATGGGCACTGTAGGGTGAAGGTGCTTGGCTTGGGGAGGTGAGAATAAAAAAGGATCATCTTGGGTAGAAAAGCATAAGGAAGATGCTCGTTTTGTTTATTTATGTTTATTATTATGCTTTTTAAAAACAATTGTTAATTGTAGGAAAATCAGAGGTAAGTACAAGTAAAAAGAAAAATCACCTTTTATACTTTGTATTCATATTTTCTTCCTATTCATTTTGATTCGGAAAGGTACCCATAGAGAAATAAAATACCCATAGATAAAATTGGACAATGAAATAATACTGATTTGTAAACTGGATTTTTTTCACTTAATAATGAAATTATTTCAATTAGCATTTTGATGGTTAAATGGTTTTAATTAGCCCTTTTAATGGTTATAATACTGCACTGTATGGCTTAATCTAACTTATCTGATGAATCACCTGCTAACAGACATTTCAGACTGTTTTAATGTTTTGTTACTAACACACAATGGCACAATGAACACCTGCATGCAGATAACCGAATCCATAAGCCTATTATTTCCCTAGGATCAATTCCTGCCAGCAGACCTATCCATTTTTAGTTATATTAAAACAAACAAACAGATCCCCTCGTGAAAATAGGCTTGAGCTCCAGATTCCCTTGCACAGGAAGGCCCCACCACAGGAAAGAGAGTGCTTTCTTACTGGTCCCAGGCACCCTTTACCTGGCGAGGTGCTGATTCTCTGCTGACAACATGGCCATGCCCCACCTCTGTGGCTCCTTGATTCTGACCTAAGGAATTCTATGCTCTCCACACTTCACCCTGCCACAGCCTGTGGCAGAGACTCAACAGTCTCCCTTGGTACCTCCTGGACATCTTATTCTGTTGGGACACTGTATGGCCTGCTGAAGCTAATTGAGGGATGTGTATGCTTGCCTTTTTGACCGGCTTTATGTGAAATCTGCAAGGCCTTTACTGTCCTCTTGCACTTATTTTCAGTCAGCTTCTAAAGCTGTGTGCTTTTTCAGTATCTTATTTATTTATTTTTTTATTTGGATGGAGTCTTGCTATGTTGTCCAGGCTGGTCTTGAACTTCTGGCTCAAGTGATCCTCCTGCCTCAGCCTCTTGAGTAGCTAGGATGACAGACGTGTGCCACTGTGCACAGTATACACGGTACATTTGTGAAACTGCTAAGAGGTTCTCGTTATCTACAGGATCCCCACTTTACTTCTCATTAACACCTGACATCAGCAATAGCTTTTAATTGCCCCTGTCACACAAGTCTTTATAATTCCAGAGTGCCTCCCATGGGCATATCTCTAAGACAATGCTCAAGGCAAATGCTCAAAATCAAACACATCTCTGGTGACCTACAGACACACAACCACTGTGTTCTCACTCTACATCCCCTCTTTTTGAAGGGAGACACTTCTTTTCCTCCCATTGGTTTTTGTGAGGGGGGAAATCTCCAATTAGCAAGATGGTCCTTTCCCTACCGCTTAGTCCTCAAAACAGAGTTGAAGGTGTCCCCTGGCTGGCAAGCTGGGAGAAGACTCAGGCACATGTAACTCTTCTACACGCAGCCCTCTGGAGAGCCAGCTCCCTGCCCCCAGCTCCCTGTCCCCAGCTCCCTGCCCCACTCTACTCTGTCCCCTGGCCCTCCCTGTTTTGTGGGGGCAGGTTGCTGAGCAAGGGCCCTGTGGTTGACTAGCACATCTGTCCAGTGCTGGGCTCAGTGTGAAGCCCACTACTGCCATACACCTAAGCCACCTGGGAGCAAAGCAGAATGTGGGGAAGCAGGTATTCTCAATGTCCACTGAGAGCACTGCCAGGATAACTAGGAGAGTAGCCGAGTGGAGAGGACAGGGACCAACAGGAATATCAGAGTGCGAATGGGCAGGATGATAATCGAACCCATAAGCCTATTATTTCCCTAGGATCAATTCCTGTCAGCAGACCTATCCATCTTCTTCCAGCTCTTCCATCTTCTTCAAGTGACTCAGAACGCAGGTGTGGGAGGCCCTGATTCCTCGGCCCCACACCAGCGTGGGCAGCTCCCCTTACCCAGCGAGACGATGCTCTCATAGTTCTCCAGCATCACCGCCTTATAGAGGGCTCTCTGAACAGGGACCAGATGCCTCCACTCTTCGTCTGTGAAAATCACAGCCATGTCCTCGAACGTCACAGATCCCTGAAACACAATCACATACCCCCTTACTCATGAGCCTTCTTGTCACTTGGGCCAGACTGAAATGGCATAAAGGTGACAGCCCTGGAGGGTGTGGCGGGGCACCGGGCCATGGCTCTGACAAAGCAAGGCTCTGAAACATCTGGAAAAGGCACCCATGACAAGAGTTCCCAGTTGCAATCCAGTCACCCAAGCCTGCATCTTTACCCTGGTTTTAGAAGCCTGGATGAGTGTCTGTAAGTCCTGGGACAGAGTGGGAATTCACAACTCTCCACCCTTGAAAGGGGAGCTGCATGTCTCCACCCAGTAAGACTCTCTTTGGGACCCTGGAGGCCTGGCTGAGGTGCCCCCAGTGTTCCAGGGGGTGCTGGGTGGGCTGGGTGCTGTGGACCATGGGGCCCATACTCAGTGAATGCGTGGATGCACTCCTGGATGGGCAGGGTGGAGCCAGAACTGCTCCCAATCTTCCCCTTGGCCCTGCGCTGTCAGCTGCTAGACAGACCACTCAGAGCAAGTCGGGGTGTTGGTGCAAAACTCAAGTAGAGGCCATGGGTGCTGCTAAATGTCTACCACTGCACAGGGAAGACCTCTACAGACTAAGAAGGCAGGTGTGGGTTTGGCATCTGTGAAGCACCCCACCCCCGTCATTAGTCTTTCCATGATTTTCTAAGCGTATGTTGATTGGCTGTTGGTTACAGCATGCCCGCAGATCTACCTGAGGTCCTGTCTAATCCACACGGATGGAGAAGCTCACTTTTGCTCAGTTGCCACATTTGCAAGGACACCTTCTAATAGAATCGGATCTAGGAAGCTGGGGTCCCTTTGCAGAACATACAGGATCCACAGCAAATTCAAGCCCCTGTGACAGAAGGCTTCTGCTGTTGTCCTCATGTCCTCATGGGCACTGCAATGCCTTTCTCCACTAATGTTCATCGAGAGCCTGGTCCAGGCCAGGCAGGGCTCCCTCAACACAGGTGACTTTCCCCCTCCCCTCGGGTCATTTGACAATGCCTAGAGACCTTTTGAGTTATCACAAGTCAGGGGTGCTGGTGCAAAACTCAGGTAGAGGCCATGGGTGCTGCTGAATGTCTACACTGCACGGGGAAGACCTCTACAGTCTAAGAAGGATGTGGCCTGATGGGTCAAGGGCGCCAAGGTGAGGAACCCAGTGTGGAGTACAAGCACATGAGCTTGGGTGTGTGAAGGTATGGCCTCGGGGCTTGTTTCAAATGTGGCTTCTGTCAGTGCAAAACTCCAGCACCTCTGAGTGGCAGCGTTTCTGACAAGCTCTGAACAGCAGTGTATTCTGAAATTTTTTTGTATACATATAATTTTACCCATTTTCACAATTATTTGATAGGTGTCATGAATGTTTTAATTGTTAGAATTTGTGTGTGTGTGTGTGTGTGTGTGTGTGTGTGTGTGTATGACGTTTGGAAACAGGGCATAAATTTGGCCTTCTTCATGGGCCATATTAGTATACACAACAGCTAACAGATGCTTAGCAGTAATTATAAGTCACATTTCCTTCCTTTAATCTTTCCATGAAGATGTGCCTTTCATGTGTAAAGACAAGTGTTTTCAAAATTGACTCTCTGGACAGATCTTTGGGCTCAGGTGGTCAGTGTTCCAAACTGTGCCAGAAAACATCAAATCTGATTTCACAGGCTGGGCTATCCTTAGCTCTGGCCTCCAAATTCATTCCTCTTCCTGGCTGTACAACCCATGAGACTTGCCAGAAAGGAAGAGCCATGGAAGACTTTAAGGAGGACAGCCACAGGATCCTCTTTGCTCCTAGCCTCTTGAGAAAATAATAAAAACAATAACACCAAGCAAACACATGGTCTAGAACCTTCTTCTGTAAATAATTAGTATTTACCATATTGATATGTGTGCCGTGGTCCAAATTGTATTTCAGAGAGAGAGAGAGAGAGAGAGAGAGAGAGAGAGAGAGAGAGAGAGAATGTGTGTGTGTTTGATTCTGAAGAATCAAAGCCAGAGAACAGAGATAATTCTATTAGCTGCATCTGGATAACACTTGGCCTCCTTTCCTAGCAGGGAAAGACCTGAAGTCAATGGCAGAGCTTGTTCGTGGTGTAGCCAAGTTGTCTCTGCAGCATTTTCAATGCTGGAGCATCTGTTCTGAGAATTTTAGTATAGCACCTAATTTTTTTATCTTTGCAGGAACTTGCAAATGTGGGTGTTGAATGAGGGGTATCCATCAGAGGAGAAAAGTTCTTGTTTTGGAGATGGGAAATGTCTAAAGTCTTGTTAGAATGAGTGGAATGAGGTCACTTAAGACTTCAATGAGAGAGAGTAAAAGCAGGGGTAGGGGGTGGGGTTATGGCTCAGAGGTAGAGCACTCGCCTCACATGTGCAAGGCCCTGGGTTCAATCCTCAGCACCACATAAATAAATAAATCAAGTTATTAAAAAGAAAAGCAGGGGTGAGGGTGGATATAATAAGCCTCAGAGATGTTCCTTCCATGTCAGGAGGTAGCAGGGCATTGGAGCAATGCTGTGCATCCACTGCTCAGCTCCATCTTGGGGGCAGACCCGGCACTGCAAGCTGATGAGGGACAGGACATAGGAAAGCCATTTACTGCAGATGACACGACTGAGCATCTGGCTCATCCCAGAGGATGGGGGGAGGCAGCTGCAAGCCAGGCTTGGAGGACCCCGTGGAGTACCACCAGGTGACCAGCAGCCAGTTCAAAACTCTATTGTTCCTTAGAAAACTTGGAATGGAACCACCATTTGGCCCAGCTACCCAACTCCTCGGTCTATACCCAAAGGACTTAATACCAGCATACTGTAGTAAGTCAGCCACACCAATGTTTATAGCAACTCAGTTCACTATAGCTAAACTGTGGAAGCAACCTAGATGTTCTCCTGTGGATACAAAAACATTATCCTATATAAACACAATGGCTAATGCTCAGCATTAAAAGAAAATATAATGATACCATTTGCAGGTAAATGAATGGAGTTGGAGACTATCATGCTAAGTGAAGTAAGCCAATCCCATAAACCCAGAGGCTGAATGTTCTCTCTTAAGAACTAGATGCTGATCCAAAGTGGGGGGAATGTGAGAAATGGAGAAATTTTGATCAAATGGGAGGGAGGAGAAGGAAGGACGTATGGGGTAGGATAGATGGTGGAATGAGATGGACATTATTCCCCCAGGTACATGGATGAGTAACATAGGGTGCAATGCTACATCGTGTCCAATTAGGTAAATGAAAAGTTGTGTTGCAATAGTGTACAGTGAATCCAAATGCATTCTTGCCGGGGTCCTGCCCTAGCGGGGTCCAGGGAATCCTGAAGGATGAGTGGCTTCGGCGAAAAGATGAGACAGGAGTCGTTCCATTGGAGCAATCTCCAGAGAGAGATGCAGCTTTCTCTGGGTCATCTTTTATTACAATTTTTCTCATCATTATAGATTCAGAATACGTCATTGATTATATAATTTAAAACTTTGCCGAGACATGACATTTCCTTAACCATGATTAGGGGTACAAAAAATGTAACATTAATTTACATTTTTCCAGGATATGACCTTCAGTTATGTAACTATTAAAAGTACAGAATCATTAATAAAATACGTCACTAATTTACATTTTTCAGATTTTCCCAAGATTTACTATTTTTCCCGAGATATGTTATATTCTTATTAACTAATGCCAAGCTACGTAACCAGACTCTAAGTCTCCTAACCAACCATTAACCTAAAGTACACTTGTACTTTATTTCTAATCTAAAATTCCCATCTAAAAAAGTCCCTTTAAATCTTATATTTAAAATATCCTAAAGTTTATGAAGCATGTGTGAGGCCCTAGGTTCCATCCCCAGTATGAAAACAAATAAATTAAAAATCCCAAAGCCATATACCCTTGAAAGATGGAGGTGTGGATGTGGCAAGCCGTCATCAGGGCTCACCCCTTATTACACATCAGAGAATTCATACTGGAGAGAACCTTGGGGTGTGTGTGTCGGGGGTGGAGCCATCCCTTCAGAAGCCGGAGAGCTCCCCCTGCTGGTTACAGCTCTGGAATGTGGACCATGTGGGGAGCCTCTGCTGGCTCTTCTGCTCTTTGTTATACTGGATAATTTGTAGAACAGTCACCTTTTAGGCAAGTGGGTCTATCAAGCTCCTAGTCTACCATGCTAGAAGTTAGTATTATTAAGATTTTTGTTTTGAGATGGGATCCTGCTGTTTTGCCCATGCTGGTCTTGAATTCCAGCAATCCTCCTGCCTCAGTGTGTGGGACTACAGGTGCATGCCATTGTGCCTACCTCTAGAGCAACTCTTTGAATTTGGTAAAACTGAGAAAACCCACTAGTATAACTCAGAACTCGGCACACATCAATTCTTCACCCCAGAGAAAAACCCTGGGAGCTGAAGGAATGTGAGGAAAATTCCTTTCAGATTTGAAATCCACCACATGAGCTGAAAGGAAGCTGAAAATGGCCTGCCTGGTGCCTTCTACCTGCGGAGGCCAGTGTTTAACTGTGCCTGTCCTTGGTCACCACATCCTGTGGATCATGGGGAGGGGTCTCACAGGGGCCAGAGTGACAAGGCTGAGCAGGTGGACAGCCATCAGTGACCTAGCCCAGCCATGATTAGGCTAAGGAGATGGATCTTTAGAGAGCATTGCCCTGCAGACCTTCCTGGGCTGGCCTCCTCCCGTGGGTTCAGCTGTAGTTTGGGGATGAGACTGAAGGCCCTTGCTATAGGACACCCTGTGTCCTTGTTTCTCTGTAGCACATTACCTTCTCTGTGAGGCCACAAGTAGTCTGTATCGGAGCAAGAAGCAATTCCCATTGCAACTGCATGCTACTAGATTTGGAATTTTTGGAATGAAATCTTCTTTTAAGATTAAAACCACTAAAATATGGCTGTCATAAAAAATAAAAACCTCAAAAACATTATTCTAAATGAAAGACAGCAGATATCAGAGTCCATATTATATGGTTTTATCCTTAGGAAAGGTCCAGAAAAGGACATTTTTCAGAGACAAATGAGATTTAGTGGTGTCCTGAGAATGGCAAATGAGAGTGACCACAATGTTATGGGGACGGGGGGGGGGGGCGGTTCTAAAACTGAATTACGGAGATGATTCAATGTTTTGGTAAATTACTAAATCTCTAAAGTGTGGAGAGCCACAATGAATGACCACACCTTCCAGAGGGTCTCTGGTCTTGTGATAACCATTTAAGTAATTTTCTGTTCATCATCTCACCACTCTTATCAGTTGCTGAAGGTCATGGCTCATGCTTCCTCTGAGAAGGGAGCTTCCAGTGGGTTCTCACCAGTTGGGAGTTACTTTGAAAAAGAATTTGACTTTCCCACGTTTTCTCAGTGCACCTGGCTGATTTCATATTTTTGTACTAGTTGAAAAGCTTTCCTTCTAGAAAACTGCCAATTAAACATTTCCTTAGAAAAATGTAATGGTGCCTCCTGTTTTTCAAATTCAGAAATAGATTAGCATAGTCTCATCTTTAGGATAGTGTGGTGTGTTTTTTTGTGTGTGTGTGTGTAATAGAAATTGAGTGCTTTTAGATTTTGCACTGTAATAGTTTCTGATGCCAACTGCTCAGAATTGGGATAAACTTCATGGGTTAAAAACATGGTAGTTTACAAGGCTGCCCTCACAGATTGAGGAGTCCCCAGACCACCTTCACTTCTGAAAGCTGGCTACAAATTCAGGGGTCCCCACTACCCCTGTATGTTAGATAACTCACTAGAATGACTCTCAGAACTCAGGACAAAGGGCTATGTTTTTGTTGCTTGTTTTTGGTACCAGGGATTGAACCCAGGTGTGCTTAACCACTGAGTCACATCCCCAACCCAACCCTTTTTTATTTTTTATCAGAGACAGGATCTCTCTAAGCTGCTTAGGGCCTTTCTAAGATGCTGAGTCTGCCTTTGAACTTGAGAACCTCCTTCCTCAGCCTCTGGAGTCACTGGATCACGGATATGCACCACCATACAATATTACATTGTCATCATAAATGTAATGATAGCTAAAAGAGACCCAGTAGAACCAGCCTAAGGAAGAGATGTAGATTGGGCAAGGTCTAGGAACTTCCAAATGCAAAGCTCCTGTCATTTCCCAGGAGCACATTAGGCTACCTGCACACTCATGTGTGACAATACACAGAGTACTGCCAACCAGGGAGGCTCACCTGGGCATCAGTGTCCAGGGTTTTAATTGGACTTTCATTACACAGATATAGTGGATTCTGTCCTTGACCCCTCAGTTGAACCCAGTCACCAGCCCCCTTCCTTTCCCTAGAGGATGGACTGATACCACATGGCTCAAAGCCCCAACCCTCTAATCATTTGGTTGGTAATTCTGGCAAGGCCAGGCTGCCACTCTGCATATCATGCGTGGTCCAAGGGCTCTCTTGTTGCTCAGGAAGTTCCAAGGAAGCAGCAACAAGGATCGGCCAAATACTTTATTACATAGCACCCACCTTAAAACAAATCAGTAAAAAATCCTTCTTCACTTATTATTCAATTAAACATGTACCGCAGTCTGTCTGGGCCAAATAACTGGGAGGTGACAAGCAACTTGAAGGTTGAAGCGGGAACTGATGGGGAACTCAAGGTAGTGGGCACCCAAGGTAGTAAGAGCCACTTTATTGCAGAACAGCAGAGGTATATATACCTAACTGATTACACACAGCTCGACTCAATTAGCATTATCTAGATACAACAGTCAGCCAATAAGGAATCCCCACCAACTTAATGACTTGGTGGCGTTGTCTTACAAACCACTCCTCCTGGCAAACTGCCAGGCGCCATCTTGATTTGCGGTCCCCAACAAACATGTAACAAACATGAAGATTACAGACATTCCTCAATAAACAACTGCAGTGTGTCACTCCTGCTTATAGACTCCCTGTTGAGGAGACTGGAAACCAAAGTCTTTGTCTAACACAGCAGGAGTGAGCTCAGCTACAATTACTAAGGAAGAAGAGGGGGACAGGAATCTGTGCCAAATACTCCAAGACATTTGGAGGTCACCTCAATGACCTTCTCTGGGACTTGGTTTTCTTCTCTAGAAGAGGAAGGGCTTTGCCCATGTGGAAATAAAGGCCTTTCAAATAAGAGCAGTCAGAGATGATTCAGAGGTTTCTATAACCAAGTCATCAGCCACCTCCACCTGCAGCAGACATCCAAATGCATGCAGGGAGTGAGACACCTTTACAATGGAAAAAAATAATAAAAGGAAGCTCAGGTGTGACCCAGGTTGAGAGCTGTTGGCGTGGAAAACTGGGCTGACCTAGCTGGGAGCAGGACATCTCATGTGGCTGCTTCAGGGAGATATGTGACTTTCCATGGTTGGTCCTGAGTTGGTAGTGGGGGCAAAAAACAGAGGAGCTGCAGTGATTGACCAAGTTCAGGCCATGTCTGAGATGACTGCTGCACAGGTCACCTTCTGGCTTCCAGGATGGTTGCTGAAGAAGTGTGAGCCAGACCTGTGGCTCAGTGGTGTGGCCATCTTCCGCTTGTGTGCTTATGGATCCCCCTTCTGCTCATTCTCTTGCTGGAGAGAGGCTGGCCAATTCAGGGACCACTAGAGATGCTATCTTCACCACGTGGGGAATGTTCCATTGTTCATGTACACCGTAGCACATGATCTTGTTATATCATCTTCATAATATCTGATAAGAAATGGTAGCCATGCAGAAGAATGGAGCAAATTGTTCTCTTTAATGTGACGTCTAGCCTGTTCATTGATCCAAGTTCAGAAAGAAGCGCAGATGCCACCATGTCAAGCCAATGAGAAATCCAGAGCAATGCAGCAGCCCATCACTTCCTGTGCCAACGCACAGACACAGATCTGTATCCCAGGGAGAGCTGCTGTCAATAACTTATTCCAGAGTTAGTGATAGTTTTGTTAGTGGTTCCTTGAAAGGTCCTTTGCAAGGAGGTTCAACCTTTCCCCTGTGACTCTTAATAGACAAAATCTTGTGGTTTAATGTAACAAAGAGGGTCTTTAGGAAGATGCTGTGGGAAGGATCTAGACCCAAGTCCTTTGCAGTACTTTTCCATGCCTGAGAATAGCAGTGTAGATTTATCATTGGAGGCAAAACCCCTAAGTAAGTGGGCCTTACTGTACCAGTTCTCAGGGGAAGAATTGATGTGTCCCAAGTGAGTGAATCTTATGGCCATAAGGAATTCTGTGAGTAAAACCTTTAGCTAGGAGTTCAAGGGTTTCTGAAAAATTTGCTCATTTTAATTTAAGAAGAATGTTGGTTCTTTCAAGCTTTCTGGGAGATTATGTATGGTAAAAACAGTGTCATTTTTAAACATGGGGTAATGCCTTATGGAGTTCTAATGATTCCTGTAAAATATGTGCCTTGATCACTTGATATGAAAGTTAGGAGCCTCAGGTTGGGGGAAAAAAACCAAGCAGCTGCTAGTGGTTGTAAGGACTGTGCATGTTTAGCAAGGAAATGCTTCAGCTCATCCTGAAAACAGATATACATTGATGCATACATATTCCAACTCTTTAAGAATGGAAGCTGGGTAAGACCCACCTGAAGGTGTGCAGGGTGGCCCCGGAGGCTTTGGCTCCTGGCCATGCCCCACCTTTACAGGATTTCCAGAATTATGCTGACAGGTGATCCATAATCTGAAAATAACCTGTTAAAAATCTCCCTTTTAAAAGTTCCTTCTCCAATACTAATTTAAGATAGTGACCAAGTTGTGTGTATTATGATGGGCAACTACATGGAGAAATTTAGATAATATCCATCTGAAATAATCTGATACCAGAAAGCAGCCATTTTGGGAGCACTAGAGATTATCGAAGTGAAGGTTATAATTTTTAATATTATCCTTTTTTCAGAACCAGGGTCTTCACGTTGATAATGTGTGATACTCTCTTTGAATGACTCTAGATTTACTCTTTGGGGTCCATTTAGGAGCATAACTTTGGCTGAGGCTGCTACTTTGGCATAACTGCTTGCTAGAGCATTTCCTTTCACATCCATGGTGCCATTTCTCATTCTGACTTTGCATGGGCCACAGCCCATATGATAGCCACTCCTCTAAGAAGGAAGGAGGCTGCATCTACATGTTCCTTAATTTGTTCATTTTTATGGGGGTTCTAGCAGAGGTTAGGAAACCCTCCTTGTTTTCAAAGCATCCTAAAGTCACATGATGCTGCCACGCAAACCTACTCTCAGTGCACATGAGTTGACAAACTCTGTGTAGTAAATGCAGTACATTTTGCCATCTGGTCTGACATCCCCTCAGGTCGACTATATTCTAAAGAGAATTCAAATTAGTGATCACGTATTCTGCTTGATAACCTCCAGTTTCAGTTCTGAGAGGATTCATCAACAAATAATAAGACAGGTTTCTTAATTGGAACTTCTAAGAAATCCAAGTGAGCTACAGAGATTCTGTGATTAAGGAAAGACAACTGTGAGTGTCCCCTTCTGTTAAAAGCTAGAGAATGTCAGGATCCAGAGCACTAGAGTGGTAAAAAGAAATGTGAGAGGGAGAGAACAACACATGCCCTAAGAGGCTAATTAGCTAGCTGAAAGTGAAAACCTCTTTGTTCACAGATGACATGATTTTGTACTCAGAAAATCCTAAGCATCCACTAAAACCTATTAGAATACAAGAGTCCCACAACACTGCTAGAATCAAGATCAATATACAAAAATCACTACTACTTCTGTACATGCACAACAGGCAATCCAAAAATGAAATTGAGAAAACAATTCCATGTATAATGTCACCAAAAAGAACAAAATACTTAGGAATAAAATAAAAAAGGAAGTGCAACATTTATATTCTGAAAGCTAAACACACTGGTTGAAAGAAATTAAAGAAGTTATAAAAAAGAAGTGGAAAAACATCCCATGTTCATGGTCAGAAGACATGCTATTGTCAAGATGACTGATCTATACAGTAAAAGCACTCTTATCAGAATCCCAGGTGTATTATTTGCGGAAATTGACATGTTGATTCTAATATTTACATGGAATTGCTAGATATCAAGAATAGCCAAAATAACTTTTAAAAAGAAGAACACAGTAGAAAACCCCATACTTCACAACTTTGAAACGTACTACAAAGCAACAGCAGTTAAGATAGTGTGGTACAGATGTTGTAGATCAATGGAATAGAATCGAGAGCTCAGAAGTAAACCTACATGTCTATGGATGGCTAATTTTCAACAAGTGTGACAAGACCATTCAATAGGGAAAAAATAGTCTTTCCTTTCTTCTCCTTATCTTTTTCTTTCTTTTTTCCCTTCCCTTAACCAATGATGATGTAACATCATTAGATGGGCCTATGCACAAGAATAAAGTTGGACCACATCTCACCAATATGAACACAAAATAGATTAAAGACCTAAGTGTAAGAACTCTTAGAAGAAAACATGGATCAAATCTTCATGACCTCAGATTTGACAGTAAATTCTTAGACATGACACCAAATGCATAAGCAATGGCAATAAAATAGAAAAACACAATTGAAACTCAAGTCTTTGTGCTTCAAAGGATACTTATTAAGAAATGGAAATAAAACCTACAGAATGGAAGAAAATAATTACAAATCATGTACCAATAAGGGGCTTATATCCAAAATATTCAAAGAACCAATAAAACTGGATAATAAAAGACAACTAGATTAAAACAGCAATGCTTGAACTCCAAAACTATTGGCAAGAAATCAGAATCCTAAGCACTGCTGGTAGGACTGTAAAATATTGCAGCCACTTTGAAAAACAGTCTGGCAGAGTTACCATGTGTCCTAGCAATTCTGCTCTTAGGTACATATCTAAAAGAACAAAAGCATGTTTACACAAAAGTTGTACATGCATGTTTATGGCAGCATTATTTATAATGGACAAAATGCAAAAGTAACCCAAATGTACATCAACTGACGAATGGATAAGATGTAGTATATCCAGGCAAACAGAATGTTACTCAGCCATAAAATGTAAGGAAGTACAGATACCTGCGACAACATGGGTAAACCGCAACAATGTTATACTAAGTGAAAGAAGCCAGCCACAATGGACCATGTGTGACTGCATTGATAGGAATTTTCTAGAAGAGGCAAATCTATAGAGATAGAAAGTAGACTAGCTATTGCTTCAGGCTGGGGTAGCAGATGGGGATCATGGGAGTGGCAGAGGGTATGGGGGTTTCTCTTTGGAGTGATGAATGTGATCTAAAATTGACAGTGATGATGTTGCACAGCTCTGGGAATACACTAAAAATGGCTCCAGGGCCATGTGGATGGCTGACCACACAATGACAGATGAGCTCAACAGCAGTTTATAAAAGGAAGACACAGAATGTCCCACTGGGCAACATGGGGATGCACGTGGGTGCAGAGTGGACTAGCAGTGGCTGTGGGAGGCAGTTTGGAGAATGAGGATAAGGCGACCCCTGGCTCCTGGGGGAGGAAGTGACTAGCTTGTCTGAACACTTCTGCAAGCCGACTTCAACCTCACACATCTTACAAAAATAAAACAAAACAAAATAAAATGGATGAAAGACTTAAGTGTAAAGCCCCAAACTACAAAACTTTTATAAATTAACAGGAGACAAGCTTTAGACCATGAATTAGGGATATGGTTCTTAGACACGACACCAGAAGCACAATGCATGAAGGGAAATTAATAAACTGGACTATCAAAATAAAAACCTGTTGCTTGGTGAATGGCCAAGTGGCCTTGCTAAAAGAAAGAAAGGACAAACTGTGGATTGTGAGAAAATATTCGCAAATTATCTATTTGAAAATGGAATTGCCTAGAATAAATTAAAAAATGAACAGTAACTGAACAGTAAAAGAAATCATCAGGGTTGGAGCTGTAGCTTAGTGGTTAAGCTCTTGCCTAGCATGTGTTTGGTACTGAGTTCAATCCCCAGTACTGGGGGGAAAAGAAAGAAAAAAAACAAACAAATAATCCAACTAGAAAATGAGCAAAACATACAAACAGACATTTCACCAAAAAGGATATGCAGATAGATGGTTAAGAAAAACACACACACACATGGAAGGAGGTCAGTGTTATTAACTATTAGGGAAATATAAATTAAAGCCATAAGGAGATGTCACTCTATACCCGTTAGAACAGCTTTTAAAATGGTGATAATACTACGTGCTAGTGAGCATGCAGAGAGCATCTATCTCTTACACGTTGCTGATGGGAATATAAAATGCTAAGACCACTTTGAAAAAACAGTTTGGCAGTTTTTTTGTTTGTTGTTTGGTACCAGGGATTGAACCCATGGGTATTTAACCACTGAGTCATATCCCCAGCCCTTTTTTACATTTTATTTAGAGATAGGATCTCACCGAGTTGCTTAGGGCCTTGCTAAGTTGCTGAGCTGGCTTTGAACTCATAATCGTCCTGCCTCAGCCTCCCAAGCCACTGGGATAACAGGCATGTGTCACGGCACCCAGCTGGCAGTTTCTTTAAAAACAGAGCATATACCAACCATACATCTAGGAATCTTAGAGATTGGCATATTCCAGAGAAATGAAATCTTATGCCCATGCAGAAATAGGTATGGGGTTGGTATACACTTCAGAGAATTGAAAGCAGGGACTCAAAGACATGC
The DNA here is from genome assembly GCF_045843805.1 of Urocitellus parryii. Classification (NCBI taxonomy): domain Eukaryota; kingdom Metazoa; phylum Chordata; class Mammalia; order Rodentia; family Sciuridae; genus Urocitellus; species Urocitellus parryii. Next base: position 1,505,951 of record NW_027551760.1, read on the forward strand.
TCATACACCCATGTTCATGGCAGCATTATTCACAATAGACAAAAGGTGGAAATAACCCAATTGTCCCTTGACAAGTGACTATATAAACACCACAGGGATGGAGTTATATATATGCAACAGCTGTATACATGACATATATATGGAGTTATATGTGTGTGCACACGCATGTGCATGCAAATGTGATTGATCTCTATAGGACGATTCTGCCAAATGCTACTAAAGTGAAATCAACGAGAAAAAGGAGAAATACTGTGTGACTCTACTTGTATGAGGTACTCAGAGTAGGCATACTTCTTGAGACATAAAGGGGAAAGGTAGGGCTGAGAGACAGGGAGGGGAAGTTAACATTTGGTAAGTACAGTTTCAGTTTTTTTTTTTCAGTAAAGAATTTTTCCCCCAGTGCTAGGGATTGAATCCAGGGGTGATCTACCACTGAGCCGTATCACTAGCTCTTTTTATTGTTTTTATTTCAAGATGGGGTCTCATTAAGTTGCTAAGGCTGGCCTTGAATTTGTGATGCTCCTGCCTTAGCTTCCTAAGCAGCTGGGATCACAGGTGTGCACCACCACACCCAGCACAGAGGAAATGAATACTATGAACAGAAGGTGATTATGATAGCACAACAATATGAATTTATTTAATGCCAATGTTCTGCACACTTAAAATGGTTAAGATGGTAAAGTTTACATGTATTTGCTACAATTTTTAAAAAAGTTTAAATGTCTAAAATATGTACATGAGTGTTTATGATAGCTTTGGTTGGAATAGCCCCAAACGGGGAACAAGCCAAATATGCTAGAAAGGACAAATGGTTAAACAAATGGCAGTAATAATAAGTACTTAGTAATAAAAGTAAGAAACTATAAACCAACTTGAATAGACATGAACAGTCTAAAAGCCAACTCAAAACATCACACACTACGTGACTCCATTTATTTTTTTTTATTTTTTATTTTTGTATTTGTTTCAGTTTAATCTTTAATGAAATACATATTTTATTTCAATTTCTTCTCTCTACATTTGAATGGTATCTATAAATAAATTTTATTCATCTTATATCAACACATGAATTTCTTCTTTTGTGAGTAGGATGGTAATAACTAAATGTTCTCAAGTTTACAAAATTATAGATATGAAGAATAGATTGGTGGTTGCCATCTTCCAGATGGTGGGAGGGTGGATGAGTGTCTCTACAGGTGAAAGGAGGGATCTTTGTGGAGATAGAAGTTTTGTACATTGATGGTGGCGGTGGTTACATAAGTCTACTTATGCTACAATTGCATAGAACTCCACACACACACACTTTCACAGATGAGTCCATGCAAAACTGATTAATCTCAACAAACTCAGTGGGTTACATCAATGCCAACTTCCTGGTTTTCACATTATAGTTCTGTAAAATATTACCATTTCAGGAAACTGGGTGAATGGTGCATGGGTATCTTTTTGTACTAATTTTGCAACTTCCTGTGAATGTATAATTATTTCAAATGTATAATTATTTAGGTATAAACAACATGCCAACCAAAATAAAAAACAAACTTGCTATTGACCTTACAGCATTTGAAGGCTTGACCACAACACAGACCAGAAAGTTGCCACCGATCTGACCTGGGCTGTCCATACTGAACTGGCTTTTGTCTCACTTAGCCACAAAGGTCAGCAGTGCACAACAACTGTGTCACTTTTTTTTTTTTTAAATATTTATTTTTTAGTTGTGGTTGGGCACAATACCTTTGTTTTATTTATTCATTTTTACGTGGTGCTGAAGATTGAACCCAGGGCCTTGCATGTGCTCTACCGCTGAGCCGCAACCCCAACCCAACTATGTCAGTCTTGGTAGGCTCTGCCACGATTTTTACTTCTCTGTATATCTGAACATTCTAACCCTGATCCGATCGATCCTTAAAGACTATCTGAGCAGGAGTCCGTTTCTTACAACACATTCCTGCCGTCCTTTGTGGCAGGTTTGTGCATCATTTGTGCAAGAACAGACTGCATAAAGCGGAGCCTGAGATGAACGGGAAAACCCTGGGATATGCATGTGTGACGACCACACGTTGGAATCAGAATAAATGCAGAAATGCCTGTGAAACTCGAGCAAAGTACTTCATCTCCAAAACCCCAGGGCTTTCCTGGAGCGGGTTTCAATTTCTCCACACTGTCTTATCCACCCTGTGGATCCTCCCTACACTTCGTGCGTCCCGGCCCTGGGTACCTTGGAGAGCTCGCTGGGCCAGCCCGACCTCCCGGGCGCTCACAAGCAGCCACCTCCAACTCGCCGACCCGCGCCCCGGGCTGGCCCCGCCCCAGCCCCGCCCCCGGGCCCTAGCGCGAGGACCCCGCGGAGCTGTCCGCGGCTACGCCTGACCCAACCTACCCTGTGGCCCATCCGGATAATCCTTCCAACCCGATATCGGCTACGGCGTGGTCCTCGGGTCTCGCACCTCCAGCCGAGGGCTGGGGCCCGCCGTTTGACGAGGAGCCTCGCAGCAGGCGAAGGACCGGCTGCCCCGGAGTGAGGAGGCGCGGCTCGCGCTTCAGCATGGCGGCGGCGGTGCGCGCTGCGGGCCGTCTGCCTGCGCTGTGCGGTGTGTCGACCGGTGAGCGCGGGGAGGGGTCGCGGGAGCCGGGGGTCTCCAGGGCCTGCGGGAGTCCGGGCGGAGGAAAGTGAGCAGCGTCCCGCGGCTCTCCCATCCAGCCCGGGACCGCTGGGTGACCTTGCGAGCGTTCCTTGCCTCTGTGGGCGTCGGGGCGCTTGGCTGTAAAATGACCGTGAAGCGTAGTCGGTTCTTCGCGGTTCATTTCGGTGAAGAGGAGGGAACTGGCGAGCCTTGCTTTCCCGGCGGGCAGGCGCGACCCCCGGGGTCACACGGTGATGCCCACCGGGTTCGGGGCTGAGAGGCGCCCGCGGGGCTCTGTAGGTGATGGTGGTTCTCCAGGTGGAGTCGGAGAGCACTGGCCTCCGTCAGCTTAATTCCAGCTGGCCGGTGGCCTCAGTGCAGAGACGGATGACTCGGACGTCAGCCCGCAGTGTCGCCTTTCCTGTGCCCCCGGGCCCTGGTGGGTTGTGTGCACCCTAGGAAGGCGCCCTGCTGCTGTGTTGCGTACGGTTGGCTCCAGGGCCGCTGCGTGGCCGCCGCCTGCCTTCTCTGCCCTATTTTGTTGTTGAGTCCACAGTTCAGCATTTCTAATTCTGGAACTCAAAGCCCCCTAAAACCCTCAAAGTTCATTTTTTTTTTTTTTTTTGGTAACTCATTTAGCAGCAAAAAATTTTACCAGCAATCTTGGCAGAAAATCTGACCTTAATATTCTTTTCTTTTGTCTTTATGATTGTCTCTTCCCTTTTATTTTTCTTCCCCCATCTCCTACTATTTCAAGGCTGTCTTCCTTCATGAGTCTAAACTGTGTGCCAGCCACTGTCTTCCTCTGTTCATGCGTTTTCCCTCACTGTCTTCCTAATCCCTTTATGGAGTAGATTCTGTTATTACACTCTTTATACAGGTGGTGGAGGGAGCCACACAGATTGAGCAAGGGACAAAGGTTTTTGCACCCAAAATTCCTGACACCAAAGTGTGTTTCCCCGCCCCCCCTTTTTGTCTTCTTGTGTATAACTATTTTTTTTGTTTTTTTTTTCAGCTTTATTGAACTATGATTCACATACCATCCAGTTCATCTATTTGAAGTGCACAATATTTGCACAAACCTGTGCATTTATCATTATAATCTAATTAGAACATTTTTATCACTCCAAGAAGGAAGCTTTTTAGCTGTAGCCACCACTGATCTATTTTCCACTCTTCTTAGCTCTCCTGTTCTAGACATTTCATATAAGTAGAACCACATACATGGCTGGCTTATTTAGTGCAAGGTCATCAAGATTCATCCACATAGTAACATGTATCATCCTGAATTTCTTAGGGTTAAATTGTAATGTGTCCATCACCACACTTTATCTGCTCATCAGTTGAGGGACACTTGGGTTGTTTTCCATCTTTTGGCTATTATGCCTAATGTTGCTGTAAACATTAGCATGCCATGTTTTTACACGTGTGTCTATTTTCTTTTCTCTTGAGTATGTGCCTGGGAATGGAGTTGCTGGATAAAATGGTAATTCCACACTTGATGGATGGCCAGAATGTTTTCGAAGTACCTGAGGGTACAGTGAGGGTTTTGATTTTTCTTTAGCAACATTTCTGATTATCTGTTCTTTTGATTATAGCCATCCTCGTGAGTATGAAATGGTATTAATTTGAAATTTTGATTTGCATTTCCCTGATGGATAATGAATGTATTTTCATGTGCTTATTAGCCATTTTTACATGTTTTTTTGAGAAATGTCTGTTCAAGTGTTTTGGCTCTTTTAAAATTGGGTTTTCATTTTATTATTGAATTGTAAGGAGTCTATAGGTGTCTAATCAGATGTATGATTTGCAGAATTTTATTCCATATTTTGTTTTTTAACTTTCTTGATAGTTTGTGGGTTTTTTTTTTTTTTTTGTACTGGGGATTGAACCCAGGGGTGCCTAATCACTGAGACACATCCCCAACCCTTTTTTATATATATTTTTAGAGACAAGGTCTCACTGAGTTGCTTAGGCTGGCTTTGAACTCAACAATCCTCCTGCCTCAGCCCCTAGAGCTGCTGGGAATATAGGCGTGCACCACCAAGCCTGGCTTGATAGTGTTTTTTTGAGGCATACAAGGTTTTTGTTTATTTGTTTTTGTAGTGCTAGAGACTGAACCCAGGCATGCTGGTTCTTCTACCGCTGAGCTGAGCTTTATCCCCATCCCCGAAACACAGGTTTTAAATTTTGGTGAAGTCTGGTTTATGGGTTTTTTCTTTTTTTTCTTTTTATCACTTGTACTTTTGGAGTTATGTTTAAGAAACATTGCTAGACCCGAGGTCATGATAATTTACCTCTGTTTTTCTTCTAGGAGTTTTATAGTTTTAGCTCTTACCTTCAGGTCTTTAGTCCATTTTGAATTAAGTTGTACATAAGGTGTAAGATAGGGCTCCAACTTCATTCTTCTATGGGTTGACACCCTGTTATTCCAACACCATTTATTGAACACATTCCTTTTTCCCTATTGAATGATCATGGTCCCTCTGCCAAAAACCAGTTGCCCATAAATGCTATCTAAGTCTGTTCTGGAGAACCACACTGTATGAAGGGTTGCACAGGGAGGTACAGTCAGCCTGGTGCTGTGGGGGCTCCAGAGGGTGGAGGTTTCACAAGAGCTGCTGAGCCTCCAGGATCTGGTGGATCCAGGATCTCATATACAAAAGTGTATGAGAGTGAATTCAAGACTAACTGTGTGTTTGGATGGCTATGGGGAGGGTGGGGCAGGGGCTGCAGGAGGCTGGTGTGGAAGCCTGGGGCCATGTGGCAGTCCTGCAGGCTGTGCCCAGAATTTGTAACTTGGCAGCAGGAAGCCAGGGAAGGACATGTCAGGGCTGTTAATTGATGAAGCCTCTTACTGTAGAAAGGTGGTAAATACAAGGGGAGAGGTGGGAGACCCATTAAGAAACCTTTAACCTGTGTCTGAGTGATGCTAAGGCCTGAACAAAGAAGTGGCAGCAGGACCACAGCAGAGGTGTGGCCCACGGCAGAGGGATTTTTAAGGTGACTGCCAAGCATGATGCCTGGTTGATGGGAGGGTGAAGAGAAGGTGCAGCATGATGGCAGCTACTTGGCCAGTGGTCACTAAGCCTGGAAATCACTCGTCCACTTCTCTTAGTTCTTTAATTCTGTGGATGGTATTATTCTGTGAATGTTACTGTTTTATTTATTTTTGGGGTACTAGACGTTGCACCGTATTGTGCTTTACAGAGCCACATCCTCAGCCCTTTATATCTCGAGACCTGAATTTATACTTCCCCTGCCTTAGCCTCCTTGGTATCTGGGGTTGCGGGTTTGTGCCACAGTAGCTGGCTCTCCTTATTATTTTAAATGTCCCTCTTCATGTAGGAATGTATCTTTAAAATTTATTTATTTATTTATTCTTGTTGCAGGCCTGTGGACATAGCTCAGTGGTAAAGCACTTGCCCAGCATATGTGAGGCTCTGGGTTCTATTGCCCACACCACAAAACAACTCCACTTTTTGCTGAGTGCAGAGGCATTCATCTGTAATCCCAGCAACTTGGGAGCCTGAGACAGGAGAATTGCAAGTTGGAAACCAGTCTGGGCAACTTAGAGAGACCCTGTCTCAAAAAAAGAAGAGGGGATGTGGCTCAGTGGTGAAGCATGTGCCTGCAGGCTCCAGGCCCTGGGTTCAACCCCAGCACTGGAACCAAAAAATGTTTATTTACTTATTTTTAATTGACAGGTCATTTCTGGTGCAGGCAGCTTTCCCTGAACACCTTTCCAACAGCTTCTGTTTTGGCGCTGAAGACCACTCTCAGCAATGGTGAGATTCATTTGGGAAGTATCTGTTCTCATAAGATTTAATAAGAGTTTCTGTAGATTTTAAAATGTGAATGGACAAGGCATGTCCTTGATGATGGTATTGTACAGTCTTGAGTATTTTTCAAATTTTTTATGACTGCAGTTGTTGTAGTTCAAGGCTTTAAAAAATAATGGTTGCCATTTTTGAGTAGGTATTGTGCACTAGGCTTGAAACATGTCACCTTGTTCAGCCCTCACACTGGCTTTCATGAGCTTATTCGCATTTTAGAGATGATAAGGTGAATCTCTGAGAAGCCAAGTGACTTGTTCAAGATCATACAGCCAGGCCAGGCACAGTAGTGCACACCTGTAATCCCAGTGACTTCGGAGGCTGAGGCAGGAGGTTGCAGGTTCAAGGCCAGCTCTGTCTTAAAATAAAAATAAAAAGGACTAGGGATGGGGCTCAGTGGTTAAATACCCCTGAATTCAATGCCCAGTACCTTTCCCCAAAAAAGAATGAAAGAAATCACACAGCCAGTGAAGCAGGGCTGGTCCCAGAGCTTTCTGGATGCTGTGATGCCCCCTCCTGTGGACACAGACTTCCTTGACATAGTGCAGGGCCTCTCTTCAGCTGCCTTCTGGGAAGTCCAGGCCAACCTTGCTGAGCAAGGAAGCCTGGCCCTTTCACCTTGAGCTTCTGGGACTCCTGAGTGCTGGGCTTCCCTGTGGGTCTCCTGCCTTTTCCTCTTGGAAACCCGCCTGTGAGATGCCTTGGAGATCCTGGGAGAAGTCCAGCTGACAGGGCTTTCTCCCTAGTGGCAGACTTCCTATGACCTGTCACACCCACTGTGAATCAACCAGTTTGATTTGTTGCTTGGGTGATTCACTCACTGATTTATAAACAGTTTATTTACCCCTTAACATGTGCCAGGCACTGCCCTGACCTGAGCCGGTGTAGGGCCTGATAGGGATAGCTGTCCTCACTGCAGGTTGCTGTGCTATTCCTTAAAATATTAACTTTCAGGCTGGGGGTGCGGCTCAGAGGTTGAGCCTTGCCTAGGGTGCCCAAGGCCCGCAATTGAATCCCCAGCACCACACTGGAAGTAAAAAAAAAAAAAAAAAATTGAGTTTCCAAAAGGTCGTAAAAGGCTCAGAGCTTTCATTCCTAGTCCTTTTCTGCTCCTTCCCATCATCTAGGGACACTAATTCTTTCACCTTCCTCTGGTTATATTTCTAAATACATTGAGTCTGCCGCTCTTTAAACAACATTGTTATGCTAATTGGAGATGTAACAGTCTATCCTTACCCTTACTTTCTTCCAGTATAGGTAGAAGCACAGTTTGGACTGAATCTCTGGGCATTGTTTTTGTTATTAAATTATGTGCACATTCAGAGCTGAGCTAGGTAGTATTCTACTGTTACATTTTTTCCTGAAATTAATAATTGCCTGACTTTTAAGAAGTTGATTGCTTTCCTTATCACTATATTTTTCTAAATGCTGTAACCAATCAGTCAGAAACATAGTAATAAATTTTCTAAAATCTCTCACCAACCAGTTTTCATAGAAGAGACCCAAGTGAGAAGGAAGGAGTTCTTGGTGTGGAACGTGATGTGTGCTGAGGTAGAACCCTGGGGGCCTCTCCGTCCCCACCAGACGGGTTCTGGCCTATCCCACTTTAGGCTGCAGGGTTGTTGCTTCCTGAGTCTGGGGTCTCATGACCTAAACTTAATAAGAACTCAAAGGATCAGAACAGAGTTGATAAGTGAGGTGGATTGTGATCTGTAACTGAGCTTCAGAACGTGACTCAGCCTGAACTACTGAACTTTCTTCTTTAAAAAATCATAACACGGGGCTGGGGATGTGGCTCAAGCAGTAGTGCCCTCCCCTGGCATGGGTGCGGCCCGGGTTCAATCCTCAGCACCACATTCAAACAAAGATGTTGTGTCTGCCGAAAACTAAAATGTAAATAAAATATTAAAAAAAATCGTAACACAATGTAAGCAAAACCATTTATACAAGTGTGCATGAAAATTGACTGTTGTTTTGGTGGTACTGAGGATTGAACTGAGCGGCACCCTATCACTAAGCCACATAACCAGCCCTTTTTATATATTTTTTCTTTGTTTATTTGTTTAGTGGTGCTGGGGATTGCATCCAGGGCCTTGTGCATGCAAGGCAAGCACTCTACCAACTGAACTATATCCCCTGACCTATGTTTTATTTTGAAACAGGTTCTTGCTAAGTTGCTAAGGCTGGCTTCGAACTTGCAATCCTTTGCCTCAGTCTCCTGAGTCACTGGGATTACAGCCATGTGCCATGCACCCAGAAAAAGTGACTATTTCTAATGTGTACAAAGCCCTGGGTTCAATCCCCAGTTCTTCCCTGCCTCCCATTAAAACAAACAAACAAAAAACAAGTGGCTATTTCTAAATTCTAAATTTGATTTCTTTTTATTTTTGACATTTGGTTTCTTTTAGCTGGGTACATTATTAGCTATGAGTGATGTTTCAGTCTTTCAAAAAAAATCTGTTAATAATTTTTACACTTCTTGAACTACATTAAAGATTATAATGCTGAACAGAGCAAGATGAAATTTTTTAATATTAGATATGTGTTGAAGATGAAGGTGTTTACAAGAAAGGCTGTGTATAGCAGAATGAGATTTGGAATGATAAAGTTCTGGTTTGTTAAACAATGAAGACCCAGGGCTGGGGTTGTAGCTCAGTAGCAGAGTGCTTGCCTAGCATGTGAGGCACTAGGTTTGATCCTCAGCACCACATATAAATAAATAAAGATCCATCAACAACTTAAAAAAAAATGAAGACCCAGTGTTTTCTGGCTACATTTTATTTGGTAGTTCATCAGGTGGGCTACAGGTCTAGAGGACATCTGTGTGCTAGGTGCGATCTCCCTCCCCACAGTGGAGCAAATCATCTGGAATTGAAATTAGTGTTGAAATCTCATCCAGTCATCCAGTACCTTGTGGCATTGGCAAATCTATCTCATAGGCCTACATTTGAAACAAAATGGTCGTATGAAGTGCTGTCCAGTAATCAAAGATTATCCCTTTGTGTTTGGGTCTCTGTATTCAGTGGAACTATTTCGATGGCTTCCTACTACCCTTAGATGTCGCTCTCCCTGTCCTTACCCGCTTTCTTTCTCTGGCCCTGTGAGCCATGGTTGGTACTGCTGATGAATCTGCAGTTCCTGTCCTCTGCATGGCTTCACTCAGACTTGAAAACAGCTGTTGTCATTTTTTTCTTTCTTTCTTTTTTGGCTTTCTATTTATCAAGCCAATACCCTAAAGGCCACTTTCCCTCCAGGGCTGTTTTAACCCTGTCACTTCTCTAGTGAAGCACAGAGCTCTAGAATCTGTGCATGCACTGATCTTGCCAGCACTGTCCCACTCCTGCATCACCACCTGTTCCTGTCACCTCTGCCTTCTTCCTCACCTGACACCGCCATCCCTGGGACTGGTCAGATGGCTTCCTCTCAGACATGGCTGTTCTAAAACCTTTTCTCAAGTAATAGATGCATGTGGTTAAAAAAAAAAAAAATTCCTCCAAAATACAAAAACGCGGGTCTTTCACATCCAGCCCTAAATGCCCCTGTTTTCTTCCACAGAGGCAGCCGCTCTTCAGTTTCTTGCGTGATCTTCTGGAGTTGTCTACAACATGCCTTCCCTGCTTCCCTGAGTTTTGAACATAAAGGGCAGGGTACCCTCTGCACATTGAGTCTTGTTCTTCTGAACAGTTTCACTTGAAGGTCTTTCCTCATCTGCCCACGGCCCAGCTGCATACAGCAGAGGGCGCCATTTGCCCAGAGCAGCCCAGGAGCTTGGGCTGGGTAATGCAGGGCAGAAACCCTGGCTGTACAGAGCTTTCTTGAGACTGTGATATCTACTGTGCAAATGAACCATGACCTCTCTAGGATGGGCATTTACGTGGCTTTCATTCCTAAAAGTTTGGTTTTATTTTTTAAATAACAATTGTCCTCAAAATATGATTCTTAAAAGATTAGAATGTTTAGTGACTTATTTTTATCAAGTCACAGTTATTTGGTGCTGGCAGCTCCACAGCCAGGGAGCATCTAACTTGGTTTTGTTTCATCTCTCTGTAGGCCCTTTGTCACTGCAGGGAACCAGAGACAGCCGACACTTCACCAGCTTGAGCCAAGCTCTACAGACACAGTGCTGTATCTCTCCTCCCACCAGCCGGTCAGGCCAGCAGTGCAGACCCTACAGCTTCTTCACTAAATGTACGTAGACTGGCACACACTTCCACCTCCTGCGACAGGAAAGTAGGGGTGCTTTCCTATCTTAATTTTTCTTCTGTCATAAACGAATTAACATTTTAGTGATTATTAAACTAAAAATCCAACTAGGATTATCTCATGGGCCACAGCTGTGTTTGGAGAGCGCTAGTTTCTCCGAGCCCCTCATCTGGGGCACCCAAGGCCTAAAAGTATTGAATTGTGCCCCAGATACCCTGCTGATTTAGAGTCACACCGAGAAGGCCCTTACTGTTTTTAGCTGGGCCTTTGCTAGGACATCTCATTTGGAGAAGTTCAAGAGACGACACTACTGAGACCTGAGTGGTGATTGGCAGACATCAGGGAAGCAAGTCTACTTACTGGTCAGGGACTAACTGGGATTTAATGTTAGCCATCTTTTGTGGAAAAAAAGTGGAATTGTCTCCTCTTGTGTTTTCCAAATGTAATCATGTTTTATGTTCACTGTATGGTTTTATTTTATTTTCATTACCTCAGTGACATGGGTGAAGCTGGGCTTTCTGGCCTTTCTTATTCTTAGGAGAGTGTAGATCTTTGCTTTACAACTACAGAGTTTTTAAAAACCCCGTTTCCTTACAGTGACAGCAGATGAGCTCTGGAAAGGTGCTTTAGCAGAGACTGGTGCTGGGGCAAGAAAAGGAAGAGGCAAAAGAAGCAAAAAAAAGAGAAGGAAGGATCTGAACAGGGGTCAGGTCATTGGTGAAGGTAAACCTGTTTGGTTGTTTTGACAGTTTTCAGATTTGGTCCTGAACTTGGGGTGGGAAACTGATGATCTTGGGAAGGGGAGAGATAGGCAGCAAGCTGGGTCTGAGGGAGGCCTGGGGGGGCCCAACGGCAAACTTTGTTCTAAAAAGAGTCTATGTGCTTTTAAAGTGTTTTCCCCATATTTTATGGATATTTGGCAAACTGGAAACATTCTCATTAAGTGCATAAGAATCCATGGTTTAGAGTCCAACCAGGGGGCTTAGCAGCTGCCCCAGAGTGTCACGTACTCCGTGGGGCACAGCTGTGATAGGTCCTGTGCTGCACACAGCCCAGTGCAGGCAGGTGGAGCTCGCAGAGAGCTGGCAGGCTTCCCCTGCCCAGAGAAGACAGTGACCAAGAGCAGGGCCTGTTGCAGCTACTCAACTGGGCTGCTGTCACACAGAAACTGCCCTGGACAGTGCATGGTTGGACAGGCCCAGCTGTGTTCCAGTAAAACTTTATTTACAAATCAGCTGGTGGGCCGCACTTGGCCTTGGTCCTTCATGTGCTGATGTGATTGTTTATACTTGTGCTTTTGAAAGCAAAAATAGGATGGATGAACTTGAACTGGCTTATTTTTACTGTTGTGCAGACTCATCGCTTTTGATACTAACAACCTTTCCGAAATAAAGGAAGCACCTTGTGCTGCACTTCTAAGAGTGCACAGGTGTTTCTCTTGGTAAAAGTGAAAATGCGGTCACATGCCTGTAGGGTAGATATGCATAAAACTGTGACAGTGCAAGGTCACCTGCCAAGTGATCGCATCAGCTCCAACTCCACAATACTGTGCTGGTGTCTGTACACGCGTTCCCTGGCATCTTAGCAACATGAAGAGTGAGCACCTTTTAGAAGTTGTCACTTACCTATAATCTTAACCCTTCAGGGCGCTACGGCTTCTTGTGGCCGGGTCTGAATGCCCCTCTCGTGAGAAATGGAGCCGTGCAGACCATTGCCCAGAGGAGCAAGGAGGAGCAGGAGCAGGTGGCGGCTGACATGCTCCAGCAGAGGGAAGAGTGGGACCGGAAGCGGAGGATGAAAGTGAAGCGGGAGCGAGGCTGGAGCGGGAACACGTGGGGTGGCCTCAGTCTCGGTCCCCCGGACCCTGGTCCCAATGGAGGTAGTGGAGGCCTGGTTTGCTTGCCTTTGGGTAGAGGACGTGTCGTCCTACAGTGTTTCTGAAAATAATTTTATTGTTTACTTGTCTGTTTAGATTACCCTTTTTGAAAAAAGAATTTGACCTCTTTGACTAACTTTCCACATTGTTATCCCAGTTGCATTTGTGGGACACTAGAGGCCTGTAACCAGGAAGTGTTCCTCCAACAGGATGGAAAGCCCTGGGTCCCAGTGCCTTAGCAGGTGCCTTAGACATGGTGGTGTGTATTATAGATCTGTAGGGCACAGTGTTTCCCAAACACGTGGCCTCAGGCTTGGAGTGCTGTTTAACAGCAGAGTTGAGAGACCCCAGAGAGCTGTCACTAAGCCTTCGTAAAAGCAAACATGAAACATAAACTGACGACACTTAGGCTGAATTAGAAAACAAAGCCTCCCCCTCCCCCAAAAGGCAAATTCACCTGAAAATCTTGCTCTTGCCAGCGAGTGGGAGAGGAGGAAGCAAACAGGAGTTTGGCTCAAAGTAGAGGAACGGTTGGGCTGGAGAGGATGGGGCGAGCGTGCAGGAGGGTGGAGGTCTGGGAGGGAGAGGACCTGCCCACGAGCCAAGTCCCCAGTAACCAGATCCAGAGTTTAGACAGGCTGCTGTTAGCCAGCAGGGGCAGGGTGCAGGTTTGGGTGAACCTGTGCAATGGGGGTGGAAAGGCGGGGAGGTCACCTGGTATCTGGTAGCTTTGGTCAGGAGTCATCAAGCCAGATAGTGGCATTGGTGAACATGGCCACCAGAATATTTCTTGATGAGAAGGTGGCACTTGGCACTGGCTTCACTATCACCCAGTGGGTGGGACCCGGGCAATATCCAGGAAAGAAGATTGACTCTTGAGCTGACCGCTTTCAAAGCCGACTGATGGGTACAGAAGCTTTTATTCTGCTCTCCTATTTTATTATGTAATTGAGATTTTCTGTAATAAGTAAAAGCAAGAGAATTGGGGAGTGTTTGAAACAGCTTTGGTGGTGAGCAGAGGCTGAATTAAGAGAACTGAAAGCTGAGGAGCCGAAGTTGGGAGTGGTGAGCCAGTTGAGAGTGGTGAGCGTAGGCCAGGCTCTGATCTCTCCCGGCAGCACCAGCAGGCTACTTGTGACCAGACAGCTGCCTGGGTTCTGGCCTGGAGAGGGCGGTAGAGACAAAAGTGTAGGGATTGAGGACGTTGGCGAGATCTATGAGGAGTGAGGGACTTTGGTGAGAGAGGCTGTGAAGACCCCAGGAGACCAGATGGGAAAGCAGCGATGAAGGCTCTGGAGGTGTCGGCGCTCCAGGAACCTGTGCCTCGGGAGCCGGCGGCAGGGAGCTGGAGAGGGGGAGGCTGCGGTCAGAGAGCCGTGGCTGAGCTCGTGAAGTCAGGCCAGGCAGTCCCCGTGGATGATGGGAACTGGGGCGCAGCCTGGAGAGCGGCACCAGAGAGCTCAGGTGCTTCCCATTAAAAGTCTGATGGCACCTGGGAAAGGCTGTCCCACGTGAGCAGCTTGGATGCTCTTATCTGTGTGCTTTTTCTTCTCTCCTTGTAGAGACCTATGAGGACTTTGATACCAGGATACTCGAGGTAGGCCTGCCGAGCTCAACTCCCAGGGTCCTCTGGAGAGGTTGCTGGGGTGGGGTGGGCAGGAGGAGCTGAGCAAAGCTGTGGTCACAGTGATCTCTCGGACACAGACTCAAGTTCAGGGAGGACTTAACACAATTTGAAGTTCAGTTCCTTCATGTTGGTGGTCCCCACTGCTGCCTTGGTTTTTAGGGGACTATGAAATTGAGGTTTGTGAGGGGAAAATTCAGGAGCAGAATTTGGAGATTATGTTAAGTTCCTTCTTCCTGGAGCTAGAGTGTGCTATCTGGTGGCCTCTTGTGGAGCTGTACACCAGTTGTATCTAGGACACAATCAGAGAACAGGTTGGGAGGAGTAGGGGCAGGGGCAGAAAGCCTCAGGTTATGGCCAGTGTCCAGTTTGACTAGGGCAGTGGTTTCTGGACTGCTCACAGATCCTGTATCAGGTGTACTTGAACCACCCTTCCAGGGTGGTTCTCTAATGGCCAGTGTTCCTTTGAGCTGGCACTGTGCATTTAATCAGTGTTTAATAATGTGGAGAACAGAGCCGGGCGCGGTGGTGCACAGCTGTAATCCCAGTGGTTTGGGAGGCTAAGGCGGTAGGATTGTGAGTTCAACAGCCTCAGCAAAAGCAAGGCCCTAAGCAACTCAGTGAGACCCCGTCTCTAAATAAAATACAAAAAAGGGATGGGGATGCGGCTCAGTGGTCAAGTGCCCCTGAGTTCAATTCCCGGTACCTCCCCAAATTGTTGAATAATTTATATATCAAAATGTTTCAAAGCCTCTCTGAATATGTATATTATTTCTTCAATATCAGTTATATTATGGAATTTAAAATATGTTTACAAGTATTTTATGTTGGTATCCCATTGTGTGTTATTCCCCCCACCCCAATTCTAGAGATTGAACCCAGGGCTTTGTAAATGCTAGGCAAGCACTCTGCCACTAAACCACATCCCCAGCCCATTTTACTTTTTATTTTGAGAAGGGTCTCGCCAAGTTGCCCAGGCTGGCCTTGACCTTGCCTTCTTCCTGCTTCAGTCTCCTGAGTCACATGGATTACAGGCGTGTGCCCTTACACACACCCCAGTTCATAGCTTTTGAAAGTTAATCCCACTGAAAGAGTCTTTCATATGTAGGTTGTTTCCTATAAGATCATTCAAAAGTGTGGACTCGGCCTCCCTTTTTCTTAAACTTCTTCCTAGGAAGGGGACAACTGTCATTTAAGCAGTTTAGTTAATAGTTTCATAATTCCTGTCCTTTAAAATAGGCTGAAAAAATGGGAGATTTTCCTGAAGTTTATAATAAATAGGTGTTTCCAAATTCTGTATTCTTGTTTAAGCCTGATCCTTAACATAGCAATCCAGTCCTTTGAAGTTTTTTCCTTATGTTGCATCATTTCTAAGATATTTTAGTACCTTTGATACTGGAATTTGTCTTAAAATCAGTATTAAACTATTTCAAAGTTTAATCCACAGTGTTTTCTTTCCTGTGTACATTTATTAAGATGGGGTATATTGAGTTGTGTAGTTGTAAGTTCCTTTAAAGATTATCTTAGTTAACTCTCCTAATAACCCAATGAAATAGGAAGAGAAAGTCTTATTTCCATTGTGTTCCCGAAATGCTCCAGAGGGAGGGTTTGTTTGGGAAGTTTGCTTTTGTGCCTACAGACTGGAGGTGCTGGGTCCTGCACAAGCCTTGTGTGGCTGAGCCAGCAGGTCCTCGTCCTCTACCTCAGAGTTTTCTTCAGCTGTCCTATTGATGAAGCATTTTGTCTTTTAGGTAAGAAATGTTTTCAATATGACAGCCAAAGAGGGAAGGAAGAGATCAGTCCGTGTCCTGGTGGCTGTGGGGAATGGGCAGGGAGCTGCAGGTGAGTGGGGTGACGCTGGACACAAAGAGGCCTGGCTGCCCGGCTGGAAGCCAGGGCCCTGCTGCCAGTCTCACTTTTTCTACTAATAGAGCCGTCTTGAGGTCTGGGCTCACAAACCTGGTGGTAAACCACGAAGCTTCTCAGAGAAAGAAAGAAAAGCTCTTAAGGCCTACATCTGAGGACTGGGTATTTTAAAGGGCTTAAGACACCATTGTATTGTGCATAATAGTGAAAAATTAGAACAAGTTCAATCGGGCCTAGTTACAGGATAGCTGTCCAATGTAATATTCTTTTTTTAATATTTATTTTTAGTTATAGGTGGACACAATATCTTTATTTTTTATGTGGTGCTAAGGATCAAACCTAATGCCTCACGCATGCCAGGCGAGTGCTCTCCCTCTGAGCCACAACCCCAGGCCTCCAAAGTAATATTCTATAGCCATTAAAGAATTGTGAAAAATTACTTACACAATAAGTAATTTTTGTTAAAAATTTGTCATGTAATCATGATTTTTTTTAAAGTCATTTATATGCAAGGAAAAAAACTAGAAGACTATACACTGATAAGTGTTTACTTGGGTTAGCAGGTTTGTCAATCATTTAAATTTTCTTCTTTAGACTTTTAAAGTTTCCCTACTGAACATCTTTTTTTTTTTTTTTAAAGAGAGAGTGTGTGAGAGAGAGAGAGAGAGAGAATTTTTTAATATTTATTTATTTATTTTAGTTTTTGGCGGGCACAACATCTTTGTTTGTATGTGGTGTTGAGGATCGAACCCGGGCCACACGCATGCCATTCGAGTGCGCTACTGCTTGAGCCACATCCCCAGCCCCCTTACTGAACATCTTGTTTTTGAAATGTGTTCACATAGAACTGAAAAACTGTTAGTTGCTTCCTTTTGAAAATTTCAAAGCAAAAGCAAAATACATGATAGTGCGTTGCTGTAAGAGACCATGGTTAGCAGTTACTGTTGTCTCTTTTCAAAAATGTCTTTTCTGAAATTTTGTGTCCATGTTACCTCCCTTTACCTTTTTATAAAAAGCTTAGCAGAGATCTTATTATAGCCATGAATTTGCACCTTGCTCTTCTTGCTTGGTTTTGCCCTCAGAGGTCTTCTGTTAGCATAAGCAGATTTCTGGTATTGGTTTCATAGTGTTCCAGTGTGTGCATAGACATGATTTTTGACCCAATCCCTATTGTTTCCACATTTGTATCATTTATTAAAAACAACAACAATAACATTGACCTTTTTGTACATGGAGTTTGTTGAACTTTTGGAAATATAGAAATAGGAGAAATGTCTTGAAATTGCTGCCGCACTAGGTGTAAATGTCAAGTATGGCCAGATCTCCTCCTCAAAGTTTGCATCAGTTTATGTCCCTCTGTCCCACCCATCCTTGCCCTGAGTAGTATCGGACTTTACTGATTGTCAGTATGATCCCTGAAACGTCTCTCCTAGTTTATACCTGTACTTTCTAAGTTAGGAGAGTGCCGCGCCATTTTGCGTGTTCATTGGCCGTTGCGCTTTCATTTGGACATCTGTCAGTTCAGGTGCTTTGCCTATTTTTTTTAATTGGGTGGTTTTCTTGTCTTTATTGATTGGGATTAGCTTCTTGTAAGTTAAGGACATGAGCCCTTTTTGTCTATCAGATATTTTGACTTAGTTTTGAATTTTTTTTTTTTTTCCACATCGAAGCTTTAAAATCCACAGAAGTTTTAAACCTTAACATAGCAAATTTATCAGTCCTAGGTCACTTCTGGTTTGTGTTTTGCTTAGAAAGCCTCCTTTTGAAGATTATAAGCAAGTCCACTCATATTTCCCTCTAGGACTTCCATGGTTTACTTTGTTATGTTTAAACTAGGAACTGGAATTCAAGCCCCTTTCATCCCAGGTCTCAGATGTCTTGCCTATTTTATTTTCCTGTGTATAATTTTAAAACAAAGTACTTTTTTCAAATTAAATAATAAATGGTGGTAGCAAATAATGGAAGCATTTCTGCAACTTGTGATAAACCTCATTTCTTAGGGTAAAGCATTTACAAATTGGAAACTATTAGGTTTATTTTTCTGCTTAATTAAAATTGAAATTCTACTGAAATCATAGTTTTACTCTATAACAATGTATTTTTCCCCGATCCCTTCTGGTCATTTTAATCTCTTTGCACAAGTGCCCCAAAACATTTGCCTTTTATAAATATAGAGCATACTTAATTTTAAAAATTGAGTATATTTCATTTTATTAGAGATTTATAAAAGGTAATGTTATGTATCTAAATGTAAAGTCTGTAGAATGCCTCAGAACAGATGAGCACATCTCTGGCTTTCTGCATGGCTGGTTGTGCAGAGCAGGTGTTCTGTGGGCAGTTGAAAGAAGGGCGTGAAATGCTGTAGAGCCCAAACTGGGAGCTGGGGAGAGGCACAGGCTGGGTCAGAGTAGCTTTCCTTTTCATAAGTTTTGCTTTTTCTTTTGAAGGTTTTGCCATTGGGAAGGCCACTGAGCGGGTGGATGCTTTCAGGAAAGTAAGTGCATGTTTTTCTTTGTTAACATTTAGTAGAAGATGAAAAGCTCTGTGTTCACATGGGGGCACTGCAGGCACACAGTCACGTATCATGAAGGAATCGTCAGTGTATGTGCGATAATGATATTGTGGCTAAGTCCTTATCTTTTAAGGTGCATAGGTGGAATTTTTTATAATAAAATACTTTATAAAATAGTTTTGAAACCCAGCGAGAGATTTAGGAGAATTTGTTCCTTCTTTTCTTCAGGCAAAGAACAAAGCCATCCACTATTTGCATTACATAGAGCGGTATGAAGACCATACAAGTGAGTGTGGGTCTTTTCTTGTAAGATTTGCAGAATGCCACTGTGTCATGGTGTGTCTGTGACATGCCCAGTGGGTGTCTTTGTGTTGCTCTGACTGCATTCTTACAAATGTGCAAAATGGCCTGGGGGGGTGGCAGGAGAATGAGTGGGGTCAGCGTCTGTGTGTCCTGTGGGCTGGCTGCTTAGGGCAGCACCCAGTGCTCTGTGGCTTTTGCAGACATTAAAGCCACATGCCTGACCCTCCTGTGTCTGCTTTACCCCCCAGTATTCCATGACATCTCGTTGAGATATAAGAGGACGCACATCAAGATGAAGAAACAGCCCAGAGGTAACTGGAAAGCTCGGACTCTCTGTTGAACATAAAGCAGAGAAACCACCACAGTCCCACCCTCCCCCCTGGGGTTGTTCGCCTCTCCTTGAACTCATCCTGAGAGTGACAGATGGGAAGGCCTGAATTAGGCTGAGGAAGGCGAGGCTCCTGGGGAAGAAGCCAAGGTTGGGCTGCATAGGCCCAGGCCTCTTCTGGAGTGGCTGAGGCGGGTGGAGCAGGTGGTGGTCGGGTTGGATGAGTGGGCACGTGGTTCCTCCTGGAGCCTTCACCCAGCTGGACAGTGTTCCTTCCTGCCAGTCACGTGCTGTTCCTCTACGTGCTGTTCCTCTACAAGTGTTGTGGTGTTAGGCTTGTTATTTGGTGCTGGGGATTAAACCAGAGCCCCACACCTGTGAAGCACGCGCTGTCACGGAGCTCCCCCCAGCCCCTCACCATTGAGTACTGTTGAACTTCTATGATCTCTATTCATTGAGGCACTGGGTGAGCAGAAATGGCCTTTCCTGTCTTGTGGACAGGCCACAGGTTGTGTTGATTATGGGGACAGTCACACCCAGTGCACTTTGGTGCAGAATTCTTAAACATTTGGATTTGCATTTTGCTTGCAGTTCTGTAGTAAGAACCTGTTTCATTTGACTGTAGTTTTTTAAATCTCATGAGTTCAGATCAGGAGCTGGGCGGAGTGGTGCACACCTGTAATCCCAGTGACACTCAGAAGGTTGAGACAGGAGGATTGCAAGTTCCAGGCCAGCCTCAGCAACTTAGTGAGGCCCTAAGCAACTGAGCTACTGCCTTGTGCCTTCCTCAATGCTGTCAAGAGGAGGAGGAGGGCCACCTTCATCAGGGTGGCCAGAGGTGGCCTCTGAGCAGGGGCAGTGTGAGTGAGATCCTGAAGGAAGAGGAGCAGAGGGGGCAGGCCTGGGAGAATGTTCCAGGCTGGGGCATGCCCCACGTGCAGTGTGCCCTCGTGCACAGGCCATGTGAGGACAGTGCAGTAGGCGGGGTCAGGCACGGTGTGTGTGTGTGTGTGTGTGTGATAATGATATTGTGGGGGAAGATCCTGCAGATGTCTTTGTTTAATTCAGAGAGCAATGGCAAGTGAGAGGTTGTGCCCCGGAGCCTTGTGTTGCTGAGGATCAAACCCAGTGCCTCACACATGCCGGGCAAGCGCTCTGCTCTATAGCCCCAGCCCTGGCTTGTGTTTTTGAAGCTCTTCTCGGGGAGGGATTGCCGGTGGCCAAGAGCAGGGCACATGGCTAGAGGGGAGGAGACCAGCCCAGCACTGAAGGCCATCAGGGAGGTGAGAAAGCACTTCAGGAGCCACCAATTCAGGAGACGCTGCCACTTAGGCCAGAAGGTGTTCCCAGGAGAGGGAAGTGGTGTCACTGCCAGGGCAGCTGAGTGCTCTAGGAGGGTGAGGACAGGCGTCTCCTTTGATGGTAACCAGGCATGGACACGGGAGCTGGCCTGGGCAGAGGGCCAAGAGTTTTCAGGCACTTAAGTCTTAATCTAAGTAATATCCTGGTGCCCCTCCCCCCCACTACGTTTAAGGTAGATGTTCTGTTTAATTTTTGTACATACCATTGAATAAATGTCGTCCTAGAAGTCACACCAGCTGGGGGTGGTGAAGCCAAAATGTCATTCCCTAAACCCAGAGCCACACGAAAGACAGCATGCTGGCAGGTGCTCAGTCCATTTCCTGTCTCCTAGGATACGGCCTCCGCTGCCACAGGGCCATCATTACCATCTGCCGGCTCATTGGCATCAAGGACATGTATGCCAAGGTCTCTGGGTCCGTCAACATGCTCAACCTCACCCGGGGCCTCTTCCATGGGCTCTCGCGCCAGGTAACCTTCCCTGGGGTTTGAGCAGGTCTGGCTGTGCTGCAGACCAAGGTGCTGAGGGTCTCCTAGGGTCTCCCACGGCCCCCTGCTGCAGTGACCCCAGGGCTCTGCTGCCCAACCAGAGCTAATCTTGTTTCTCAACATCACCTCATCGAGTTGTTTTGAACCAAATCTCAGGTCCCATTTTATTTCATTCGTAAATATTTCAGTGTATCTGTAAAGGATCCATTTACTTCTATGGTAGAGCGCTTGCTAGGAACACTTAAGGCCCAGGTTTGATCCCCAGCACCGGGAAAAAAAAAATGTCATGGTACCCTTACCATTCCTAAATATCATGACTCAGTATTATCAAGTATAGAATCTGTTCATTCAAATCTATCCATTCGTCCGATTTAAAAACATTTTTTTTACACAGTTTGATTCAATCCCGTTGATTTGATTCAATCCAGTTGAGAAGATGTCAGCACTTCTAAAGTTTCTCCTGTGTCTTTTAAGTCTCTCTTGGTCTGTCCCTCTCTCTTCCCCCCTTGCTGCTGTTGTGTTGAGGAAGTCAGGTGGTTTGTCCCATAGTGTTTCCAGGGTTGAGCACCCGTGGGGTCCTTGATGTTCTTTCCCCCCCTGGACCTCCTGTGATTTGGTTGTTAGATCTCAGGGCTCCACCAGGTTCAGGCTTGGTGCTTGGCCCAGCAGGCCCGTGCTTAGGGAGTTTGGAAGGCGAGGCCTGGCGTACCCCAGTTTGGGGTGGGAAGGTGGGCTGAGGCGTCCCCCTGTGACAGCCACTGTGGTTTAACCACCCAGAATCAGCTGGCACTGCTCTTTCCCCCAAGCTCTCTGGTGGGTACTGCACCCCCACCCCCACCCCACCCCTGTGGTGGTGCCTCTCACTCCTATAGCCACAGGGACCCTCGGAGACCTAACTGCTGTTCTCACTTTGGTCTTGCCCAGGAAACCCACCAACAGCTGGCCGACAAGAAGGGTCTCCATGTGGTGGAATTCCGGGAGGAATGTGGCCCCCTGCCCATCGTGGTCGCCTCCCCCCGGGGGGCCTTGAGGAAGGATCCTGAGCCAGAAGAGGAGGTTCCCGACATCAGGCTGGACTGGGAAGAGGTGAAGGCTGCACAGGGAATGAAGCGCTCTATTTGGTCTGGTCTCAAGAGGGCCGCCACCTGACCTTCCTGCCACCGATCTTCCTGCCACCTGGCTCCCCCACTGCAACACCGTGCCTGCTGCCCTAGGCGCCTGGGGACTCCCCCCTCACATCTTGCCGTGTCACCTCTTTTTTTTTTTTTGAGGAAATGTCAACCTTCTTTATTTACAAATAAATAATTCTAGTTTTGATTTATTGATCACATGATCTGTGCCAGGCAGTGTGTCAGGGACGTTACACACAGACCTCGTTCAAGACTACTTTAAATACTCGCTGAAACCACCAAAAAGTAAATAGAGCAGGGAGACAGGAAAAGACCCACCCAGGGGTAATGTGCACAGGAACGTGAAGGGCTGTGGTGGCTGTGCCCGACGCCCACCCATCCCTGGGAGGTAACCTCCCGCTCTGTCCCTCACAGCTGCACCCACCTCCAGCAGGGCCCAGGCTGCCCTGGTGGCAGGAAGTGCCTCGTTGTTCCGACTTGTACATCAATTACCAGCAGCGGGAACATCTTGTCAAACGCTTGACGCCGCTTGTGTGGTGTCCGGAGAAATGTCTCTTCACCTCTTTTTGCCTGTTTGAAAAATTGGGTTATTTGTGTTTTTATCATTGAGTTGTAATGATGCTTTAGCATTGTGGACACAGGCCCTGGTAAGGTGTGTGACCCACCATGTTCCTTCTCTGTGGGGCGGATCATCATTTCCTGTTTCTTTGAATACTTTCTCTGTCCCTGTCCTCCTCTGATCCACTGCCGACCCAGGTAGGCCCTTGTTACAGTCCCCCAGCCCGGCGCTTTCTCTGTGATTCAGATTGGGTGGTTCCCATTACTGTCCAGGATTAGTTCCTCTTTCCTCTCTTCTGCTCTCAGACCATCCACCCAGTATTTTTATTTTGGCTGTTGTATGTTCCAGTTCTAAATTTCCATTTGATTCTTCCTGATATCTTCTATTTTTTTGCTGAGACTTTCCAGTTTTTTGCTGTTTGGTGGTGTTTGTGATTTGCGCTGAAGCATTTCCACGATGGCTGTTCAGAATCCTTGTCATGTAGCTCCAACATCTGTGTCACCTCAGTGTTGGTTTCTGTTGTCCCCTGGGTAGAGTTGCACTTCCTGGGTTTTGGCATAATCAATAGTGGTATCTCACACATTTTCGTTACTGTGTTCTGAAACCCTGGGGTTGATGCGTCTTTTCCAGCAGCCTCCTCTGCCACCCTGGTGGTGGAATGGTCACCTTGGGAACGTGACCGTGACCACCAACTGCAGAGGATGTGCAGGCCCTGCTGCGGTTTACCCCAGGCCTCTGACTGCACCTGCAGGACCGGGAGAGAGCCACCCTGGCCTGGTGCTGCTGAGTTCTTCTGTGGCTTCATGGGGTGTGGGCAAGGCCGCATTTGTTTTTCTTGCAATATTTGACTGGATGGAGGCAGTTATCGATTGAAAGTTTCTGTCTTGTTGGGTCACCCTCCCTCCAGGATCTAACAAAAAGATATTTTAGATGTGGGGAATGAAGCAATCCTGTGTACTACTAGAAAATGGGGCTGCAGGAAGGTTCACTCCCTCACGACCAGGTGCCTTCCCTGAGTTGAGGACATGGGTCTGGTAACTGAGGGCTGTCAAAAGTAACCAGAGTTGATCAGGTTTCTTTAACCAGCAATAAAGAGGAAGTCTCAAAAGTGAGCAGGAAATAAAATAAAAGATTGAGTACAAAGAAGCGAGGATACAGAGCACAGCGGATTTCCTATCCAAAAAAATGGAGACTAGGAGACGGTGGACGAACATGTTTAAGATACTGAAAGAAAACAATGCCACCCTCAATTCTTTTTTTCTCTTTGTTGGTATCAGGGATTGAACCCAGGGGTGCTTAATCACTGAGCCACATCCCTAGCCCCTTTTATTTTTTATTCTGAGGGTTTTGCTGAGTTGCCTAGGGCCTTGCTAAACTGCTGAGGCTGTCCTTGAACTTGGGATCCTCCTGCCTCAGGCTCCTGAGCTGTTGGGATTATAGGCATGCACCATCACACCAGCCACCCTACAATTCTTCGCCTGGTGACAATATTCAAAAACAAAGGCAAAATGAAGGATTTCCCAGAAATCATAAAATCAGAAAGAATCAGCAGACCTCTATCATAGGAGTCAGTGAGGGAAATTCTTCAAGCAGAAGAAAGATGGTTACAGGTAGAAACCTTGATTTGCACAAAGGAAAGAAGAACTCGAGGTGGTAACTAGGCAGGTGCACCTGCATGCTAGAAGGATTGCATGTACCTGTTTCCCCCTGGTTTTATCATATTTAGGAGTGGTTAAAGCAAAAATTATGCAACATTTTTTTTAACACATGTAGATGTGCAATGTTTGATAACAACACAGAGACCAGGTAGGAGATGTGGAAATAAGTGGGTCACATGATTCTTGCACGAGAAGTAATAGGATCATTTGAAGGTGCCCTGGTTAAGGTAAAGATATGCACTAAAACCCTATTGTAAAGGAGTCACTAGAGTGACACAAAGCTGTAGCTATTAAGCCAACAAAGAGAATGAGGTGCAATCTTAAAAATAGCTCTTTGTGCTGGGTGCAGTGGCACACACCTGTAATCCTAGCTGCTCTGGAGGCTGTGCAGGAGGTTCGCAAGTTCAAGGCCAGCCTCAGCAACTTAGCAGGACCCTGTCCCAGAAAGGGCTGGGCAAACATACAATGCTCTTGATTTGTTGATCATACATATTGCTTTGATTAAAGTCCAAACATAACAAGTCTTTAGAGACATTTTGTATCAAATGAAAACATTGTGCTTTTACAAGTTACTACATAATACAGAAATTTAGTACAAAAAACCAAAATGCAGGGGCTGGGGCTGGGGCTCAGTGGCAGAGTGCTTGCCTTGCACATGGGAGGCAGTAGGTCCAATCCTCAGCACCACATAAAAATAAACAAATAAAATAAAGGCATGCTGTCCACCTACAACTACAAAAAAAAAAAAAAAGTCTGGAGATGTGGCTCAGTGGTTAACCACCCCTGGGTTCAATCCCCAGTTTAAAAAAAAAGCAAAATGCAAAAAAGTGTATGTATATATAGCTAATAAAATAACCGGAGGAATGTAATGCTTGTTTATTCTGTGTGTGTCCTTGCAGCCTATTTTACATGTATGTATGACATGACATACGTGTGTGTGTGTGTGTGTGTGTGTGTGTCTTTTATATATAAAAGAGACTGAAATGTCTATCCAGGCAGAATACGTGACTAGACCTGAGCCTGTGCAGGGAGTTTGGGTGACCATTAACTATGCTGATCTGATGGACCACAAGTCAGAATGTGTATTATCTACACTTCTGTCAGCCACAGTAACAAATCTCCAAACATTAGTTTCCCTGCACACTCTGTGTTCATGATATTACAGTGCTGTAATACCCTTCTTTGTAATTGGCAGTTTTCCTTGCACTTAGTTAATATAGTCTGACATTGATACAGTGACTACGGCTTTCTTTTCACTAGAGTTAGCATGGCATTTCTCTCTTCGATACTTTACTTTTAATCTACAGCAGTCCCCTCTTAACCATGGTTTAGCTTTCCACAGTTTCATTTACTTGTGGTCAAATGCAGTCCAAAAATATCAAGTGGAAAATTCCAGAAATAAAAAATTTCCTAAGCTTAAAATTATATATCATTCTGTATAATGCTGTGAAGTCTTGTGCTGTCCCTCCTGAGGTATGAATACTGTTTGTCCAGAGTATCAACAATGTATATACTACCTGCCCATTATTCACTCTTGGTAGCCATCTTGGTTATCAGATGGGACTGTTGCACTACCTCAGTGCTTACATTCACATACCCTTCATTTTACTTAATAGTCCCAAAGCATAAGAGGAGTGATGGTGGCATATTTATTGTAGTATATTATGGTTATTCTATTTAACTATTAGTAATCATTGTCATTCTCTTAATTTATAAATTAACTAAGTATGAAGACATAGGGGGAAAACCCAGTGTATATAGGGTTCAGTGCCATCTGCAGCTCAGGCATCCATTGGGGGTCTCGAGATGCACCCCTGGGTGGGGAGCACTACTGTATATTTCAAGTGGAATTCTAGACACCATACGGTTGGATCTTGTTTTCTGAACCCCCTGATAACCTGTTAATTGGTACATTTAGGCCCCTGACGTATAATGTGATGATTGATCCAGTTGAATTAGTATCTGCTGTGCTTGGTACCATTCTCTGTAATCGCCCTGGTTCTTTGTGCCTGTTTTTTTCTGTCACTTCTTTCCTGCCTTTTGATTCCATCTACTCTCATTTCTGAGCACACGTGTTATACTTCTTTTTAAAAACCTTTTTTAGTGGTTGCAATGTACACTGACAACTAACCCAGGTCCACTTTCGGATGACACTGCCGGGTCGAGACTGGTGTCAGTACCTCACAGCAACAAAGCATTCCTGGTGCTCCTGCCACCCCACGTCACACTGTCATCTCACATGTACGTATACAGTTCTCATCGGGGACATTTGTTAATTTTGTTCTGAACAAACTTATGCAAGAAAAATTAAGTTGTTATTCTTTTTTATGTAAGTCTCTTTCCGGCCGAGATCATCGTCCTTGTCTTTAAAGGACTTCTTTTAGCATTTCTTGCCAGGCAGCGTCCTGGTGACACAGTCCCTCTGTGGTGTGTCTGAGAGTCTCTATTTCTCTTCACTTTGAAGGCTGAGTTTTCAGGACATGGCTGTAGGTTGGGGGGCTTCCACCTCAACACTTCTAAGTGTTTTGCTCCACGCTCTTCCTTGAATACTTTTTGAGCAGATGGATATAATG
The DNA here is from genome assembly GCF_045843805.1 of Urocitellus parryii. Lineage (NCBI taxonomy): Eukaryota > Metazoa > Chordata > Mammalia > Rodentia > Sciuridae > Urocitellus > Urocitellus parryii. Next base: position 1,532,891 of record NW_027551760.1, read on the forward strand.
TGTCTCTGTTCCCAGAGGGCGGGCTTCTTCCTCTGGCCCCTTTAAGGTGGGTGTGTTTGAAGGTGGTTCTGCTTTGGTGTTGGCTTGGCTTTCTCTTGGTGCTGCAGTTTGGATTCCCCGAGGCCAGGTGGGGTTCCTTTGTTGTTCCTTCTGCTTGGAGTTCTCTGAGCCACTTTGATTTGGTATTTTTTTTAATTTATTTTTTTATTAGTTGCTCAAAACTTTACAATGATCTTGACATATCATATATCATACATTTGATTCAAATGGGGTATGAATTCTTATTTTTACCACGTGTACAAATTGCAGGGTCACATTGGTTATACTTCCACGTTTATACATACTGCCATACTAGTGTCTGTTGTATTCTACTGCCTTTCTTATCCCCTTCCTATCCCCCTCCCCTCCCCTTCCCTCCCATCAACTCTCTCTACCCCATCTACTGTAACTCACCATCTCTAGCAACCAGAGAAATGCAAATTAAAACCACCCTAAGATACCATCTCACTCCAGTAAGAATGGTAGCCATTATAAAGTCAAACAACAAGTGCTGGCGAGGATGTGGGGAAAAGGGTACACTCGTACATTGCTGGTGGGACTGCAAATTAGTCCGGCCAATTTGGAAAGCAGTATGGAGATTCCTTCGAAAGCTGGGAATGAAACCACCATTCGACCCAGCTATTCCCCTTCTCAGACTATTCCCCAAAGACCTAAAAAGAGCATACTACAGGGATACAGCTACATCCATGTTCATAGCAGCATAATTTCACAATAACTAGACTGTGGAACCGACCCAGATGCCCGTCAATAGATGAATGGATAAAAAAAAATGTGGCATTTATACACAACGGAATATTACTCAGCACTGAAACATAACGAAATCATGGCATTTGCAGGGAAATGGATGGCATTAGAGCAGATTATGCTAAGTGAAGTTAGCCAATCCCTAAAAAACAAATGCTGAATGTCTTCTTTGATATAAGGAGAGCAACTAAGAACAGAGCAGGGAGGAAGAGCATGAGAAGAAGATTACAATTTAGCAGGGACGAGAGGTGGGAGGGAAAGGGAGAGAGAAGGGGAATTGCATGGAAGATGGAAGGAGACCCTAATTGTTATACAAAATTACATATAAGAGGATGTGAGGGGAAAGGGAAAAAAAAGGAGAGAGAGAAATGATTTGGTATTAATTTGGGAAGTTCTCCTCTTCTTGAATTCCCATCTTGACATGACACCTCTTATCTTTGGTTCTTTTTCTCCCTCTCCCTCCCCCTCTTCCCCACCCCCTCCTTCTCCTTCTCCCCATCCCCTCCCCCTCCTCCTCCTCTTCATCTCCCTCCCCTACCCCTCTCCCTTTCCCTGTCTCCCTCTCCCTCATCTCCTGCTCCCTCATCTCCCTCTCCCTCATCTCCCTCTCATCCTCCCTCTCCCTCTCCCTCTCTATCTCCCTATCTTACTTTGCTTTCCTGTTTTGGAAGATTGTGTTGACACAGCCTCAAGCTCAGACATTCTTTGCTCAGTGGAGTCCAGTATGTTAATGAGCTCATCAAAGCTGTTCCTCATTTGTGTCCCAGCATTTTTTGTCTCCATCTCTTGCTGACTTGTCCCGTCTGCTTATGCCTGTTCTCTGTCTTTCCATGAGAGCCCTTGGCAGGTTAGTCGTGGTTGTTTGGGGGGTTCCTGGTCTGAGGGTCCCAGCATCCCTCCTGGTGGGAGTCTGGTGTCTGTGCTTGCTTGTCTCTGCTCAGCCTTTGCCTTTTAGTCTGCCTTGTAACTTGAGCACTGGGGAAGTGAGCTCCTGGAAATAGGCCTTGGGGGTGTCCTGGAGTGGGAGGCAAGCTTTCTGTGGCCCCTCCAGTGGGTCCCCATCTCGTGAGCCTGCATCCTGGGCTGGGAATGTCCCCAGTGCTTCTCGCTGTTGCCCTCTTAGGTGGAACAGCAGGTCTGAGGGTGCTGGAACTGGGTGCCTGCCTTCCCCGAGGTGACACAGGCTCTGGTGAATCCCAGTTGTTCAGACTCTGATAAAGCAGTTTCTCTAGAGGGCAGCCTTGTTAGGAACAGAATGCTCTGGCGTATGTCAGAAAGGTCCAGAAACATGAGGAACCTGGAGACAGTCTCAGTGGGAACACTGAACTCCTGCAGGTAAAACCCACAAAGGTGGAGGGCCCCTGTGATTTGGCAGTGGTTCTGAGTTCTTATTTTTCTTTTTTCTTTCTTTTTTTTTTTCTTTTCTTTTTTTGGTGCTGGGGTTAAGCTCAGGACTTCACTCTGCAGAACAAGCTCTGCCCACTGGGTTCCCTCCCTGGGGTTTTCAGTATTCAACTTGCCTACTGAGCCTCCAGAAATCCATCAATCACAGCCTGCCTTTTCCAAGACTAGTATACACATTTTCATAGCAGCTTTGTTTATAGACAAGAACTGGAAACAGTGCAGATGTCTATCAGCAGGTGAGTGGATGCAGACTCCCCAGGCCCACCTTAGGAGACGGGGGGGTGGGTATGGCCATGCAGTTGATCACTCAAAAATAGGAAAGGCTGAGTTATTGGCACTTCACATTGATGATGCTCAAAATATTTATGTTGAAAGAAGCCAGATTAAAAAAAAAAATACAACATGCTGTATGATTCCATTTATTGAAACTTCTAGAAAGTATATAGTAACAAAAAGCAGATCAGGGGTTGCTCAGAGACATGAGGGGATGGTGGAGGTGTGAAGGAATTACAGAGAGGCAGGAGGAAACTTTTGGGATGATAGACACGTTGGTTATATTGACTATGGTGCCCTCACAGCTGATGCATAGTATTGGAACTCACCAGAGTGTGCTTGAAATGTGCAGGTTGCTGCCCTTCATTGAAACTGTTTTTTGAAATTAGCTATGACTTACAGGGGGCAGAGAAGCCCCCAAGTGGTCTCTTCCTTTACTGAAGACTATGATGTAGAAATTGATTGCAGAAGAAATCTCTTTCCTGTCCATGAAATGTTTTGAGCTTAGCAGTGCTTACCTGCTGTGTGACTAAATAGATCCTGCTTCAAATGCTGGGTGGGATCTTCAGAGGTGTAAGTACCATGTAGGCAACATGATGCCAAGGTGAGGTCTCTCTGGTCCCAGATGCAAGGTCCCTTCCCTCATGCATCAATCCTTTGGGGATTGCTGCAGTCTGGCTGTGCACAATTCAGGAGCCACTTGTCAAAAGATGCCGCAGTCTGGCTGGGCACAAATCAAGCCACCGAAGCAAGAACAGACTTTATTTTTTTACTGCAAGAAAGAAACCTCACACACGCTCCCGGGGAATCCTCCCGACAAGCCACGAGGCTCCTCCAGGAACCCCCAGCCGGAAATATCTCTCCGGGAAAACCCTCCTCCTGCACTTCGCCAACCAATGGGAACTCCCGGGGAATCCCCGTGAGAACTAAAAATAGCGCGAGAACTCAAAATTAGCGCTAGAACTCAAAAGTAGCGGCAGAGGCGGATATTAACGCCTTGCCTGTCAATCAATACTGTTGGCAAAATGCCAGGGGCCATACAGACTCGGCTGTGGCTCTCAGCAAAAAGAAATGAACTTTTTTTTAGAACCAGACACCAAACAAAACAGGTCCTCAGGAAAAACCTTCAGAGCCCAGCTGCCACCACCGGCTTCCCACAAGCCTCTCAACCTCCCCCACTCCTCCTGCTCTTGAGGCTGATTGGCTGGGCCACGTGGGCAGAGCCAAAAAAAGTCCCCCAGTGAGCAGCTCCGTGGTCTGAAAGGGCAGGGAAACAGCCCAATGAGCATCACCACAGAGGAGCCAATCAGTTGGCAGCTAGAAGTTTGCTGGGGCTGCTATGAGCCAATCATCAACTGGCAGCTGGAAGTTTGCTGGCAGCTGGAAGTTTGCTGGGGCCCCTTTGGCTGTGGCTCTCAACATCTCCCCCTCTCTGTTTAAACAACAAGCATGTGGCTTAGGGACCATGTCTGCCTTAGGTTGTCCAATAGTACATATGGTCCTTACCCATTATCGGATGAGCTGACCTCAAGGCGTCAGCCTCCTGTCTTAGGTTGGTACCATTGCAATTGGATCTTACCCGTCACTGACTACCAGTCCAGTATACAGCCACACCTGTGGATAGGTCTTTGTACCAGTGGAGGGGGGTGTGTGAGGTTCTTTGCCTCACCTCTGTTGGCCCCCAAATTTTAGCTGAACGACCATGACAAGCAGAAGGGAGGAAGATACACCAAGCCAATTGATGGCTCCTTTTGGAAAAATTGTACCACTGATGACACCATCAGCATAAATACCCCAACACTACCACAAGTCGCTGCACCAACAGATAGTTCACAATGCATACAAGTGAGTTCACAATGCATACAAATGATACATAGTCCAGGCAAGTTCTGCAAGCAGTTCAGTGATGGCTATTGCAGAAGCTGTGATTGGTTTTATCTTTGTCTCCACCTGTTGAGAGCCACAGCCAAAGGGGCCCCAGCAAACTTCCAGCTGCCAGCGAACTCCCAGCTGCCAGCTGATGATTGGCTCACAGCAGCCCCAGCAACATCTGGCTGATTGGCTCCTCTGTGGTGATGCTCATTGGGCTGTTTCCCCGCCCTTCAGACTGCAAAGCTGATGATTGGCTCACAGCGGCCCCAGCAAAATCTAGCTGATTGGCTCCTCTGTGGTGATGTTCATTGGGCTGTTTCCCTGCCCTTTCAGACCATGGAGCTGCTCATTGGGGGACTTCTTTGGCTCCGCCCATGTGACCCAGCCAATCGGGCTCAAGAGCAGGAGGATTGTGGGAGGTGGTGAGGCTGGTGTGGGTGAGAGGCTTGTGGGAAGCCGGTGGTGGCAGTTGGGCTCTGAGGGTTTTTTCCTGAGGAGCTGTTTTGTTTGGCGTTTGTAGTTCTAAAAATAAAGTTCGTTTCTTTTGACAAGTGGCTCCTGAACTGTGCCCAGCCAGAATGCGGCATTTGGTGGCTCGCACGGGGAGGGACTGAGGGTAAGTAAACTGCTCGCCCCTGTGGGCAGGGCGAGAGGATGGGTAGCCATTCTAAGTTTCCTCTTTTGTTTTGTTTCATTTTTTTTTTAAGTTGCCTGTCCCTGGAGATGAGTGAGACGGAAGAAAAACCGCTCACATCTGAGGAAAAACTATTTGCGTCTGAGGAACAGATAGGGAGAAAGGATGGATGCACATGTCAGGAGGATAGAAAGGCTATAATGAATTTTTGTTGTTCCATTTTTATTGCATTCTGTCTCTGTTTTGTTTGGCGTCATCTTGTTGGGTTGTATTATAGTAGAAATACGGGATCAGAAATTAGTAAAAAACAAACCGTTAAGTAAATTGTTAAGTAAATTGTTAGAGGAAGGAGGCATCTCAGTAAAATCAAGAACAGTCAGGGCATACCTTGATACAATACAAAAATGTAGCCCATGGCTTTTTAAGGAGGAGTTGTTAAATATATCACAGTGGGACTATCATGGTGAAGATTTAAAAAGAATAGAAAAGAAAAGCCCAGGAAGTCTGCCAGTTGGCACATTGACATTGTGGGCGTTGGTATCTGGTTTGCTTAGTCCAAAGCCTTCAGTTCAGAGAATGGTAGAGGAAGGAGAAGACATATTAATTCAAGTAAAAGAGAAGGACTTTCGAACTAGTCAGACAGAGGAAGAAAGTGTAAAGCAGAAAAAGCCATCAGGGGAAAAGTTACAACAGGAGACTGCTAATAACACCTTTCTATCAGAGAGCATAAGTGTCCAACCAACAGCACCACCTCTACAGGAGACTGCTACTAACAGCATTCTATCACCAGAGGGCATAAGTGTCCAATCAACAGCACCACCTCCATTTGCTAGGAGGCTCCCAACCCCCCGCAGTTGATAGTTGTGATCCTGAGACAGGATCTCAAGTATTAACATGCCCTGTATTTGAGGTAGGAGGGCAGCGAATTTACCAGGGTTTAAATTTCAAAACAGTGAAGGAGCTAAAAGAGGCTGTAACAACCTATGGTCCTCAAGCACCCTTCACTGTAAGCTTGGTTGAATCCATTGCCAACTTAAACATGACGCCAACAGATTGGGCTAATATGTGTAAAGCTGTGCTAAAAGGAGGACAATACCTGTTATGGAAGGTTGCCAATGAGGAATTTTGCAAGGAGACGGCTAGGTGAAATGCAGCAGCTGGTTATACTCAGAGAAATCTAGATATGTTGTTAGGAAAGGGACCTTATGAGGATCAGCAGCAACAAATAGCATATGATCCTGGTGTATATTTACAAATTGCTGTAGATGCAGTTAAGGCATGGAAGACTTTACAAGGACATGGAGGTTTACAAGGTCAATTATCTAAGATAATACAAGGAGCTAATGAACCTTACGCTGAATTTCTAGATAGGCTTATTCAAACAGCTACCAGAGTTTTTGGGAATACAGAACAAGCAATGCCATGAATAAAACAACTGGCTTATGACCAAGTGAATCATTGGTGCAGAGATATCATTAGACCATGGAAACAGGAAGATTTAAACACATATATTAAATTATGTAGAGACATTAATGAACAAGAGCAAGTCATGGCAGCTGCAGTAAAACGGGCTTTAGATGCCGGAGACATTAATGAACAAGGGCAAATTGTGGCAGCTGCAGTAAAACAGGCTTTATATGCCAGGCCAAGAACATGCTACAATTGTCAACAAACAGGACATTTTAAAAGGAATTGCCCCATAGGAGGAGGGTTTAACAAAACTAGGTATCAAAGGAGTAGAATACCGGGTATTTGCCCACGATGCCGTAGAGGGAGACATTGGGCTAATGAATGCCATTCTCAAACCACCATAGATGGTACTCCATTACAGTGGGCTAATAAATGCCGTTCTCAAACCACCATAGAGGGTACTCCATTATCAAAAAACGAACAAGGACCAGGTGTTTATCCACAATATTGTGGACAAAGGCATTGGGCTCCGTTGCCAAAAAATGGACAGGGGGCCCCAATGCTCCGGGGCCCAAAACCACAAATGTATGGAGCACTGGAGGAATCCAGTAACCCCATCAGGGTAGTGCCCAAGATACATTGTCCATCAGATCCCTCATCAGACAAACCAGAGGGAGCACAGGGTTGGACATCTGCGCCTCCACCAGAGCAGTACTAACTCCAGAGATGGGAGTTCAAATCATTCCCACAGGAGTAAAAGGACCTCTTCCCAAAGGAACAGTAGGCTTATTATTGGGACGCAGCTCTTCTACTCTAAAAGGACTTATGATAAGTCCTGGGGTAATTGATCCCGATTATGAAGGTGAAATAAAAATTATAGCCAGTTCTCCAAAGGGTATATCAGTAATTTCACCAGGAGATAGAATAGCACAGTTACTAATAATACCCAGCCTACATGATAAATTTTCCAGTCGTACTGTAGAAAGAGGTTTCAAGGGATTAGGCTCCACAGGTGTAGATTGGGCTATGCTTTCTTTAAATTTAGATTCTCTCCCCATGCTAAAACTAAATATTCAAGGACATGAATTTAATGGGTTACTGGATACAGGTGCAGACCTTAGCATCATCTTTCGTCAAGAATGGCCAAAACATTGGCCATTACAACAAGCCACTCAAACACTTCAAGGCCTAGGAGTGGCGACTAATCCCCATAGAATTGCAATGGTATTAGATTGGAAGGATCCTGAAGGATGTGAAGGAACTATACAGCCATATGTATTGGATCAACTTCCCGTAAATTTATGGGGACGAGTTGGCCTAGATCAATTAGGTTTGACATTAACAAATAACATCAACCAAAATGCACCCACTATTATGACTAGACAAGGTTTTAGGAAAGGAAAAAGATTAGAAAAACAAGAACAAGGTATAGCAGCACCAATACAAATAGATCAAGGAATGGACAGACATGGGTTGGATTTTCAGAAAGGGCCACTGAGACAATAAAAATTACTTGGAAATCAGAAAGACCAGTATGGGTTCCTCAGTGGCTCCTGACTAAAGAAAAGATACAAGCAGCCCATGACCTGGTCAAACAAGAATTAGCGGAAGGACATATACAACCTTCTGTATCTCCCCATAATACTCCCATTTTTGTCATCAAAAAGAAATCTGGTAAATGGAGATTATTGCAAGATTTAAGAGCCATTAATAATGAAATGGTTATTATGGGACCTGCTCAATCGGGGATTCCTCAATTGTCTGCTTTGCCAAAAACTTGGTATGTTTTAGTTATAGATATTAAAGATTATTTTTTTTCAATTCCAATTATTCCTGAGGATAGTCCATGTTTTGCATTTACTATCCCTGCACTGAATCATGAAGGTCCTGATCAGAGATATGATGAATGGAAAGTACTCCCTCAAGGGATGGCTAACAGCCCAACTATGTGTCAAATTTATGTTAACAAAATAATCCAGCCACTTAGAAATCAAAATCCTGAACTACAAATATTTCACTATATGGATGATGTATTATTAGCACACAAAGATAAAAACACGGGCTGGGGATGTGGCTCAAGTGGTAGCGCGCTAGCCTGGTATGCGTGCGACCCGGGTTCGATCCTCAGCACCACATACCAACAAAGATGTTGTGTCCGCCGAGAACTAAAAAATAAATATTAAAAAAAAAAGATAAAAACACATTGCTAGAATGTTATGCCACACTTACAAACTTATTAAAAAATTATAATCTAGACATAGCAATAGATAAAGTACAATTAAATTTTCCAATTAATTATTTAGGAGTTCTATTATCCTCAACCATGGTCCATCCACCAAAAATTGAAATACGAGTAGATCAACTCAAATCACTTAACAACTTTCAAAAGTTATTAGGAGACATAAATTGGGTAAGGCCTTATCTAGGTATACCAACAGGAGAATTTGGACCTTTATTTGATATCCTAAAAGGTCCATCAGATCCAAATTCACCCTGCATGTTAACGCCTGAAACAAGAAAGGCATTAAAAATCATTGAAACATATATGGAAAATATGCATTTGGATAGAATTGATATAAGTTTGCCTTTATTATTTATTGTACTACCAAAAAAATATTCCTACAGGAGTATTTTGGCAAGAAGGTCCATTAATATGGATACATTTATCTTATTCTCCTAACACTATTCTTACTAGGTATCCTGAGGCTATAGGACAATTAATACTCAAAGGAATAAAAACAGCAAAGGGAGTATTTGGAATTTCTCCCAATAAAATTATTACTCCATATACTATGAATCAAATTGATGAGTTAGCTAACGAATTAAATATTTGGGCAATAATCATGTGCAAATCTAATGTTTTATTTGATAACCACTTACCATCTAATCCTTTATTGTCTTTTTGGACATTGCATCCTGTAATTTTTCCAAAAATGACAAGAAAAACACCTATCATGAATGCTCCAAATATATTCACTGATGGGTCAAATAATGGTACAGCAGCAATAGTTACACCTGATCAAACTTTTACATTTTTAGTACCCAAACAATCAGCTCAAAAGGTAGAGCTTAATGCAGTATTACAAGCTTTTGTGATGTTTATAGATTCTGTATTTAATTTATTTTCTGATAGTCAGTATATAGTTAATGCTATAGTATCCCTTGAAGATGCTGGTAGGATTTCCCCTTCCTCTACTGTTTTCTCTTTGCTTTCCACTATACAAAGTCTAAACTGGGACAGAAAAGATCCATTCTTTATAGGACATATCAGGGCACATACAGGATTGCCTGGAGCCCTTAGTTTGGGCAATGATTTAGCAGATAAAACTACACATGACATACATATTTTCTCTACACTAGAAGAAGCTATAAATTTTCATAAAAGGTTCCATGTCAATGCTAATACTTTACAAAAGCGTTTTAAAATAACTAAGGAACAAGCTAGACAAATAATAAAACAATGTCAAAATTGTGTGACCTTTTTACCACAAGTTAATCTTGGAGTCAATCCTAGAGGACTGATACCTAACCATATTTGGCAGATGGACGTCGCACATTTGCCAGAATTTGGAAAATTAAAATATTTGCATGTTACAGTTGATACTTCTTCTGGATTTTTGATGGGCTCCCTTCATGCCGGAGAAAAAACTAAAGATGTTATAGCTCATTGCTTACAAAATTTTGCCACTGTGGGCGTTCCAAAACAGTTAAAAACAGATAATGCCCCTGGTTATACTTCTACCTCTTTTAAACAATTTTGCTCATCATTTGGCATTACTCATATAACAGGAATCCCATACAATCCACAGGGACAAGGCATAGTTGAAAGAGCTCATCAAACTGTTAAAATGTACTTATTAAAGCAAAAAGAGGGAATTGGGAAGGGGTATATATTCCCCAAAGATAAACTTAAGATAACCCTTTTTACTCTAAACTTTTTAAATTTGGATTCATCAGGACTTAGTGCTGCAGAAAGGCATATGTGTCCAAAAAATGTGCATAAGCCCAAGGTACTTTGGAAGGATATTCTAACAGGACAATGGAAAGGTCCTGACCTGCAGCTACGTTCACCAAACAAACTCTTCTCAAGTTCAAGAGTCTAATAGACCACAACACAATAATCATGGGAGATTTTAAAACACCTCTCTCACCACTGGACAGATCTTCCAAACAAAAGTTGAATAAAGAAACCATAGAGGGGGCTGGGGATGTGGCTCAAGCGGTAGCGCGCTCGCCTGGCATGCATGCGGCCCGGGTTCGATCCTCAGCACCACATACAAACCAAGATGTTGTGTCCGCCGAGAACTAAAAAAAAAAAAAAAAAAAAAAAAGCCACATTTAAAAAAAAAAAAAAAAAGAAACCATAGAGCTCAATAATACAATTAATAATTTAGACTTAATTGATATATACAGAACATACCACCCAACATCAAGTGGATACACTTTCTTCTCAGCAGCACATGGATCCTTCTGAAAAATAGACCATATATTATGTCACAGGGCAAATCTTGGCAATTACAAAGGAATAGAGACACTACCATGCATTTTATCTGATCATAATGGAATGAAATTGGAAATCAATTATAAAATGAGAAAGAAAAAAATCCTACATCACATGGAGATTAAACAATATGCTACTGAATGAATAAAGGGTTACAGAAGACATCAAAGAGGAAATTAAAAAATTCTTAGAGGTAAATGAAAACTCAGACACAACATATCGAAATCTCTGGGACACTATGAAAGCAGTACTAAGAGGAAAATTCATTTCATGGAGTTCATTCCTTAAAAGAAGGAAAAGCCAACAAATAAATGACCTCACACTACACCTCGAAGCCTTAGAAAAAGAAGAACAAATCAGCAGCAAATACAGTAGAAGGCAAGAAATAATTAAAATTAGAGCTGAAATCAATGAATTCAAAACAAAAGAAACAATCCAAAAAATTGACAAAACTAAAAGTTGGTTCTTTGAAAAAATAAATAAGATTGATAGACCACTAGCCACGCTAACAAAGAGAAGAAGAGAGAGAACCCAAATTACTAGCTTATGGGATGAAAAAGGCAACATCACAACAGACAATTCAGAAATACAGAAGATAATTAGAAATTATTTTGAAACCCTATACTCTAATAAAATAGAAGATAGTGAAGGCATCGATAAATTCCTTAAGACATATGAACTACCCATATTGAGTCTGGATGATATAAACAACCTAAACAGACCAATATCAAGTGAGAAAATAGAAGAAGCCATCAAAAGACTACCAACCAAGAAAAGCCCAGGACCGGATGGATATACAGCAGAGTTTTACAAGAACTTTAAAGAAGAACTAATACCAATACTCTACAATCTTTTTCAGGAGATAGAAAAAGAGGGAGAACTTCCAAATTCATTCTATGAGGCCAATATCACCCTGATTCCCAAACCAGATAAAGACACCTCAAAGAAAGAAAACTACAGACCAATATCCCTAATGAATTTAGATGCAGAAATCCTCAATAAAATTCTGGAAAATCAGATACAAAAACATATCAAAAAGATCGTGCACCATAATCAAGTAGATTCATCCCTGGGATGCAAGGATGGTTCAATATACGGAAATCAATAAACGTTATTCACCACATCAATAAACTTAAAGATAAGAACCATATGATCATCTCGATAGAAACAGAAAAAGCATTCCACAAAGTACAGCATCCCTTTATGTTCAAAACACTAGAAAAAATAGGGATAACAGGAATTTACCTCAACATTGTAAAAGCTATATATGCTAAGCCTCAGGCTAGCATCATTCTAAATGGAGAAAAACTGAAGGCATTCCCTCTAAAATCTGGAACAAGACAGGGATGCCCTCTATCACCACTTCTATTCAATATAGTTCTCGAAATACTGGCCAGAGCAATTATACAGACAAAAGAAATTAAAGGCATTAAGATAGGAAAAGAAGAACTTAAATTATCACTATTTGTGGATGATATGATCCTATACCTAGAAGACACAAAAGGGTCTACAAAGAAACTACTAGAGCTAATAAATGAATTCAGCAAAGTGGCAGGACATAAAATCAACACGCATAAGTCAAAGGCATTCCTGTATATCAGTGACAAATCTTCTTAACTGGAAATGAGGAAAACCACCCCATTCACAATATCTTCAAAAAAAATAAAATACTTGGGAATCAACCTAACAAAAGAGGAGAAAGATTTATACAATGAAAACTACAGAACCCTAAAGAGAGAAATAGAAGAAGATCTTAGAAGATGGAAAAATATACCCTGTTCATGGATAGGCAGATCTAACATCATCAAAATGGCAATATTACCAAAAATTCTCTATAGGTTCAATGCAATGCCAATCAAAATCCCAACTGCATTTCTTGTAGAAATAGATAAAGCAATCAATAAATTCATATGGAAAAATAAAAGACCCAGAATAGCAAAAGCAATTCTAAGCAGGAAGTGTGAATCAGGTGGTATAGCGATACCAGATTTCAAACTGTACTACAGAGCAATAGTAACAAAAACAGCATGGTACTGGTACCAAAACAGGCGGGTGGACCAATGGTACAGAATAGAGGACACAGAAACCAATCCACAAAATTACAACTATCTTATATTTGATAAAGGGGCTAAAAGCATGCAATGGAGGAAGGATAGCATCTTCAACAAATGGTGCTGGGAAAATTGGAAATCCATATGCAACAAAATGAAACTGAATCCCTTTCTCTCACCATGCACAAAAGTTAACTCAAAATGGATCAAGGAGCTTGATATCAAATCAGAGACTCTGCGTCTGATGGAAGAAAAAGTTGGCTCCAATCTACATATTGTGGGGTCAGACTCCAAATTCCTTAATAGGACACGCATAGCACAAGAGTTAAAAACAAGAATCAACAAATGGGACTTATTCAAACTAAAAAGTTTTTTTCTCAGCAAGAGAAACAATAAGAGAGGTAAATAGGGAGCCTACATCATGGGAACAAATCTTTACTCCTCACATTTCAGATAGAGCCCTAGTATCCAGAGTATACAAAGAACTCAAAAAATTAAGCAATAAGAAAACAAATAACCCAATCAACAAATGGGCCAAGGACCTGAATAGACACTTCTCAGAGGAGGACATACAATCAATCAACAAGTACTCACCATCGCTAGCAGTCAGAGAAATGGAAATCAAAACCACCCTAAGATACCATCTCACTCCAGTAAGATTGGCAGCCATTATGAAGTCAAACAACAACAAGTGCTGGCGAGCATGTGGGGAAAAGGATACACTTGTACATTGCTGGTGGGACTGCAAATTGGTGCGGCCAATTTGGAAAGGAGAATGGAGATTCCTGGGAAAGCTGGGAATGGAACCACCATTTGACCCAGCTAATGCCCTTCTCAGACTATTCCCTGAAGACCTTAAAAGAGCATACTACAGGGATACTGCCACATCAATGTTCATAGCAGCACAATTCACAATAGCTAGACTGTGGAACCAACTTAGATGCCCTTCAATAGATGAATGGATTAAAAAATGTGGCATTTATACACAATGGAGTATTACTCAGCACTAAAAAACGACAAAATCATGGAATTTGCAGGGAAATGGATGGCATTAGAGCAGATTATGCTAAGTGAAGCTAGCCAATCCCTAAAAAACAAATTCCAAATGTCTTCTTTGATATAAGGAGAGCAACTCAAAACAGAGCAGGGAGGAAGAGCATGAGAAAAAGATTAACATTAAACAGGAATGAGAGGTGGGAGGGAAAGGGAGAGAGAAGGGAAATTGCATGGAAATGGAAGGAGACCCTCATTGTTATACAAAATTACATATAAGTGGATGTGAGGGGAAATGGGAAAAAATCGAGGGAGAGAAATGAATTACAGTAGATGGGGTAGAGAGAGAAGATGGGAGGGGAGGGGAGGGGGGATAGTAGAGGATAGAAAAGGTAGCAGAATACAACAGTCACTAGTATGGCAATATGTAAAAACGTGGATGTGTAACCAATGTGATTCTGCAATCTGTATTTGGGGTAAAAATGGGAGTTCATAACCCACTTGAATCAAATGTATGAAATATGATATGTCAAGAGCTTTGTAATGTTTTGAACAACCAATAAAAAAATAAATAAAGTGATAAACATATACTCTAAAAAAAAAAAGAGGCCAAAATCTGTCTTCCTCCCAAATGCTTATATGCTAGAGAGGACCTCAGACAACTAGCCAAAGGGAAAAGTGTACATAACATGTGCCAGTCTGATAAGTGGGCAAAAACAGAAAAGGAGAAATGGAGTGAGGAATGTGTGTGAGAGTGTGTATGTGTGTATGAGAGAGAGAAGAGGGAGAGAGAAAAATTACAAGGTTGACCTCTGTGAGACAGTGCCTTGTAAGCAAAAGATATCAGGGAACTAATTCTCTGCTCCCCTCTGTATAATATAAAGTATGGATGGGTCTTTCTCTATGGCTCCTGAGTGTCCAAAGTAGGTACATAGTATATGCTCAATAAACACTATTCAAAAGAAGAAATAGACATGATGTGATTTGTCCATCAAGAGGCAGAAGGGAGGTTTTTTGTTTTGTTTTTAATGACCATCCAGTGATGACCAAGATGGTGAGAGGGACAGTCATTAAACGTAAGGAGGTTGGAAGACTCTTTTAGCGCATCAGGTTAAGGTTTAGAGAATGGAGGTCATCCATGGATAAGGTCCTCTACTCCACTCCCTGCCCCTACTACTGTCACTGGTCCCAGCTAGTCGGGCCCTCTGGCTTGCTTTCTTTCCCTTCCTTCCTTCCTTCCTTCCTTCCTTCCTTCCTTCCTTCCTCCTCCCCCCCGTCTCTCTCTTTCCTCCCCAGCTTCCAATCTTAATCAACAGCCTATTCCCTTTCCATTCCATCACCTGCCCCCACCAGCACCCATCCCCACCCAATCCCCAACCTTCCATTACCCCCCACTTCACTCCCCCTCCCGCTCCCAGCCCATGCCGGTTGAGCAAGCCCTCTCCTTAGCAATGACTGCACTGCTACATCAATGCCTTGGCAGGCCAGGGTCTCCTGCTTCCAGCCCCTCTCCTTGGCAGGACGCTCTCCCTTTAATAGACTCACTCTGCCCGGTGCTCTGCAGCTGGAGAGTAAATTCCTACCTTTCATCAAGTTGCAGGGAAAAGAGGAGGAGGAGGAAGAGGAGGAGGAAGAGGAGGAAGAGGAGGAAGAAGAGGAAGAGGAGGATGAGGAGGAAGAAGAAGAAGAGGAGGATGAGGAGGAAGAGGAGGAGGAGGAGGAGGAGGAGGAGGAGGAAGAGGAGGAGGAGGAGGAAGAGGAGGAGGAGGAAGAGGAGGAGGAGGAGGAAGAGGAGGAGGAGGAGGAAGAGGAGGAAGAGGAGGATGAGGAGGAAGAAGAAGAAGAGGAGGATGAGGAGGAAGAGGAGGAGGATGAGGAGGAGGAGGAGGAGGAGGAGGAAGAGGAGAGGAGGAGGAAGAGGAGGAGGAGGAAGAGGAGGAGGAGGAGGAAGAGGAGGAAGAGGAGGATGAGGAGGAAGAAGAAGAGGAGGATGAGGAGGAAGAGGAGGAGGATGAGGAGGAGGAGGAGGAAGAGGAGGAGGAGGAGGAAGAGGAGGAGGAGGAGGAAGAGGAGGAGGAGGAGGAAGAGGAGGAGGAGGAGGAAGAGGAGGAGGAGGAGGAAGAGGAGGAGGAGGAGGAAGAGGAGGAGGAGGAGGAAGAGGAGGAGGAGGAGGAGCTTGTTAATATTCAATTTCTTCAACTGGATTGATGTTTGCTGGCATCAACTCATCCTGTGTTGTGTGTTTGAGAGAGAGTAGGAGTGTCTGTGTGTGTTTGTGTGTGTGTGTGTGTGTGTGTGTGTGCATGCACACATATGTGGGAGGTGTGAGAGTGTGTGATAGAGAAAGCAAGAATGCATGTGTCTCTGTGTGCATGTGTGAATTCCAGATTTTCTGTCTTTCCAAAGCCAGCTCCTGTCTCTTGCATATTACTCACAGACAGTAATCAGACAGCAGCCGCAGTCCTGCCATGAGTGATCTCTCCCCCTGCAGGAGTGTGCCATGGAGATCCAGGAGGAGGAGGAGGAGGAGAAGGAAGGGATACAGGAGGAGGAGGGAAAGAGAAAAAGGAGGAAGAAGAAAAACAAAAAGAAACCTACTTCCATCCCAGGATTGGGGTTTTTCCCTCTTCTTTTTACCTGCAGATGCAGGTGACAGGTGTGCACCCTCACCCCCAACTCTTCCATCTGAACCCAGTCCTGGATGTTTAATAAAAAAATCAAGTATCTCAACACACACACACACACACACACACACACACACACACACGTACACATACACACACAGCAAAAACAAAACAAAATCTGAAAGAAAAGGAGAGAGAGAGAGAGAGAGAGAGAGAGAGAGAGAGAGAGAGAGAGAGAAATCAAAACAAACAAGGCAAAGCCAACCTCCACTTCAAACCAGATGCACAAACAACCATGTCTGCCACCCAGAGAGGGAGGTCTTTGCCTGTGGTGAAGAATACTGGGGGTATCTTCAGGGGTCAGAGGCCAAGAGATGTCCCAGGAGCTACCAGGAAAGAGGTAGAGGAGACTCAGAGAGGCAAGAGAGACAACTGTCCCCAGCAGCACAACATAAAGCTTAGAGCTGGGGTACCAGTTGTGAGATTGCAGCAAAGTACAGCTATCTGCCAAGGAGGAAGCAGCAGGCACCTATCAGGTGGCAGGTAAGAAAGTCAGAACACTCTCTTGAAATGCAGGGACCCACATGCAACAAACAGGTTTACAGATGGCACAGAGGCTTCAAAGTGAAACTGTGTCTGCCAGTTATTACATGTCATTCTGCCACATTCTAGTTCATCCAGGGACAGCCACAAATTGCTAATTGAGAACACACTTTGTCCCTGCAAGTGGAAGCTGCTTGCAGGAACTGCTTCACTTCTGAACTTCTAAGCTCTCCTGAGCAAGCACATTCAGAACCCACTTCTGGCCCAATAGGAAAAGTGTACCTGCAAGAGAGCCCTTGTAGCTCCAATCACCAACTTTAAAGAGGAAAGCTGCCCTTTGAAGAAAATCCATTTGCAAATGTTTCACTGAAATCAATGGTTCCCACTCATTCAGAAAACTTAACTGGAAACGCAGGAGCCTTCATGCAGGGAACCTGCATTTCCAATGTAACAGAGGCTAAAGAGAAACAGAGAGTGCCGGTTCTGAGAAGCGGTACTGCTTCATGAAGTTTCAATCAGAAACAAAACCCAAAGTACTTACAGAGAACAAGACCGTTCCTTCAATTGGAAGCTGCCTGCACAAAATGCTTCCGTTCTGCACTTCCAAGCTTTTCTCAGCCAGCACGTTCAGTCAACACTTTACACCCAAAGTGCAAATTGTGCTACCCAGGGAGCCCTTGGACCTAACATCACCAATATTCACATGGAAAGTTGGACGGTTGACAAGATCAGTTGCCCAGTTTCATTGAAATCCTCTTCTCAAATTTTTCTGAAAACTCATTGGAAATGAAGGTGCCCAGGAGCAACAAACTCTGCTTTATACAAGACACAGAAACTTCTAAGTAAAGCCAGTGATTGCTGGCTCTGAGAAGGGGTTCCAATTCCTACTAGTTCAACCAAGCCCAAATCCCAATATGCTCTCTAGGAACACTTCTACATCCTGCAATTGAAGCTGTTTGCACAGCCTGTTTCTCTTCTGCACTTCACACTCTTCTCACCGAGCACATTCAGAGAACAGTTCAGGCTCAATATCCAAAGTGTGCTAGCAGGAGAGCCCTTGTACCTCCGAGCACTTGCTCAGAAAGGAAGTGATGGGACTGCTGGGTGGATCAATTCCTTAAAGATTCTTTGGAATCCATTCCTCAAATGGATTCTGAAAACTATCTTGAAATTGCACGAGCCCGTCTGCAATGACCTGTGCTTTACTGAGTGCATAGTGAAACTGTGCCATCAGCTCTCACAAGAGGTTCTGCTTCTTGCAAGTTCAACCAGGGAAACCCCCCATGTGTTCACTGAGAACAAAGCTACTTTGATGCTTCTTGCACAAACTTTTTCTGTTTGCCCTCTACAAATGCATCTCAGGATGCACATTCAGAACACATTTCCTGAAAAACATTACAAAGTATCATTGCAAAAGTCCACTCTTGTCTAGCATCACCAACATTGATTAGGAAGGTGGTCTTGCTGAGAAGATGAATTGCACAAAGTATCCTTATATTCCCTTACTCAATCTTTTCTGACAATTCCTTGAAACTGCAGGTGCCTGACAGCAAAAACTTTAACAATGGCACAGTTGTTTCAAATTGAAACAGTGCCCAGAGCTCCCAGAAGCATTTTGATTTAATGCTAGTTCAGCCAGGTACAAAGCTTAATGTGCACACTGAGAAGAAAGTTATTTCCTAATATTAAAACTGCTTGCAAAATTATTCAGTGCTGTACTTCCAAAATATTTTCAGGAATTACATTCAGAGCACAGTTTCAGCCCATATACAAAGGGTGCTAGCAAGAGAGCTCTACACCTAGGGTTTAACAACTTTGAGAAAAAAATGTGAGCCTTCTGGAAAGATCAGTTCCCCAAGGTTGATTGAAATCCATTGCTCAATCTTTTGTCACAAAATTCACTTGAAATGCACTTGCCTGCATTGAACTCGCATTGACCAATTGTACCGATGCTTCAAAGGGAAACTGCCACCTCTGAGAAGCAGTTGTTCTTCATGCTACTTTAAGCAGCGACAAACCCCAATGTGCTCACTGAGAACAAGGTAAGTTCCTGAATGTTGAAGCTGCTGAGAGACTACTTCACTTATGCACTCCCAAAATATTCTCAGCAAGCTCATTCAGAGCCGAGGTCAGGCCCAAAATACAATGTTGGCTTACAAGAGATTCCTTGCACCTAGGATCACCAATTTTGAGAAGGCAAGATCAATTCAAAAAAATTTCTTGGAAACCCATTCATTGGACCTTTCTGAAAACTCACTTGAAATGCAGGTTTCTGCATGCAAGGAACTCTAGATGACTGATGGCAAAGACATTTCCAAATGCAAACAAGCCTACCAGCTCTGAGAACCAGTTCTCATTTTCACTGCTTCAGCCAGGGAAAAATCCCCATGTGCTCACTGAGAACAAGTTAGTTTGTGCTACTTGAAGCTGCTTCCACAAACAGCTTCACTTCTGCACTTCTAAGCTGTTCTCATCAAGCACATTCAGAGCCCAGTTCAGGCATGAAACACAAAGTGCGCCAGAAAGAGATCTCTTGAATCTAGCATCACCAACTTGCAGGAGGAAAGAGGACCAGCCGAAAAGATCAATTCTCCAAAGTGTTATTGATATCCATTTGTCAAACTTGTTTACAACATACATTTGAAGTGCAGGTACCCACATGAATTAACTGTTGTTTGTTTGGTTTTGGCACAGATGCTTCAATGTGAAAGCGTGCTTGTCACCTCTAAGAACCGGTTCTGCTTCATTCTAGTTCAACCAGAAAAAAACACCATGTGCTCACTTACAACTAAGTTAGTCCTGCAAGTTGAAACTGCTTTGCAGAAGTGGTTTCAATTCTCCATTACCTAGCTGTTTTCAGTAAGCACATTCCATCCCAATGTGTGCTACCAAGAGAGCCCTTGTACCTTATGTCACCAAATATGGGGAGGCAAGGGGAATGCTCAGAAGATCAATTCTCTAAAGTTCCATTGAAATCCATAAGTCATACTTTTTCAGAAAACTCATTGAAATGCTGGCCCCACAGGCAAAAAATTGTGGTTTACAGATGGCACAGATGCTTCAATGTGAAACCGTGAATGCCAATCATTACAAGTGTTTCTGACACACTCTAATTCAACCAGGGACAGTCCCAGAGTACTCACTGAGAACACGCTTTGTTCCTGCAAGCGGAAGCAGCTTTCACAAACTACTTCAGTTCTGAAATGTCAAACCCTTCTCAGCAAACACAGAGCACAGTTTTGGCCCAACAGAAAAAGTGTCCTAGCAAGAGGGCCCAGCACCTATGATCACCTTCATAAGGTAGCGTCCCAGCTTCTGAGTGGAAGTGTACTTCTCATTGGCCCTTATGCTGCGGTGGAGATTTCTAGGAACTCAGTTTGATGCAGGATTTTTTGCAAGCCCTATGCAGCCCTCACACATGCTCAAATGCTACAGGATCCTGCAGACCAGTCCAGGCAACAGCTGGCATCCATTCATTTTCTATGGCCTACAGATTCCTAGATGTGTAAAATTCATTATCTTTAAATTATATATATATATATATATATATATATATATATATATATATATATATTATATCATTAAAATCTGAACAATTAAAATTGGAAATATTCCAAAATCAAAACAGTGGAACCCCCATTGTGATGCTACAAGTAGAAAATTCCACACCGGACCACTGGGGATGATGGTTCACAGTCAAAATCAGCTTCACTAAAATATATTGCATGAAATTATCTTCAGATAATGTATAAAGTTGCATGTGAAGCACACAGGCATGTCTCTTTAGACTTAGGTTTCATCCACAAGATACCTTATGAAATTGAAAATACTCCAAAATTGGAGAAATCTGAAAGACTTCTCCAAAGTATTTCACCATAGACCAACTCAGACTCTCCATCCTTCAACGAGTGTGTGTGTGCTCTAGTGTATGTTTGTGTGTCTTTGTTTGTGTTTGTGTCACAATATCTGATATTTCATTGCCCCCATTGGAAAATTAACTCAGAAATACCATCTTAAAAACTCCTAAAAACAAAATTTCTTTGTGATCAAATGAAACATTCCTTCCTTTGGGCTTATATGTTTCTTCTAGGAATCAACTGCTACAATTAATACACTCAAATCATCAAAGTAGATCAGATAACAAAAAATTTATATTTTAAAAAGTACTTAGTTTAAATAACAAATATATGATATAGCAATGAATATGTTACTAAAGGGAATATATAACAAATATCTAATGCCACACTATAGATTGGCAACTTCAAAATTTTGAAGCAAATATTAATAAATGTAAATGATCATAGGATGCTTCAGCACTGCCCAAACAAACAGCAGAAGAATGTTCTTAGAAGGATCCTATGGAGAGTTTGAGCCTCTTTTGCATCACAAGGGGTAGGTTTGGGCTGGATCCACTCATCCTTCTTCTTTGAGATGGTCCTCTTCCTCAGCAGAAAGTCGTATTCAATGTGAGGGTTCATAGCATAAAAAACATTGCAATGGTGAGGAATCTTAAGCTCTGGGAGGAGAGGAGTATATGGGAAGAAGTTGGCATGCAAGAGGTACAACATGGGACACCCCAAAATATAAGAGGCTCGGCCAGAAAAGGCCAGAGCCACACACCTGAGAGCTCTCCAATTCAGCACCAATACCAACAAAGACAGCCTCCACAGTCCTCCCTGAGGAAGAACTAGGCAGAGCACTTCAACAGACCTAATGTCTGTTCCTTCCAAAGGCTTTGGACTCCAGAACATCTCAGGTCCTCTTGCATCTTCCAAAGCTCACGACTAGGATTTGCATCTGAAATCTCCCACAAAAGGCTCCTGTGCCGAAGATTCAGTCCCCACGTGAGCCATCTTCATAGGTGGGTTTGGAGGGAAGCATTGGATGGTGAGTGCTCTGATGTCAACATGAAATTCTCATTCAAGATGAATACACTACTGGGAGGTGGGAGGGACTGGAAGAAAGGTTGAGCATGGTTGGAGGAAAACCTAAACAGGGTTG